>NC_060168.1:4570243-4613204 GCF_021292245.1 Micropterus dolomieu | reverse complement strand
ATCCCCCCCCCCCCCCCAGTCTGCTCGCTGGCCTCTCTGCTTGTTTTTGACTCAGTGCGAGACATGTTGACACACTTCTTTTTTATCCCACGTTGAAGTGCAGGGCAGATACTTTACTCTCCCGCCTGATGAAACCTCATAACTCACGCAGACTGTGACAACATTGTCGGAGAAATACGTAGTGAAGAGACACAGTCATTACCCACAACCTTTATTCACATTTTAAGCACGGCCCAGCTCTGTGTGTCTGTGTTCACTTAAATCTGAAATGTTTTTATCCTCCTTATTCAACAGAGACTGTCTAATGTGCCAGGGGAACATCTAATTTTGCCAAAATGTCAAGAAATATCAAGATGTCTTGATCTGGCTTTATGGCTGAAGTTACTCTCCCTGCGTGTCTTGTCGAAATGCCACATTTCCCGAATTAACACAGCATTAACACAGTTCTCCACTCTGCTTTTTCGCTGCCCACAATGCAGTGCTCCCTGCATGTCCAGGTGCACTGATACAGTATGTCAGCTCCCGGCATGCGTTCTGGTAGCTCCCCCCATCAAGCTGTACAGTTAAGTCTTTTCCTCCGGGTGTAAGAGGCGTATTAAAACGTAATGTGATGGTGTGTTTATGGTATGTTGGTTAATATTTAATAAGAAGCCCTCACGTTAGGAGACTGGGCACTTTTCCAAGCTGTTGGTGACAGCAAGCCAAATTAATCCGCTTTGTAACAAAGCAAATTCCCCCTTTGCTGACCGCTACAGACACACACCGCAAAACGCACACACACACACACACACTCTGCTTACTGGGACGGCATCAGTCTTAGCCTAATCAGTCTGTATTCAGAAGGATTAGCAGCAGATAGCCCTAGCTGGACAGTTCAGATTGTAGACCCAAACAGCGACTCAGACACACACACACACACAACAAGCGGATTTAACGTTCAAACTACACGCATACGCAGGATGTAGGCCCTACTGCAAAAAACATACGGGGCAATGAAAACACAATTTGGCTTAAGGCTTACACTCAGCATAAAATTGCTGCTCTGAACGTTCCCGCTGACTCTTTGCCCCTTTCCTCTCTGACAAATGGAAGGTCACTGAGAATTCCTGCCATTCAAATTCCTGACACATAATTACTCCACATGAAAGCGAGCACACTATCACTGGTTTTCAGTTTTACCTGCAGCCAGCCTTTGATGGAAAACAATAGAATTTTATAAAGGGAATGAGGCGGAGGACCAGGGACAGGGGCAGGCTGGGTAATGCAATACTAGTGAGTTTGTGGTTTGGTTAATCTAATGCCTAGGTTAAAGGGTGCCCGGGCAGTTTGCCGGCAATGGTTTTAAAGACTGCATCTACCTCTCAACCCCTGCACACAAACACACACACACACACACACAGCGTGTCCTATAAAACCCGCCCACTATAGGGAACATTTTTTTACAGATGCATGTTGCCTGCAGCTCACACGCAAACATCCAGTGACCTGTGATGCTTTGCATCTGCTTGACCTCAGGCTTTCTGTCAGGCAAGCCAAACACTGAAGAAGGATTCAGATTTTTTTGTTTAGTGTGTGGCACCAGGAGTTCACCTTCTACAATAGATTTAAATACAATTTACATAAACTGAATGCTTAAATAAACAAGATATGACAGAATCTAATAATCAAACAGTTTTACACCTCAATAACAGACTGTCTACAGTCCTGGCTGGCCCTGCCTGGCGCCTGAATCAGTTACCTCACCTAATCCCCTTTATTAAGTGGCTCTGTTTTAATTGTGTGTGTCTACTTCTTCTCTGTTTTTTAATGCCCCGTATCCAAAGGTTATCAGTGTTGAGAACAGTCATGTTGTGATGGGCAGTGGCTCAGTACAAAAAGGACATCTCCTCTGCATATCATTCAAGCAATTGCAATTATCATCTTGAATTATTTCATTCATTTACTGACCTCCCCAGCTTCTACAGCTTTCTGTGCGTTATGTAAAGGCAACATTATTTAGTATTAGGAAGCAAAAAAATGATTTAGCAGTGCTGTCATTTTATTATTGCTATTTCTCTCATGTTTTCTGTATGTCTGCTGAAAGAGAGATCCCTTATCTCTCTATTGCTCCAGCTTCGGTTTTCTTTTTTCCTTATCTTAATGGAGGGACAGAGGGTTTCATTTGCTGTACCTAGTTCCTAAAGCCCTTTGAGGGAAATGTGTGATTTTGGACTTTATTTGACTGTGTGTGCGTGATTGATTTCATAAGCATCACAATAGCATTCTTTGAGTGGTTTAAAATTGAATCGCTTCTCTTTCAAAAACCCAGGATCCCCAAAAATATTTACAAAATGCATTGATACATTTCCCTCCAGTCAAGTCAAGTCAATTTTTATTTCACAAATCACAAATGTGTTTCAAGGGTCTTTACAACCTGTACAGCATACAACACCTCTATCTATAGAGGCTCAATTCAGATAAGGACAAACTCCCCCAAAAGCCCTTTGACTGGGAAAAAATGTAAGATACCAGGATGAGCAACAGAGGAGGGATCCCTGTCCCAGGACGGACAGGTGTGGAATAAATGTTCTGTGTTCATACTAGGCCAACATAGTGAAATTACTGTATGGACAATCATTATGACAAAATTATCAATAGACTGTAACATGTAGTCCCTTATCTCTACTGGCCCTTTCTACAGCAGAGACTTCACATTGTGTGGTTGGCACTTTTTTAAAACCAGAGCCTTGAAACATTTTGAGAAAAAAATTAGAAAGGCAGACACGTTTTCCAACAGTTTCAAGGCCATTAATCTCCATCTTAAGCGGTTATTTAGTCCACTATTTAACAAAAAATGCCAATTTCTTAATAAGGAGTGAAATGAGTGTTTTCAGTGCACATTACCTTAACTAGGGCCGTAACTAGGAATCTTCTTCTTGCTTCTAATACAGCCATCTGCTTTATTCTGTTCTGTTTCAAGGTGCAGACATTTTCCATAATATTCCAGAAACAAGGGAAACTGCACTAGGGGTGGGATTACAGCATCTCATCATTTACAGTAGCTGAAGTTATTCTCCTTTGGTGAAAAATAGGTCTTGAATGTTGATTGGGTCTAAATGACACGTTGAGACAGATTTAACATCCTTACTAAAGTTTAATGCGACACATGTAAAACAGATGCTTTTTTTTAAAGTTTAAAACATCCAAAACACAGAGAAATGCTCGGCTGTAGGTCAGCCTGACTGATCCTTAACTAAAGTACACACACCAATACCACAATATAAAAATACTCCATTACAAGTATAATGTCTGAGTTAAAAATCTAATTTACTATTAAAAAGATGTGGGGTACCTTAAATATTAAAAGTGAAAGTAGCAGGGTAAGCTCCCTTGTTACTGTTCAAAATGGAATCAAATGCAAATGCTAATAAAGTATTCATATGTGTATTTAAGTAAAGTACTCACACTTTCTACCTCTGTCCTGGAGGTGTTAATGTCACTCACCATTATCTGCATTTATGACAAAGCCTCTGTACATTCAGTCATTATTATTGTAAATCTGTTTTACCAGTTAGCTGGAGTTAGTTGCAGTGTGTTTGTGTTTGCATTTGTTTCCTGCTTATCATGCTTTTTCAAGAAATGCTAAAGACGTCTTTTCTCACGTTCTTTTCCTCCCTCCTTCCCTCCCCTCATCTACAGGGGCCGATCTGTTCTCTAACTGCACGGAGGAGTGTAAGGCCCTGGGCCACTCCGATCGCTGCTGGATGCCGAGCTTCGTGCCCTCCGACGGGCGCCAAGGCCCGGACTACCGCAGCAACCTCCACGTGCCTGGCATGGACTCAGTCCCGGACACAGAGGTATTTGAAATCCCAGAGCAAACGGCTGATAAGTCATTCTCCACCTTTGGCAAAGAGACGCCTCTCAGTCACCAACACCAAAACCATCATCACCTCCTCAAAAACCACCACCACCTCCACCAGGGCCCCCTAGAGAGGAAAGAGTTGGAAGCAATTCTGCCTAACTCCAGAGCACCTTATAACCCAGCTTATTTAAGTGAGTATTGTGTTTTGCTCAGGCCTAAGCGCCTGCCCCGCTCTCTGATCTGGTGATTGAATTAGGTGAAAAAGAAAAGATTCCAAATTCAATTTTCTCCCTGGATCGGCTGTGGAAGGAAGCGTGAAATTCATTTCAGGTCTGACCCCTGTTCTGTCAGCTCTCTTGTCAGAGTGTTTAACTAACTCTTCCCCCTTTCTCAGGCATCTCCATTATCTTCAACTGTGATGATCTTATCTTCCCTCACCTACCGTTTCAATTCATTCTCCCACACACACACACACACACACACAGATTGGCCTGTGGGACTTTCCAAATTAAACTTGCCAGGAGCAATTATGATCTATATGGTTGCTGCATTGTGGGAGGAGATATTAGCATTAAGGAAGCTCTGTCTCATTATGGAAAAATGGCTGCTATAAGACACTGGTCGACGCAGAGTTGCAAAGATAGATTCCCTCTTTCAACCAGTGATTATTTCACAAGGAATCACTGTTTTTAAACTCTCATTCAAAGGCTCTCATTCATTTTAATTAATGTTTAATTTTAATTATTCATTTACTATGAAAGTTCTTTTTTAAAATCCTGGATGAAAAAGTTATGTCGAGCCTACAACCAATTGCTCACGTTCCAATTTCACATTTTGCGTCGTCACAGAGGATCGTCAGGTCGTGAGGTTAAATTTAACTTCAAGTGATGAGAAATTACATCAACAGCATATTTCAGCGGTACAAGATAAGCCCACAGAGAATAAAGAACGAGCAATTAAAACTGTGAAAAGATTTAAATGAAAATATCAAGAATAACAGATGTGGGGATTTAAGGTGATGCTGCTTAATACGAATCATTTACACATCATCCAAATAAATACAAGATTAACAAGATGTTCAAATAACTAATGAAACTTATAAATATACAGTAATAATTATAATAATAGATTTTGACAAGAAACTAGTCTAAAAAGGTTCTAAAAAGATTCTTGATATAAATTGTAGAAGGTTATAACATTATATTTAAAATGGTTAGGATTTTAGGTTATTACAGCAGTGATGTAATTCGGCAGAATAAGGTGAGGAATTATAATTTAAAAAATGAAAATAACAATCAAGAATATGAGTTGCAGTGATAGTATAAGGCTATGTATTTCAGCAATCGAATATAAAATTAACAGAAAATGTCAAATGTGTTGATATAATAATGAAAATATAGAAACACTGCTGTCGTGACAATACATATATTTCACAATAAAAGGGTTTTATGAGTCTAGAAGGCTAGAAAACTAAATCTGAAAATGTGAGTCACAGTAGTACAAACATTCAGACTGTAATATTCCTAATTGAAATTCAAGGAACAGACATGATGTAAAAATGTGCACCTAAGAAACTTCAAATGCAACTAAACATCAACCATTAAACAATGTTTCAAATGATTATCATTCCTGTGTTTTCCCCTTTATGCAGTGTGAGACGCATTGTGTGTGATGGCCTCTGGTTCTAATAGTTACCATAGATGTGCTTATTATGCGCTTACGATGCAGCACTCCAAGTGAAGGGCTCCCAATATCGCTGCATTTCCCACGAACACCACCACTCATTCCCCTCGCTGAATAGATCAATGTGGCCCTTATGCTAATGAGTGCGGGGGTGGCGGGTGGGGGGGATAATGGCAAAGAGGGAACAACAGTCAGAGTGAGGGCTGGGTTAGGGAAGAGGAGAGAGGAGGGGTAAGAGGAGTGGAGTGGAGGAAGGGATAGAATGATGATACCAAGACGCTGAAGCTCCCTAATCTGATCAAGTCAGCCAGTGATACACAGAGACTCTTTTGTCCCGGGAGGTGCAGGCCTGGGCCTGGGCCTAGCCTGGGGTCAGGGTGGGGTGCAGAGGGGGGCGGGTTACCGTCACCAAACGGACAACATGGGGGCGGGGGACAGTGAAGGGGAGGGAGCATGAATGAGAGGACTCTAGTCTGTTAAAGCTCAGCCTCCATCTTTTGTTGTTGTCCTAAATATATTAGCCGTGCAAAATGCACGAGCTCACCCCCTTCCACCATTCCCATAACCCCCCTCTTCACACACATATTATCCATGAGCCATTTCACAACTGTGTGATTTGAAACGGGATGTGAGGCTTCCTACCCCTTGTTGTGCATGTCTGGAGCCTCCAATTCTGAGCAAATGATGCAATTTAAGTGCTGCTTTTCTTTCTTTTTTTGTTTTCTTTCATCCCTCTGACACAAACTTGACACACACACACACACACACACACACACACACACACACACACACAGCTAACCAGGCCTTTTGTTTTTCTTTGCTTCCTGCAGCGGGGAAAAGGGTTTGCTAGCTCCTTTCGTGTGGACATATCGGAGACCGCTTGACTTTGCACAATCACTCCTTGACGACCAAGGCAATTAAAAAAAAGCATCAAGTTTTCAGCCCATATTGCCCTCCCTGCCCTCATCCCTCCTCAAACAGCAAAAAAAAAAATAGAAACACGACTACACAGAAAATGAGGAAGGAGTTCCGTCCTTTCTGGAATTTCTTGGAGCACTGCCAGGCTTTGGAGGCATCCCACTCTCAGGATTAGGAGACAGTGGGGGAGAGGGGGTGGGATGCATGGGTGCAGGCTTGTAGACGGATAGCCTTACCAGGAGGACCCGACTGTCTCAGCAGGACTGAGAAACTAACTGAGAAGGAGGAAAGACGCTGATGACGGAGAGATAAAACTGAACACTGATCTCCCCGTCCTTTTTCAATCTGTGTGTGCCTGTTTACAGCACTGATGTATACATCTCTGAGGATAAAACCACATGAGGACTACATACGTGTACTGAACGACAAGTCAAAACAAGAGCCACCCATCGAAACCGCCACTGAGCCCTTTAGGTGTTTGTACTCACAGAGAGACGCCAAATTGTACAGGAGAATCTTTGTGCATTTTAAAATGCATTACCACTGATCTTTTCTATTCTGTTTGTGTGGTCAGGTGTCTGTTCCGATCAACTTCAAACTTCGTAAGAAAAGATTGTGGGCAAGGTAGTTTCTTTATTTATGTTTTTTTTTTAATTCTTTTAGTTCTCTTTTGCTTTGGGTTTGGTTGGTTCACTTTATCGTGGGCTTGGACAGTGTTTGGCCTACATTTTTTCTGATTCTGAGGCGTCAAGTAGTTTCTATCATGTGTGAGAAGTGTTTACTGTACTCTCTTAAAGTTTCAAGCTGAATATAAAACTCTATATATAAATCTATCTATATCTACTTGTTCTGAAGGCGTGCTATCCGTTCTTGGGTTCCACATTCTGATTCAGAGGTTTAACTCTTGTTTAAGTGCCCCTGAAGAAGGCTTTTTGTTTTTCCCAGTGGGAGGCATAAAGAGAGATAGAACAGCCTTAGCAGATGTAAAACTCAAGTTCTCATTGTTTGACATTATTTCATTTTTTTCTCCACTTTTGGATATTGATAAAGATCATGTTTATAAATAAAAAGGAGGTAATTTAGATTGAAATCCATGGTAATTCTGTGTAATTGTAACCAAAACTTTAAGGGTCCATTTATAAAGTAACAGTACAAAAACATGGCCAATTGTAGAAGGTGTTATACACAGTGCGGTGGAATCCAGTATACACACATTACAAACACAAACACACCAATATGCCAATAATAAACTGAAAAATGGTGAAAAGTAAAGTCTTATGTGCTTTTATTTTGATGTATTTCCTGTAAGTGTAAGAAAAAATATCAGCCGTTAGGTGACCTGATTTAAGGAATTCTATGTTTCCTTCTGTTTAAAGGCCTTGGGGCCCCTCTCCTCTATGGGTCCCAAAGCATCAGTTCATTGTGTGACAATTGGTTTTGGTCATTTGATTAATTGCAAATTTGTCTGGAAAGTTGCACGGTTAAAGTACAATATTAACTAAGGCATTATTACCTAATTTTGTGACCCTGTAGAAGGGTCCTGTGTCAAAATGTAAATAAAGCTTTGACTAATCAAATTACCATAAACTAATTGAGACACAGACAGCCTTGGGCCCAAGCAGCAGCATTGCAGTATAGGAGCACTGGCTGTTTTCTGGGTCTCTGGGCAGAAGATGAGGATGTTCTGTTCTGCTGCTCTGCTGCGTGCACTAATAGGACTTAAGTTAAAGGCAACATGGCATATACATAATGCACAATTCGGGGAGTGGGGGGGGTATTTTTATGTGTATTTTCATTTTATGCAAATTTGTGCTCACATTTAGCTGCCGGCTAGAATCAGGATTTTATATACAAGGCATATGATATATTTTACATGGGTAAAAGTACATGAGTATTATCAGCAAAATGTAAAGGTATGACTTCTTACTGATGCAGTAAAATGAAAGCAGCAATTGTATTTAATTTATTGGATCAGCTAAACAGATTTTTTTGCATTTCACCACCTCATCTCTATTTGTTTCTTTTTGCTTGCTGTACAAGGTAGCAAATAAAAACACTTCCTCAGTGCCATCAGAATGTATTTATTGAGCTGAGTAATTAAAGCTTACCAGTGGACTAATCTGAAATGAACATGCAAATACCCACAATGTGACAACGCGTGAACATGACCTTAATATGTGCAGTCTGTTGAATTACAAATCAAGAAAACAAAAATTGTGTATCGTCCTTCACCGTCAACACACATTCTGTAATCTGCTCATTCCTTTTTACTACAGCCATGTAGATTTAGGAGCTCTCGTTGTGTGTTTTTATCTGTCTGAAGTAGATGCTGCGGCTGTAATCTGAGGTAGATTATGGTATCCACAGATGGTGATGAACCAATAATGCGGTACAGTTCAGATACACATGCTAAATCATCTGTAGTCCTGCCTAATCTTCCAGTACACGCTGAATATTCATCGAATTATTCATCCTAGGCAGACAAAAGCCTTTGCTGGTGCCAACTATAAATATTACAAGCAAACAGGGAGGAGGGATAAATAGCATCGATGAAATGTCTCAGTCTTTCTTTTTTTGGCTTCAGAATCCCATTCTGATGTTAAATATAGGATGATAAATAGCCAGTAGCGGCTGTGTGACCGTCGGCCCAGGCCTTTTTGTTGCTGTGTAATGAGGGCAGAGCTATCGGAGCAGCACCCTTTGAGAGCGAGGACAAAAGTTGAACAGCGAGCAAGTGCAGGATAATCATATCTATTTTCTTGTTAAATGGAAGCTATTGGGTTTGCCCTCCACTCGACACTAATCTCTGTCACAAACCAAAAAGTTTTAATTTCCGTGTGCATTTATCCAAATGAGAAAAACCAATAGAGTATAATGAATGATAATTTAAGAACAAAAAAGAGAGACTTACAATTCCCCAAACAAACGGGAGGATTTGAAGAGAGGTGGATGGTGAATTAGAGAGAGTGACTTTCTATTTCCGGTGAGCTGGGCGAAGTGGATGGGGGTAATTGCGATAGCGAGTTTCAAAGTCACTCCCTTCACAAGGGCAAAGCGGATTATAGGAGGCTGAACTTTTTAATGTCAGAGCGCTCCCCTTTTGCAGATGTCGTCAGACACGAGAAACGAGTGACGACTGAGAATCTGTGCTGGAATTCCCCGCAGAATTGATTTTTCACGTTCAGACCTTTCACACCAAGTCCGCCACGGATATTTGCGTTCTGTGCATTGCACCAAAAATTAAAGCTTCGCGCCAGCACGCAATCATCTCATAATACCTCCGGGGCTCAGATGATTTCTCAAGAAAAGCCAGTGAGCTGCTTCAGCTGCTTTTTAGGTCTTCCTCCTGCCTGCCCACTCATTGTGGATTTAATGCAGTTGTCCCAGAGGCTTTACTGGACCTCTTCCACTAAACAGTAAAGCAGACCACAGCACGCACATTACATCAAAACAACAGCCAAAGACACAACATATGCTGCTAGCTAGCATACTGGTAGCTGGCGAGCCATTAGCAATCATATATTGATGTATATACAGTATTTGTTTTCCTTTCACAGCGGCTACATGTAATTTGCGACACATAATGTCCATGAATTTATCTAATGCCCTTGAAAACAAGTGGTTCTCCATTAATTACTTTGACAACAAAGTGTTAAAATCTCTGTAGTTTTGTAGGCTACTCACGTCTGTTTGTCAAACAGGGCACTAAGTTGGGAGATCAAATGTGTCAATCGATCAATATTCATCTTGTTGTGTGAAGTGTGGAATTATGACGGTGACGTCTGAGAAAATCTATTGATTGCAAATTAATTAATTCTTAATGGTAGGCTTGTTTTTAACAGCACCGAAATTCGCAGAAATCGAAAGCGCAGCAGAAAGTCCCACACAGCGAAATACAAAAGTTTCAGACTCGGTGTGGAAAGGCTTTTAGAGACAGATGGACTTGAATTTTTAAACTGACGTGTGATATAATTGCGTTTGGCCTGAAAAGGCTAGAATTTATTATTATTATTATTAATTTATTATTTGCAAACATTTACTTTGATGGTGCATATTTAGTCATGTTATACACCATACAGTTCTTGATTTTGGTTGTAGCTCTCCATAATTATATAGGGTAGTCATTTTAAGGGTCTTCTTACAGCAGATAAGCAAAAGAGCACAAAGCTCATTTTGGCAAGTTAAGAGAAACAGGACTTCAACAAACACAATGCAGCTAGAAAGACCTTTCTAATAATTACTGTCATTGATTTGCCAAAAAACAAACAAATACTCTTTTTATTTATTTTGCACATCTATGGCCAGGACATTCAAAGGTGCAAAGTAACATGAACATAATGCGCAACATTTTTTAAAAAGGATGAGGCGAAGAGAACATATTTTAGAGGAATGGAACTACCAAGGTCAAAATGAACCTAACACAAACTGAACAACTACTCTACAGCCCCTTCACAGGTCATCACATACATCTATGATACTACCCACAAGGCCAAAAGTGAAAACAGTAGAAAATAAGGTGTCATTGTGTAATTGAGATTGCAGTACTGTATTGTTGGAATACTGTATTTTGAATTTTTTAGCGATTGTTTCCTAAGCTGATAGTTTGAATCCAACAGTGAACCCGGTTGAGGCTGACACCAATGATATGGTCCAGCAGTGACCTCTCCTTACGCACCGTCCTGTCTCCGTCTTGTCCTGCTGTAGCCTGGACGCTTATCACCTGGGTTGTAATGTGGAGGGTGACGCTGCTCAGGACAGGCTCTCCCGCTGCTCCCCCTCACACCCCACATGGCTGGGATCAGGGAGTGCTCAGGGGGGACGACATATTCAGATTCAGGCCTCGAGATAGTACTCCTGTGAGTGAGTGAGTGAGTGAGTGAGAGAGAGAGAGAGAGATAGGAACTTAAAAACGAGAGAGCCTAATATAACAGGAGAGTGAAAGAGATGGAACAAGATGGGCATTACATGGGAATTAAACATCTCTTTTTCTTTCCCCACATCTGTAATGTTCCACAGCACAAATGATTTAGGGTTTGGACAGTCATGTCAATATCAGACACTGAATATAAAACATGGCTGGTGTCATCTATGTGTTACAGTAGTTGTTTTTTTCCATTCAGACAACTGTAGGTTTCCTTTATGTTAATGTTCCTTACGGCTTCATTCAGACATGTGAGCACGTTTACGGAGGAAACCACAGCCCTAATCTGATATTTGTCACCTTGTGTAGCACAGAGACAGAGAGAGAGGCAGAGAGAGGCAGAGAGAGAGCAGAGAGAGAGAGCAAGCAGCGAGTTAAAAATGTTATGACAGCCAAGAAGAGAAGAGTTTTTCTCACAGGCTGCTGGTGAATTTTAAAAGTTATTTTGCAGTTGAAGCCTTAATTAATGATCGCCATGAGTGCGTGCGAAAGACACTCACCACCACAGTAAATCCACTGATTCATCAATTAACTATATTCTGCTGCCTGTTTTATATCAGACAGCGAATGACATTACGCAGCGATTCTCTCTCTCTCTCTGTCTGTAAAGCATTTGGCAAGATATCCGACTGATTCATCCATAGAATGAACACTGAACATCTTCTGCTCAGGTCGCACTGTAAGGGCAAAAAGTTTTCATAGACTGATCTGATCTTAGAAAAAAAAGTAATTAAATAGATTTTTTTTCTTACACCGAGAATAATGTCAGGGTTATGTGATGTGTGGAACAGGTTGAGGACCTAAATGTAGGACAGAGGAGCAGAGCAGGTACAGTTGCTGAGATTTATTAACAAACTAAAAGCATGCACAATTACTGGGAGTGGCAGAGTTCAAAAACAAGTCCAAACCAAGTGATCCAACAGAAAAACTGGTAATCCAAACAGAGAGACGACACAAGACAGAGCACTACAAGCTACAATGATCCAGCAAGGAGAGAACAGAACACAGGGCAGACAAGGCAAAAATAATTAGAAACACAGAAGACCCCAAGTCAACTCGCATTTTTTCACTTGAAGCAATACAAAGTCCCAAAATGACCACAAACCACCAAACTAACTGTGATGGAGCGCAACTCCAGTCTGTTGGCCGCTCTCTGCTCATCGCTGTCAGCAGCACAGCAGGATATATATATATATATATATATATATATATATATATATATATATATATATATATATACATATATTCTAGTATTGTTCCACTAATATAAATAATTAATCAAAACCAGTGAGGCTGATTTGACCTAATGCCACAGTCAACTGGTTTGTCATTATTAATAATTATCTAATACATTTAAAATACTACTAATGACAACAAAAAGTTATACAATTTCACATTTTTCAGTTTCTAAGAGATGAATAAATTCATTAATTTCTAAATGCATTTGCAAATGTGCTCCAAACTACCAATAATAGAGATGTGATGGCTTTATGTGAGGTCACAGGCCAAGAGGTTAATGAGACCTTTCTGTGTGTTGGACGTTGTTGAGTTTTTGGTTTCCCTTACAAACAACAAAAAGTTATAGGTTGTTAAAACATTATAGAAATATATTTGAAGAAATCACTGAGAACTAATGAGCTGCCGTGTTAATTTTATTTTAATTTCATTTAATTTTGTAAATACTTTCAAATCCTAATATTGAATCTGCACAATCTCAACCGTGCCTTTATATTGTTATGATAATTATAATTCTAGAATTAACACCTAAAAGGGTCCAAAAATTTTCCAGTGACATACATACAGTATGTATTTTGGTGAATTTATTATGCTTTTAAGCAGTTGTAATTTTCCCTCGAGGACGACTAAAACATATATATAATATCTTTATAAACTACTTCCTCGACTGTCCACAGCACTTTTTAACTAGTTACAAAGAAGTGACTCTGAAACCATAGCTGGTGGTGCTCACACACACAGACACACAGCATTTAGTGAGAGATGACCGCAGCAGTTGTAGCCCACAGCGCTGATATTATCTGTGGATCATTCCCCACTCACACATAGACACACACACACCTCCACACACCGTCTCCGCTGACCCTGTGTGTTCCCAGCTGCCCTGACTTGCCCCGGTCTGGACTGGCTCCAGCCAACATGCCCTCAGGGGGGAGAGTGTGGGAGGGCAGGGGGTCGGGGGAGCAAAGCCACCCGGAATGGATGCTGCTTAGCGTCACACTGATCAGACACACACACAGCAGTGATAAGGGCCGACTTGTCTTAATGGTGTTGTCCAGCTGGGGCCTGCTGTGGACGGTCATGTGGCCCGAGGCGAATGGGGACGGCGCACACAGATTGTGTTCATTTCACTGGCAGCAGTTAGTTTGCTGTTTTTATTTGATACTGTAGTTGAGTTTAGTTTCAATTGAGTTTGTTTCCTCTGGGCTTTGGCTGGTTTATTTTTATATTTTGCTTCATTCTGATAAGAATTTCAGAGCGTGTATATTAATATAATCTGCAGTGAGCTTTTTCAAGACAAATCAACAATGATTAACTCAAAATGATTTGGATTTCGGTAATACTGTCGTTTTCTCCTTTCTTTCCTTTTGTAGAGAGTCTCACTAGAACCGTCAAGATATTTCTTTTCTTTGGTGCATGAGGACTCCGTCCACCACAGTCCAGAGTCGCCCAGTAAAATGCGCTTTTTTCACACAGAGGGACAAAATTTGGAGTTTGTGACTTATGGCTTCCTGAATCACCCTCCTCTGCGTAGATCCATACGGGCGGCTTTGGCTCAGGAGGTAGAGTGGGTCGTCCACTAAGCAGAAGGCTCAGTGGTTCAATCTAGTTGAAATGTCAGTGTCCTTGGGGCCCCAAATTGCTCCCTATGTGTATGAATGTCTCCCTTCTGAGGAGCCGCTGGTACCGCAGCCTGTGCCATCAGCTTATGAATGTGTATGAATGTAGTGTAAAGCACTTTGAGCGGTCAGATGACTGGAAAGGCGCAATGTAAGGACAATCAGTTTAGCACCCACAGAGGTGTTTAAGTGTGTCTTTGCAGGAGTATAATTTTTTCTCTCAAACTGAGAAAAGAAATCTTGGCTTGATGACAATTCATCTTTGAGACGATCCAGTGGATCCGCATTTATTTTATGTGAACTTTACCATGTGAATTGTGTGTCTGATATCACAAATATATTCAGGGTAACATGCAATAAAAATGTTTTTAACAAATAAATCTTGTCTGTGGGTGCCAAAGATAGATTTTTACCACTTTCACACACAAGCGTTTGCCACCAAATAACATACACTTAACCTGTGTTTGACCTGTTCATACCAGACTGAAGTCACAGGTTAATCCCTGCTTGACATCGTTCACCCACGCTGCAGCTGAACTTTACAGCAGTTCTTTATTTGGTCTTCTTGCATAACAGTGTTCATTCTATAGTCATGTTCATTCAGTATTTCTAAAGAGAGGAAGAACATGCAAATTACTGCCAATATACAGTGGCTGTTCATACAGATATATGATTCCAGAATGAACATTTTTATGGAAAATATCAAATAGTAGTAATGTGACAAATTCAGAAACAACCGTGGAATTTCTATCAAGTAAGCACAACATAAAATAAGATTCTAAAGGTGTTTAAATTAGATGTCAACAGAGCCCCCATAAAAGTCATGGTAAAAAAAATGACCCAGTCAGTCAGCATCCCTCAGTTGTTAAAAGACACCAGAAGACATGCAGTTAAACGGGGGTTTTAATAGTTATTAGAGAAACTTCTGTCGCTGAATCTGAGCAAAGGCCAGAAACTGCGACTGAGGAAATACATTTAGACCCTGGGTTCAGGAACCTTTTACCTGCATTTAAGTCAAAATGTTTTAAGGGCTCCTTATAGAGTTTCTATGGTGAAAACAGACTATTCATGAGTTTGTTGATAAGGTTGTGACTGTAACTCCTATTTGCTCTCATTCTTTATGTAAAGTCTTTTGCTGCACATTCATACTGTGCACAATTGGCTTGAGCGACAGCTGAACATTCAGGCAGGTCTGATGATTATAGTGTTTTTCTCAGAGGTCACTGGGTGTCGGTGTTCGACATTAAAAGCTGCAGGCACTGAAAAAGTGCTTGTTCCAACTCACTTTCAAGAACTTCTCGTCACTTCAAAAATGAGATTCATTTATTTAACACACTCAAAAATGTTCCATACATTGTTCTAAATCAAGAAATAGCTGAAAGATTGTAACTCAACCATTGCTTCAGTTTCTAAAATTTACTGAAAACTCACCCCCACTACCTGCGCCCAAAGAGCAAAAGGTGGGCGCTACATGACCAGAGTCTATAATTTAAGAGAGAAATGCAACCTAAAGTTAGCCGTTCAGTGTAAGTTATCATGGCGAGACGTTAACCACCATCGTAGGAATGAAAACCAATTCTGTTCAAAATAACACAATGAGAGTGAATTGCAGGAACAGCAGTCAGGTAAACTTTTGTTTTCTCTCTGATATTATAATAACAGGAACATTAAGCTGATGTGCTAGCTTGCGGTGCACCTCTCTCTAGTCGCTCTGTCTTGCTGATGTTAGCTGGCCAGTGCATCTCTTGGTCTGTCTGTGTCTTGCTCGCCAGCCTCTTCCAGCGCTGTGTTCAGTGACTTTGTGCATGAGAAAAGTGAGAGAACAATTTATTACATTTGATTAACGTAACGAGCGACAGTGTTGCACGTAAACATGCGTTCATCTGCCAGGGCAGGAAATGAAACTCCAGCAGCAACCTCTGTGGGGGCCAGTCCAGACAATATATGGGTATAAAGACAATGATTAAATGTCTCTCAATGTCTCTCAAACGATGACAACCGGGGGGTCAACTTTTTTCCAGGTCTTGGAAACCCAGTACAGCACAGTAGACCTGTGCCAATTGGCGATTGGATCGGCTATTGACGATTGAAGGGACCTCCTTGAATAAAGGTTTTTCACAGCTATGCCTGAGGCATTTAGCACATGGCCATCACAGCCGACCATCTTGAACTGATGGGGTCATCAAGCCATGACAATTTGGAATACAAGATAGTAACCACTGTTACAATGTTGCTATCAATCCTGACACTGTCCTAAGGTGGCTTGGAGAAGAAAAAAAAAGATATATTAACCCAAAATCGAGTAAAAAATTGGCCACAAATGTGGACACCATGTACGAAAGGGCTAGAGAACTAATCTGATCGACTTCAGATGTAGGCAGCGCAATCTTAAGAGCCTTGTAATGCTAAATCGCAAAGCTTTTTAGTATTCATCAGATGGCGTGTCCGTGGCGTGGTGTTGAATTTGAATTTCATGCTGTGGTATCTGTCCCATACTTAACATGTTTGATAAGAGTCCCGCCCTAAAGAAAGAAAGCTTGTGTGTTTTTGTCAAACACTGTTGCAGTGGTAAGGAATTATTCAACAAGAAGCAAGAAGCTTTTGGTTGAAGCCCATTCAAAATTTCAACAAAGCAGCTCCCACCAACTAATTACCAACTTTATATTATTATTTCTATTCCTTTAATGTTTGATGTGCAAGTAAGCAACTGTAACACAAGGATTTCTAATTCTGAAGAAAAGTACTTGTCACAGAGACCTGATGGCACTTACATACTGCTGACACGTAGACTTTATATGATGTATGCTAAAACAGTAGCACCTACAATGGATAGGAATAGAGAACAGTATGCACATGATTAGGATACAGAGAATTTGAAAGGTTGGAACTTCACTCAGTTTAAAATCAGAAACGTACAACCTCAGAGAGTAGCACTGGAAGCGTGAGCAGAGAGGAGCCACTGTGTCGTCTGACAGCTGGAACAGCGGTAGATAAGCCAGAGGAGACAATGGAGCCGAGCGCAGATCGTCCTGATGGCAACCCAGCGGAGACGGATCACGTCTGAGATGGTTCACACATAGCCAGACCAACAGCCTGTTCTTTTTTATCTCGTCCAATCACATCCAAGGGAGAAGTCTGGCGATGGCCAATGAGAGTGGTCAGGCAAAAAGGAAGAAAGAGAGGAATAAAATCATTTCCTAGAAGTGACTGAACTGACAGGGCACGCTGAGATCATTTAGCCCATTTTTAAAATTTCATTATAACCTGACAAAGGCAAAGATGAATATTTTACATAAACAACTGATTCCAGAGTGAACAACTTAGTCTCAGTGGAATCTGAATATGAACTAGCTGACCCAACATATTTAGAGCATAGGACAAATAGGTCACTGTCATATGATAATAGGAAGGACGATTATTTTCTTTAGTGAAGCAAAGGTGTAATTTCCCCCGAGATTGTGGGGACATGTCCTTTCTACTTTCTGAAACCCCTGTTTCACAATTATATAGTAGTTGGAGTTCAAGTGAACACTGTCTTCTTCCTGTCCAGCCATCATAAGTCACCATAGAAAGCTATTATTTGATAAAATATGCAGACACACAAATTTAAGTTGCCTTCAAGGGCTAGGTTTAAACGGCTTTCGTTATTTTACAGAGAAATGCAAAGTCTCTGTATTAGTGGAGCTTTACTAGTGATGCTACCTTCAGTTCAAAAAACAGTCTACACAACAATATATGGACATGTTCTTCATCATTTGGTGAACTTTTTTCTGCAGATCTTTGTTAAAGGAGTAGTTCAACATTATTCCTATTATAGACGCAAGAGAAGGATATCAATGTGTGGGCCAGTCAAGTCCTTTCACGGCAAACTCGAAAAACCATTTCTTTATGGAGCTGGCTTTGTGCACGGGGTCATGGTCACATTGTCATATTGAAACAGGAAAAGACCAAATACAAATTGGTGTCTACAGTTGAATGCTGTAGTATTTAGATTTCCCTTAACAAACCCCACACCGTAAAAAACAGCCCATCTCGAAGTATTAGGACAGGTCTAAAAACTTTTGGTTGAGGACTGGTGTTTTTTATTTCATGTTTTAAAGATATTTTCTGGGCATTTAATGCCTTATTTGATAAAACAGTGGATAGAGAGGACAGAGGTAGAATGATTGGGGGAAACACGCAGCAAAAGGCCACAGGCTATTATCTAATCGAGTCATGTTTATTTGTGCTTTGTCCATCTTTACATTTGTCCCCATTCTTGTCTTTTCCTTGTCATTATTATTTATTCATTCTGTGCTTCCTGTTTTATTTGGAAGTTTTCTGCCTCTCGTGTTTGAACTTCTGAGTGTTACTCTTTTTTTTATGACAAGTCCTGTGAGGCAGTGGTGTGTGTGTGAAGCCGGCAAGTGAGGAGGGGAGAGGGCAGTTCTTTATTTTGTTTGCCTACTGTGGCAACTGCACCGTGCAAAAGTCTGCGTGCAGCCAGCATGTAATCAATATAACGTTAGGTGTTTCGCTAACATTACACAGGAGCCGGCCAGCCTTCTCAATACTACTGGAAGCTGTGGATTATCCGTCCCATAAACGTCTCTGGAGCTGAGACAACTATTCCTTAATCCATCGGGAACCGTGAGTCGGCGTTTCGTTTGACCGTTATTATTATTTCTTTATTTTCTTCTGAGTTTTTTTAGTGAATGGACAGAAGTGTTTTGGAGAATATTACCTTGTTTTGAGTTCTTAGGAAATTCTGAAGTGGACTTTTTTGGGGTTTTACATTGTATTGACCACGGGGAAATCCTGGACTGTGGGTTTCATTGCAACACACTAGCTACAGATTTATGAGAGGCCAGGGACGGTCTACTACATCTGTATGTAAGGTCACGCTCAAACCGTCATTAGAGCTGCTTTTAAAAAAGGTAAATTATTGTTGTAACCGTTTTGGACTCGGATAAGCCTTTCAATGATTTAATCTGTTTCTCCAACTGGACTTGCGGGATCATAATGCAGTAAACCTGAACAGTAGCTTAAACAATACTCCCCCCAACACAGTGCTGTTTTAACACAGGACTGTTTCCAGTCTGACTACCAGCTAATGAAAATATGCTATTGAGTGGCATAGGACAGGTCAGGTTATATCAGTCTCTGGAGCCTAGATTTTGGTCATTCTTTTTAAAACCTGTGAGTCTCTAAAAATTCATTCATGCAATACTATTGCTGAAGTGATTTTTCATTTGCTAGACTGTATATAATCTATGGCCCCTATTGTGATGCTACACATATAAAATACTTAAACAATTTACCAAGGTGTTATGGTTTGGGAACATCCAGTGCCATGTGACTAACAGAGATAGATGAGACTTGCTGTCTTTATCACATATTAAGTGTAGTATCAGACTGCAGGCCACTGCTTCTCCATGCCTTACGCATGCACACTCTCACACAAAGGTCCCCTTGCAAAACTTAGATTGATTCACTTCAGAGGAAACTATTATGGAAAGAACAATTGACGTGTCAGTCCCTGAGGATCACTTCATCCATCACTGTCCAATGGCCTTATTAGTACTTCACTACAAAGGAAATCTTAATTCACCCCTGGGGTAAAGAGGCTGCCACTAACTGCTTTGTTTCGTATGGAAACTATCGATACTTTCCTCGTTCACTCACTCTCTCATGCAGGGCACAAACACAGGAAGTGCTCCTGCACACACACATATTCACGCACACACATGCCAGAGCAGAGACAACTGCATGCCATCTGCAAGCACTCTGCTAACTGGTGGAAAAAGGTAATCAACAGCTTGTCCAACTGTTCATTACTTCTTCATTATGGCGGGGAAACAAACACAAAATAACCTGATCTTATAGGCAGCTACTTTCATCACCGCTGACACACACACAGACCGTCTGTCTGTCTCTCACTGTCATACAGATGAAGAGGGGCTGATAGATTGCTATTATGGCTCAGTCCATCTCTGAAAAGATCCAGCAAACAACCAGCTGCTGTTGAGTGGGCTCACAGCACCAAACTGGCACCGACACCTCCACACCCACCTGCCTACTGCAGCCCAGTCTTTACCCACCTGGAGGCACATGATGTCAGTTGGGCAAACTGGAAACAGAGCAGGAAAGGTTATGTACTCAAGCAGTCTTCTGGAGTTTTCCCCTTCTACTGAGGGGCTACACTTTAAGTTAAAACCACCTGAAACAGAAAGACAGCTCAACTTTGGTTGTTGTTTATTTATATTCGAACATGAAGACTGAAGAGTTAATCTAGGACAGCCAGACAATTTTTTCTTTTTGCATTTAATTATTTATCATCTTATAACTTCAAATAAAATGGAACCAGCCTGATTTTATCGTTTTGTCTACGTACAGTAGTGAATGGTTTATACCAATAGTGTACCTCCCAAATTAATAATATCAACATATACCGTAGCTAGCTCAGTGTGGAGCCCCAAAACTGATCAAATGTAGTAAAATATTGTCATTTGAAAAATAAATACATCAATAAATAATTATATTATCGTATTGTCAGTTAAATAATTAAAATGAAAAGTAAAAAGAAAATAACAAACAAATCTTTTTTGATTCCATTAAAGAGGTCATATTATGCTTTTTTGCTATTTCCTTTTATTGTGTATCTCTTTTTTGTGAATGTAAGTCCAGCCCAAAGGGAGTTCCCATCTCCCACAGAAAACTCTGCTCAGAACTGCCTGAAAACAGCTGGTTTGTAGTCCAGCCTTTTTTTGTTACCATGCTACTTCACATGGTAGCATGCATCATTATGCTCGCCTTGCGACTAGTCAGACACGCCCTCTCCTCTCCCTTCCAAACACTAGCTACCCTCCAGGCAGTCAGTGGACATAAAGTTGTTACTGTGATGTAGAGACAGAGCTCAGTTAAAACTTTAGGGATGAAAGATACTTTTGTTACAGATTAATAACTCACCACTCTGAAACTCTCGCTCCAGTCCATGTTGCCAAGCTGGTAAGGGGAACATATACAGCTGATCCGAAGCCGGCTTCTCACTGACCCGCCCTACTCTGCTTCTGATTGGCTAGTAGTCCTTAACTAGGAACTGTGCATGTGCAAGAAAAATCTTGTAGAGGTGAGATGCATCACTCATAGCTAAAACACACAGAAAAATATGATGTTTTTTGAAAATGAAACCATGTAAACCTGTTTTTTTGTATTTTTAATATAACAAATAAAATGTTATATTGCTTTACTCTATCTTATTATCTTTCACCAGCTCCAGAAATTAGTTACATTTACTCTGTTACATGTACTGATGTAACTTGTACTTTCAGAGTAGTTTTAAGACATCATACTTTTACTCTTACTTGAGCAGATTTCTGGGGAAATAATATTACTTTTACTCGGTTACAATTGGATACATTCATCGCGCTACTTTGCTACTTATTTATTTATTCATGATCTGTTAAAAAGTAGGTGGTCAACTGGTCGCAGGTCTGCCAGTGCTTTGTTTGCTTTGTTATCCACAGTCACACCTTCACATGACCCTGTTAGAACAGAATAATGGCTGAAGCTACAGCATGGTAGTAGCCTATGGCTTTCAAATAGCACTAGCAGCTAATATTTACAGATGAAAATTTAGTGCAACGTGCAGCCAGCCCGGTCTCACTACAGGGCCCAGTGTCTATTGTTTTAATGCTCATATGTTTAATGATAAATAGCTACACACATTATATCATGCTTAAAAACTCCTGCTTTCTGCCATAATGTAAATATTCAAGCTAACAGTGTACCATCAGTCTACATTTAACTAGTCATGCTCATTAGTGTAGCCTGATGACGACAGGCTAAACTAAAAAGATAAACAACTTTTCACGTGGATGTGACTGATGTTATGTTTCAAGCACAGATGGTGTTCCTCAGGTAAAAGGGAAGAAGAGAACACACCTGTATTTATTAGGCAATACATTATGAAACATCACAGTATTATCTCCTAATTTGATTTGTTTGCAAAATCATAATTTATTATCTGAGACTACAAGAAAGAATGTATATTTTTAAACAATATTTACTTATTGGCGTTCATACCAGACTATAATATTAATGTAGTATTGTGTGATCACACTTGAGAGCTATAGACTCGGAATATTTTCCTGGTTTATCTAATCAGGAGAAATAAAGACAAGTGTACCTGAGGACGACCATCAGTAGCTGAAATAGTTCCAGTCACATCCACATCAAATAAAATATTTTTTTTTCTTTCTTAAGTTACTTGCTGAAAAATTACAGTAACTACTTTTGTACTCCTAATCAAGTAGTACAACTTTTCCTTCTGAGTACTTTATTTTGCAAAGTAACAGTCCTTTTACTTGAGAACAGTTTTTGGCTACTCTACCCACCTCTGGCCAGCTCTTTTTTTCCCTTTTGGTCTCATGAAATGTTTCATCATTTACAGTGTTGGGATTAACGCAATTTCAGTATTGTATTGCTTTTTGCTGTAACGCAGTAATATAATGCATTGCTAAAAAAATCAGTAATATTATGCCTGTAACAATTTCAGTAATGCTTGTTACAACCTGAAATGAAGTGGTGTTTTGTTTCTTTTAATGATTCACCAACACCGAGAAACATTTCAGCACCAGAAAAACAAATCCATGACTAAAAGAGTATCCTGACTTTATTTCCTGTTGCAGGAATCTAATGGTGGAGATTCATGTAGTCTGGGTGCAAACTACAGGGAAGCTCCGCTCCTCTTAACAAGACAGTAGCTCCTCTGATGGATCATGCGTAAATAGATTTCTATAGGCTCTAGATTCAAATAAGCAGTGACGTTGTGTACCTCGTGTGTAAATGCGCAGGAACACAGTCATGTGTGAACAGGGAGTACAGAAGAGGGCTCTGAACACAGCCTTTTGACATGCCAGTGTTCAGGGTGAGAGTGGAGGAGGTTGTCAAACTGGACTGAGGTCTGTTAGTCAGAAAGTCCAGAGTCCAGTTGCAGACGGGTGTGCTGATGCCAAGCTGGCTGAACTTCTGAGATCAGCTTGGAGAGCATCACAGTGTTAAATGCTGAACTAAAGTCAACAAACGGCATCCTGACATACAAAGGAGGGAGCGTAAAGAAAAAAAGGACATGATGATGATGTTATATTCATTCAGTCAGTGTATACACATCACACCACAGAGCTCATATGTCCAAATACTTCCAAACAGATGGACACTGTAGGAGGAAATCTACATTTGTTGGGGACTACCAAGCAGCAGATGAATCCACATTTGGTGCTCTAGTGAGTATCGGGGGCCGCAGGACGGTGTATGTGGGAGTATGAGTCATAATAAAATACAGTGTGTGTGTTCTTGATAATGGAGTGCAACAGTGTGTTTCATTGATGTGTTTTTAATTTTTAAACAATTGAGCTCTATGGTGCAGCGGAATAAGACATCAGGCTTTGAAAACACACACAATACTTGTTAGTAGGATACATTTATCGTCGGTTCAGCTCTGCACATGGGGTTTGTTGACAAGAACAAAAACATTGAACATTACCAGACTTATCCTTTAAGCCCATTTCCCAACCCTTAGGCTCATTAAAACCTTTCAACAGCATGCAACTAAAACATAGCTAATTTCAGTGCTACATTTTGTTTAACTCACTGATTTGAATATAATTTGTGATTTGCAAGTGATCACGTTGTTATTGTTAAACATTTAATTGTCTCTGTGGACACTGCACCCTAAATTGGCCAAGAGAAGACAATCTGCCTTTCATTTGCTGATGTTTCTGGGTTTGTATTTTAAAGAATATTCTAAAATTTCCATGCAAATAAAAGTCCACTTTACTTTTTGCGTTATTATAGAAGCATTTATGTTTGTTTTTCCAGCAAAAAATATTTGATCCACAGGTCATTATACTTTTCAAAGATTTCAGTATAGTCTCTTATCTTAAATGACCATAAACTCTCTCCTCTTTAGAATTTATTTCTGCCCACTGAAGATCATAATAGCCCATATTCTCTTTAGCAGTCTCTGTAACCTCAGTTAGCCTTGGAATGAATTGGTTTTACCAGATTTCTACTCCAGTAATGTTCCTCCCATTTCTGTAAAACCTCTGCAAAGCAGCAGCCCTCCCACTCAAGCAGTGTTTTAGTGCTCCTTGCAGCCCTGTGTGAGTCGGACTCTCAAGTAAGGACACGCTGTCAAGCAGTCGTACTTAATGACAGCTAAAGAAATATGACTCAAAGGATGGAAAAGTCAATTATTCCCTGTCCTCTCTGTTTAACTCTGGTTTACTTACGCCACATCAGCAATCAGGAGGAAACGTGAACCTAATCAACTCCGCTGTAGTGTAAATTTGTTTACCTCCTTCATATCAAACTTAATAAATGTGCGATCGTTCTGAGATGCTGGAGAGCAGAAATCCAAATTCTCTTTTCCTTTTAGTTCTTTCAATGAGAAGTAGTGTGGTGTGTGTGTGTGTGTGTGTGTGTGTATCTGAACACTGCCACTAAAGACAGAAGACATCTTGTTCCATGTTGTTGCAAATACCCCAGCAAGGCAACTATTACTCCGTATAAAAGATTAATTGTGCTGATCATTAATTCAACCTCAAGGCTAATGCTCCTCTGCTGTGAGAGCCCCTTGATGTTGCGTTTTCACTCCCTCTTTTTGGGTTTATGAACTACTGATGAGTGTGTGTGCGTCTGTGTGTGTGAGTGTGAGAGAGAGAGAGAAAGAGAGAGAGAGAGAGAGAGAGAGAGAGAGAGAGAGAGAGAGAGAGATGGGCTAAGGGACTGTAGGAAAACAAAAAAATGACACACACAAAAAGGTAACGTCATTATTGGTGGGGGAGGGTTTCTGTCTGTCCTGTCCGGCCCTGTGACAAATAAATACATAATTAAATAAAAAACTTAATAATAATAATTTAATAATAAAACAGACAAAGGAGTATATTAATACTCTCTTGTTAAAGTAAAATCTGTCTGGTACAATTTGGTATCCAGGTCATCATACTCTATACCAGGCTGCTGGGCAGGACAGGATGAAAACAAAACAAAGCAGTTAGGTTTTATGTTGTTTCAACTGTCTTAATGCAACCTCTAAGAACACAACTGTCGTTCCCCCTGAGGTGCATGTGGAGGCGAGGGCCTGTTCAACACTGCTTGCAGCTTTAATGCATATTTATCAGCGTTTATTCAGTGTTAATAATAGTTTATATGACTCAAAACAGAAAATGGCTGAAAATATAAATATTACTAATGACGGTTTTGCTTTCTTCATCAAATTAAATAAAACATTCAGCCCCCCTCCTCACCTCAATAATTTTCACACAGTCCCTTAGGGTATCGGCTATTCATGCACGCAGACCTCAGCTGCATCCATGTGACATGTTTTATGAACACATCTCTGGAGATGTCTGGAAGCAGAATTCAAAGTAGTGTAATAAGTGTAAAGCAAAGTATATTTTTCTTTCTCGAGAAAGCAGTAATAGGATGGCACTGTTCATGTGTCTGAAAACACAAACAGGTTAATGAATGTTTAAGTCTCTCCGCTCTGTGCTCATGGGTTCATTTAGACAGCAGGATTTTTTTCTGCAAAGTGCAATTATTCCCTATCTGTTTTCCAAGAAAAGAAAAAAAGATCCATCTGTGAGGGCTGAGTTTGTGAACACAAATCAGAGAACACACACTGCAGCCCTCCCACTGTCAGCAAACAAAAATACTTGTATTGCTTTTTTCTGTGAGGTCCTTCCATTGTCTGCTTTCATTCCTGAAGCCAAGAACTAACCACAGCCTGAGGTGATCATCACATACATTCCCATGAACATATCTGTTTGGTTTTTAGTGCTCAGCTACAGTCTCTTGCCAACTGATACAATGAAACAAACTATTATCTCTTCCCTAGTTTTTATGTGTTTGAACAATATTTGGAGAGCAGCATAGACACTGGACAACATTTAATGCAAATAAGAGCAGATTGAAAAAAATTCCATACTTAGGTCACATGTGCAGATCAGCAGTGAAGCCGATCTGCACAGCAGGGCTGACGTAGCTGACATGCACAAAAACACTGACTTAGGTTTCTGGCACACAGCCTGTGAAGGTTAGGGTGAGGGTAAGGGGCAACGGGGGGCTGTCAGCTAGCTAGCTGATGCTAAGAAGCTAGCGTAGCCAATGCTACAAGCTAATGTAGCTAACGCTATGAAGCTAACATAGCTAATGCTAATGTAGCTAATGCTACAACGAAACTTCAGTAAAAAAATGGATCTGGTTTCACACGGGAACCGTGTATCTTCCTATTCTTCCTTCTGACCACCACCAAAGCTCCACTTTCTGGCTATTTATAATACGTGACTGTTTCTGTCATGTGTTTGTGTTGTACGGCCACTAGGGGTCGTTGCCACAATAAAAGTAAACATGAGTCGTAATTTTGTGTGGCTAAAACAACCTATATGGTCGTTTTTCTGTGGAGGACAGGCTCCGCCTGACATATATATTCTTCCTTTATACTGACATCATTTCAACATGTTATCAGGGATCAATTAATCAATTTGAACCTAATTATTTTATTTTATATTTTTAAATGAGCTTAGGTTACATTACATTTACTAATATAGCTGATGCTTTTATCCAAAGCGACTTAAAATTGCTGTATGTCAGAGGTCACACGCTTCTGGAGCAACTAGGAGTTAAGTGTTGTGGTGTAGAACAGTGTCAAGCGGATTTCTTCTCAACACATCATCGCAGCATTATTGTTCGGACACCACAGTGTCTTGCTCAGGGACACAGGGGTGGATGTCACTGTGGGTATCAAACCCTGGTCTCCCACACCAAAGGCATGTGTCTTATAAACTGTGCCATGCCACATTAGTGACATTTACTCACTGGCCACTTTATTAGGTACATCTGTTCAATTGCTTAACACAAATGGCTCATCAGCCAATCACATGGCAGCAACTTGTAATGGGAATTCCAAACCTATTGCATGTAAGTCTGGACTCGGGAGACTCGTGTGTGATGTGGAGCTGAATCTGTGTAATCGTAACAGTTGAAATATCTCTGTTGTCTGTGTTATCCAGACTTCAGGGACAATGTGTCTCTGTGGGATGATATGATTGACCCTAAAGCTGGATAAATAACAGGCTCACTCAGCTCTCCTCACTCATTCAAACATGCATGTATGTGTATGTGTGTTGTTGTGAGTCCTTCTGCAGAAGACTCAAATTGCTATCACAAACGCAATGCATTTAGGCATGTAGATGTGGTCAAGACAACTAGCTGAAGTTCACATTGAGCATCAGAATGAGGAAGAAATGGGATTTAAATGACTTGGTATGGTTGCTGATGACGGGCTTGTTTGAGGATTTCATAAACTCTGGTCTACTTGAATTTTCACGCAAAACAATCTTTAGGGTTTACAGAGTGTCCGAACCTTGAAGCAGATGAGCGACAGCAGCAGAAGACCACACCGGTGCCACTCCTGTCAGCTAAGAACAGGAAACTGAAGCTACAGTTCACACAGGCTCACCAAAACTGGACAATAGAAGATTGTAAAACCGTTGGTTGGTCTGATGTCAGCTGCGACATTCAGATGGTAGGGTAAGAATTTTATGAAATGACGATTAGTTCACTGTACTCCAGTGGCCTCCACAGTCCCCAGATCTCAATCCAACAGAGCACCTTTGGGATGTGGTGGAACAGGAGATTTGCATCATGGATGTGCAGCCGACAAATCTGCAGAAACTGCGTAATGCTATCATGTCAAAACAACTAAATGGGATCCATTAATTATTTTAGTCTGAGTAACTCTCAGGTGACATAAAACATGTTTTTAACAAGATGCTTTAACAGAAGACTCAAAACAGAAGAAAATAATAATAATAATAATAATAATAATAATAATAATGTGTAGTATACTATATAATATTAGTGGGCAATACAATATGTGTATTGTGTCTCTAACAAATGTAGATGCTTCCGGACACATTCTACAGGCACACTGACACAGAATACCATTGTTTACAGGATGTTAATATATATCAGTAGAAGGAAGAAAGAAAGATCTCCTACATCCTCCCCGTGAAGAGCTGTCTGCTCCCCACTAGTCCTGTCTGGTCTGGATGACAAAGTATCCAGGCAGGAGGTCTGTCAGTGTGTAAGTGGCCCGTGCGCAAGGACCTCTCCTGGGGCACAGTGTGGGAGGACAAGGGGCCTCGGCTGGAGGTCTGATGACGGACGATAAGTAAAGCCTCTCAATCTATACCCAAACATTTCACCTCCCTCTGAGCCCACCTCTCCTGCTTCCTCCATCACTTGGTGAAGTCTCACTCTGCACTCATTTTCTTCATTCTTCATCATTTCTTTACTTCCTCCACATCTGTCTTCCTTTTCCTCTCCTCCCTCATCACTTTTTCTCTCTGCTCCCCCCCCCCCTCCTTTATGTGGACGCCCGCATGAAGGAACCTCCCTGTGTTATCACAAAACCCAGACACACACACGTGCACACCTAGAGACTGAGAACACCAAACGTCATTACCTTGCTGAAAAAGCGGTGTCAGACAGTCTGTTCCCACTCTTCAGATGAATTAGACGCTTTCTTCCTATCCCTCCCCCCGAATCATGAACCTCCTGTTGGCTGTCTGAGAGATCATGAAGTCACCGCTTGAGGAGGGGGAGGTGTCATGACAGGGTGCTGATAGGCCAAGCTGAAAAGGTCTACTCCTTTTGTATCCCATCAACTGCAGCCTGAGGCCTCTACATATTTGGGGATTTCATGGTGAGTGGACGCTATAGGAAATGGATGCACTATTTTATCTCATTTATAGCTCATAGCAAGGGGATTTTTATAGATTTAGTGGTTTGGATTCCATTCTATGTTCTTCCTGCTGCAAAAGCCGGTTTTGATGGCTTTCCTGCTGCACCGAGAGGTCCAGTGGCCGCAGGCTGGAGCACCAGCAAGATTCCCACGACACTGCTACTTCTGTGGCTGTACTGGTTCAGTGGTAAAAGCCTTAGGGTGCCAATTTACAAGACCTATCTGTTTCTGAAGCGAGGTACTGAAGTCAAGAACTGGATGGTGCTCTCTTCTTTATCTTGAAAGCAAAGCGCTGCACTCCCGTTAAGATCTGAGAGCTACAAATGCCATATACAGTATGGCTCTCTTAAATTCAAAGGGCATAGACCATCACAGTGTGTGATTGAAATGAGCAAGGCCTGCTGCATATTAAATTAAAACACTGGGCGGGAGGGCTCCTGTCAGAAAAAGAAGTTGTTACTGACTTTATGTTTTTATGCTTTTTAATAAAAATATTCCAAAGTTCAGTCATGACAGAATACATAGATGCGGAATAGATAGAATGTATAGAGCAGGATTGATTTGTTCTTCTTGAATTACCTTGCAGGTCAGGAAATATTGACTGGGGAGTCAAGGGGACTGCAACATCGGGATCAGATCTTCCTTTAACGGCTGCAAAAGCAAAATGTATTTCATTAGTCTTGATTTAAAGGGAAAGATTTTGTGTCCCATGATGACCTTAATGCTCTTTTGAAAATGTTACACTAAAGGTGTTCAGTAAATATATGACAAATCTTAAACACTGAATTCTCCCAACTGATCTAACTCTAGTATATCATCATGTGACTGTATCAGTAATGTTAGCAGTGGTGACCCCCTACCTGGTGAGTGAAAGGATTGTTGTGAGCTAAACTGTGATATACAGTATGTTACTTTTAGTTATAAGCTTGCTGAAAGACTAAAACTACAAATCCACAGATACAACTATGTTGTGCTAATGTTGTTGCAGTTGAGCTGTACATAACTATGGTTCTTATATGCCTGCAACACTGACACTCCTCTATCCATTTATATGCACATATTTGTGGTGTGTTGAAATACATACAAAAAAACCTTTCAGTAAGTATGGAAAGTTTTTTTTAAAAGGTCTAGAATATACATATATATATATATTACTATGTATATTACTACTCACAACAAGTTAGGCACCTAACTTGTTCTAAAGATTGAGTCTCCAAATAAAGGAAATTACATCTGAGCAAAAACAGCTGAGAGTTCAAAGGGTAGGGATTGTTGACCAGTGCAGGATGATGAAAAAAACATATTGGTCAAAGTAGAATCAACATATTGCAGCTAAAGCCTTCCTCTCACACTCCCAGGGCTCTTTTCAGTGTTGGCCTGTTGGCTGCATTGTGAAAACACAACAAAGCACAAGAAAAAATGGAATCCCAAATCCTCCCAGATTTCCCAGCTGAATTCACAATCCATTGTTCTGTTTACCCTGATGAGCACCATGACTGCGTCACTGTCACCATCCACCTATCCATCCATCCACACCCACCCAGGCAGATACAGCGGCGGCAGCAGCAAGCAGAAGTGGCCTCCACCTCACCTGTCACTTTCATCATAACGGAAGTGGTATGCCGCTGACGGAATAGCGGCGAACCCAATCATGCAGCAAAACACTGAAACACAAAGTAATTATGTTCTAGTGCTTCTGCTGAAGGTAATTAAACAGCAGATTCTCTCTGCAATAGACACACAGCCTGTAGCCTGAGCAACTGTGAGTCACACACCAGACTGATGCCACACACACACACACACACACACACACACACACACTTTTGTTTGTTCATTACCTGATATTACATCCAATCACCATAATGACATTTTTGAACAATGCTTTTACAGTGCAAGCAGCAATAAACAGAAAGATAATTAATGATTAAACAATCATATGTGGATATATATAGTTCATTTCTTTATAGTTCATTTCTTAAAATTATTTATCTACATATAATAGATTTTCTCTGGCAGTTGAAAACATGACTCTCCACTTCTGGTGATTTTAAGGCTTTGCAAATAAAAGCCTATTGCATGTATAGCATTTGAAAATCTGACTTTGGCAACTCCTTGTGGTGGAATCAAAAAGACAGTTATCAGACCGTCCAGGATTTCACAGCTTAAAATGCCTGATTTTGCTGCTGCTTTTCTAAACAATTGCGATGAAAGTTGCAGTGTTTTGAAGTGTGGAAAAAGGTAAATGTGATATTTTTAACTTTAGAATCATAATTAGAATCATTACACAGTCCCTCCTGGGTTTGGAGGGCCTACTGTAATCCTAATCAGTGTTTGGCAAGTTACTTCTTAAAAAAGTAATATTATTACTTAACAAGTTCCGTTACTAGTTACATCCAGTGTTTCCCACAGAATGACAGCGCGGCAGGGGGGGGGGGGGATTCTAACTTTGGACAGGTTTGTGAAAGACGGAGTGAGCGAGCAAGAGGAATATATGCTCCTCAATCAAATATGATTTTTAATACGCCTAGTAAAAAAAATTTAAAATCTAACTAGTTACCTTATTACTTTCACCCCCACCTGCCAAAAAAGTGACGAACAACCTTTACAGCAACTCAATTTAGAAATGAATCCACTTTACTAGAACAGTAATTGAAAACACAGCAGCCTCTACAAATAGATATTGTTATACAATAATGGCAATTTATACAATATTTAACAAAGCAAGTCTTCCATTTTTTTTACTAAAAGTGTATAAAAGCAAGGAGTGTGTTTGGTCGTCCTAGGCCTTTCTTTGTAGAGTTCCCCGTGTCTGCGTGCATGTTCTGATCCAGCTATCAACCAAAGACATGCAGGCTAGGTTAATTAGCGATTGTGAATTGTCCTTTGGTGAGTGAGTGTGATAATGGTTGATGATGGATGGATGGATGGATGGATGGATAGAGGCTAAAGTTACTTAACGTCACTGGCTGAAACAAAAAAATAAAGCAGTAAATCCGGACGCTACTCTCTCCCGACGAGTGAGTGCATCACTGGTGGTAGCGGTCGGAGTGTATTTCTATGCGTTTCATGTTGCTGTGCTTCAATAAATTAGTAGTGCTGGGCAAACGATTCAAATTAATCGCGATTAATCTGTAATCGGCAGCGGGCGGGTGTGAGGCAAGCCCTTCACCTCACTCTAACAGGGACACTTGCTGCTGAACATAGACTGTTTCCCCGATAAAAGAAAAATGTGTATGCTGATGCCTGAAAACAGATTTATCGCGAAGATTTTTGCTGGTAGAAACAAAGTTTAGAACAGCGCAGCTGACCTGCTGTGCAGTCGTGCATTCACGACAAGGATGGAGCGTTCTGTTAACGCAGCGTTACTGCCCAACACTGGTTACAACAGCATACTGCTTCCTGGCAAAACATGCTAATTGTTTTCCTTAAAAAATACAAGATCACTTTGAACAAGTTTTTTTTTTTTAAAGGACATTGGATTTAGAGAGAGAGAGAGATTATTTATTACCTCAGATCAGCACTTCATTCCAACTGTTAATCTGGAAAACCAAAAGTACTGAATTAACAAAAGGTGCGATACTGGAACATTGGACGAATTGAACCAAAACTCAAAACAAACGCAATGCTATCTCGTCCTAAACCGGGAAAAGAAATGGCAGAGTATCTCTTCACTATCAGAGAGATAAAGCAGAGACAGATCCTGACCAAATCCAGACTCAGTGACCACAGCCTAGCCAGAGAGAAAGGATGACACAAGAAGTCCTGGCTGCCGACAGATGAAAGTGTCTGTGGTCACTGCAGGACAGCTGAGGCTGAGCCAAAGATGCACTTCCCCTTTAAATGTGACAAATACAAAAATATTGGAGTGCAACACTTTTAAGAATTTTGATTTGTTTGGCTCAAACTTCACAGAGCTAGATGGCAGTGAAAAACAACAGATAATATTAGGAAAAGGACATGCAGCATACTGAGCTGCACAGGATGTGACTGCATGTGACAAACTGAGGGGCACATAGTTGAAACATCAATGTGACAAATAATTATCTTGATATAACCAAAGAGATATGCAAAGTTACATGTACACATACACATGGAGAGTGTGATTGTTGGATACTGTAAGTTATCTGTTGTTTTATTGGTAATATTACTGTTTTTCTGTATTTGTTATTTAAAAGTGCTATTTGTGTATGAGAGAGAGAGAGAGAGACTTGATGTGCAGCATGATGAGGTGTAGTCTTGACAGATATACTTGCCACACACACACAAGTGCAGAAGTTGTACAGGTCTTCACACTGGCTTCCTGTCTGTCAAACAATTGATTTTAAAATACTGCTTTTGGTTTATAAAGCACTGCATGGTTTAGAGATACACTACATTTCTGATCTTCTGGGACGTTATAACCATCCAGACCTCTCAGGTGGTCTGGGACAGGTCTGCTTTTGGTCCCCATAGTCAAACCTAAGCCTGGACAAGCAGCGTTCAGTTGTTATGCTCCATATATCTGAAACAAAGTCACAGAAAACTGCAGCTCTGCTTCTTTTTGCTGCTGCCTTCTATTAAATCAAATTTCAGGCTTTTGATTAATATCTTACACAGCACAGTAACTTGTACTGGCCTGTATTATCTTGTTCTTATTTTCTATTTAATTCTTTAATTGTATTTAAATGTCTTTTTTATATTGCCCTATGTTGTTTTAATGTAAAGCACTTTGAATTACTTTGTTGTTGAAATGTGCTATACAAATTTACTTGCACTGCCTTTCACATGCACTAATTGTATGTCATGTTCCTGTAAGCTTTATAAATGAAAATTAATTTTAATCAATTAACTAATTTCATTACAGTATATCAATTTTTCCTGGGAAAAACTGGAGGGTTGACAGGTATGCCTAAAAGAAACTTTGTTTATTGTGCTATTTAACATAAAAGCAAGGATTCCCCCAAAACTCATGAAGATCACAGCAACTTTATCCAAACCATTGTGTACCTTTTGGGGGCACTATAGAACAGGTTATTTCCCCCAGTTCTGATGTGTGTGGCACGTTTCACAACTTTTTGTGCATCCCGAGCACCCCAAACTTAATATATACAGCGCTTCTTAAAAACAAAGTTTGAAAGTGCTTTACATGGTTGAACCATGTTTATACATTTCAGGATGAAGGCAAATAAAATCAGCAAATGAAAATAATACAGAAATAAAATAAAAATATAACAAAGCTCTTAACAATAAAGACAAATACTTTTAATAAAACACATAAGACTTGTTGTAAAACGGTGTAGTAGAAAAAGATACGCTTTCAGAAGTGATTATTCAATTCAATTGAATAATAATAATCTGTAACGTGATTATATGTTGAAATATTACATGAAAACCATTTATCTCAAATTGTGTACACATACATAAGGATTTCAAATGATTGATGGGATGACAAAAGCCTATGCAGTTTAGAAGAGAAGGTGTACTTCAATCAGGAGAGACTTCATTAATCGTGAATAATTTTATTAGCATTTACACAATCAAGATGAGAAATGTCGATAGTCTTTTGCTGATAAGACCCCATCATGAGATCATCATATTTTACGGGGGTAGTGGAGCCGTGAGTAGTATAGGATACCCTCTGATAGAGTCTAGACACTGGTGGTGGTGGAAATGGGATAAAGAGAATGGCTGAGATCTGGATGGATGTAAAGAGGAGCGACCTCCTGGTGAGCTCAGATCTGGCACTGGAAGGGATGAACTTGAGGTGAATGGGGTGGAAGAGAGTCAAGACGGTTTACACTGATATGACAGCTGACAGCAGCAGCATTTCATAAAAAAAGTGGATTGGGGATATCCCCTAATGTGTACGAAGCCGTGTGTGTGCGCCTCTCACACATATCTGCTGTTACTGTCAGCAAGCCTGATAAGTGCAGGTGGAAAAACAATGTCGTACCAGAACAAGATTTATTCCTCCTCAGCGGCAGTCAATACAACAAATGGGCCCACTGATAACTGTGCTTAAAAAGATTTTTACCATCTACAAACATTAATCTTAACCGTGATAAACAGCATAGCTACATATGATACATATGGCTATGTCCTGACACTCCCATACAGAAACACACACCCGAGAGCATCTTGTAGTAGAGCTGCTAGCTACAGCACAGGTATCCATACTAACTCAGTCAAAGGGCCATAAACATGCTTCTAATGTATCAAAGCTTCACCAGACTTTGTTGGTGTCCATGCTACACTGAGCGTTGTGTCACATGCTACCTGCAATCATTGCTCCGTCACTCATTTGTTGCTTGTTTTAAATCTGCCATGAGGGAGGGTTCTAGCAGAATTTGGGGAGAGTGGGGAGTTGGGGTTTAGGGAGATGGAAGAGGGATGAGCAGCCAACACAATATCCACACAGAAAAACTAGGACTATTGATAATAATTGTATCAACGGGTGTTGAGGAGGAACACGGGGCAGCAGGAAGCCTGCAACCACAGATCCAGACTCCACAGCTCTGGAGCCAGAAACACCTGCAGAAAGCGACAGAATGAGAGAGGAGAAGGACGAGAAAGTACAAAAAACACTTTTAGCTACCACTAGTAACCACACACGTCTCCAAATCAATCAGGATTGAAATTTTAAGAATTATAACTTTAACGCTTAAACCTACATTCTAACCAGGAACTATATTACACTTAACCTATAGCCTTACTAATTCTACTTCTATTTCTTTTTCATTTATTTTAACACCCAAGACTTAATGATTAATGTGTAAAATCCAAAAAGGTTCTCAGAAAGCTAGAAGTATAGGAACAGAGTGTCTAGGCACTTAACTCTCTGTCTCTCGCTCTCTCTGTACACAATCGGTGATGTAATTGAGTGCAACAGATGTCCCACTAGCTGCCAGGTGTGTTATATGTTCAGCAAAGCGCCCATCGAGCAGCACATAATCAATTGGGTTTAGTGGTGTACCCTTCAGAGTACACACACATTTCCATCACCTTCCAGCATTTAGAAACACTTGCTGGGTGTTTGTGTGTGTGTGTGTGGGGGGGGGGGGGTTGTGTCTCACCCACTAAAGCCAGAGTGTGTTTCCTTTACATGCATGCAGCTAAGCGACCTGGCTGCAATGACTTCATTTTATGCGTCGCTTTAATGCATGCCGTGTTGTTGGCTCATGTGTTTGCCAGCACCGCACTCGCAGCCCCGTCTGTTTTCTCCATCACTAAGGTAATTGTTTTGACTCAGGTTGTCACAGCAGTGCTGGCGCTAGTATGTCTACATGTATCCATAATGGATGTGGAATAGTGTCTTGAGTATGCGTTCCAGTAATTAAATGCAATTACTTGCTGCTGATTACTGATTTGCGGTGACAGATGATATCACAAGCCCCACCATACAAATCAATACAGGCACCATCTGAGGTTGCACTGAATATGTTTTCAGAGGAAATAAAGCCTGGATCCTTTTGGACCCTTCTGTGTTGCCATACTTTGTGATGTGCTTGCCATAACCAGCTGATGTCACGTGCTTGAAACGTGACCTCTGAGGCTAACTGAAGGGACAAGGTCTGTAGAAACATAAAACAATGTATATAATATTTCAAAGGAATGTCTAGCTAGTATTAGTTCGCGGCGTACATGCTTATCTAGACAACATTATCTGGCCTTCGTTATGCTACTTAGCTAGCACAATTCTGTATAACTCCTTTGCACGTCTTTGTGAGTGATTGTTAACATTGTTGTTTGCCTGCCTGCAGTCTATCCCGCTCACTATGAACCTACCTGCCCCATCGTGACAGCATCCTATTTTTAAGGCGGTAGTAAAGCCATGAGTAGTATAGAATACACCTTCCCCGATAGAGTCTAGACACTAGTGGTGGCTGTGCTGGTGGTGAAAGGATGTCTAAATGTCAAACTCAGCTACTGAATGTGATGACCTGGAGGTCAGGGTTGCGGAGGACTGTCGCAACGATTTCGCTTTGAAAAGACAGTACAGAGGAGAAAAGAGTTAAAGTCTGACAGCAGCAATAAGATTGTGGCAACATCTGGTTGGTTTAACTGAAAGAGTTTACGGCCATAACCAGCTGATTAAGATCACACGACTGTACATGGGATGTTTTTTAGATTTTGATTTTTAAAGCGATCAAGATCAACATGGTTTCTTTCATGTAGGAACACTTTGTTTTGGAAAACCTCACATCTGAAGTCAAAAGTAAAGACGCAAGTTATTACCTGTGCTCATGTGATTCCCTTTTCAATAATCCTTTCTTTTCCAGCCTCTTCTGATCTCCCTGACCTGTGCCCTGACTCTGTGACCCAGATATCTGTAAATCTCTACACAAGATCCTCCCAAAGTCTATATGGTTTTTGTCAACAACAAGAAGTAATTTGGTTTGATTTCCAGAGGCTGTGTGTTGTGTAAATATTATCCTCTGTAGCTATCATGGGAGAGTAGACGATCAAGGAAGCTACTTTTGGGAATTTCCAGAGTTAGAGTGTGCAGCTCTTTATTGTTGGGGGATGTGTCGGGTTCCATATGGATTATATGAGTTATGATCAAGGATGCCTCTTCAGTCCTTCTGTGAAACCCAGAGGGATTTATTCATGCGTCATGCTGAAATTACAAGGCAATGCTGACAATTTCCAGCTTTACGCAGCTTGTAACGAGTGCATATATGACAGGGTTAAAGCATGAAATGTCCAACCACTGCTGCCTCATCACGCCCACTTGTTTCCATAAAATTTAGGGCAGAATTTGTTAGCAGTTTTTTTTTTCAGTTTTAGATTTGATTAACTGTACTCAATTAACATTAATTTCATCAGCTAGCCAAACTACAAAGTGAAATAAAAAATAAATGTGGTTGGCAAGTCAGTGAATGTTCACAGAAAGAAATGCCACTGTTCCGCTCTGATATTTAATAATCTAGTGAGCCAACAGAGTACTGACCGTCAGCTAAAGCTACTCAGGATCCCTCATGTTAAGTACATCACATCAATATTTTAGATAGGTTAATTTTAATTGGGACCTCTGGAGCATTCAGAGCTGAGAAGCCTGTCCTGTCAGTCTGACATGCTCATGTAGCTCAGCAGCAAAAGTGTAGACTGAAGTGCCAACAGGACCCTTTAGATGATATTCGATGCAGCGTTAGCTGTCAGATGTTACTTTCCAACCATACTTGTAAACAATCATCACTAAATATAATGAGAATGTAATGTAATTACATACATAATACATTACTGTACATAACATATTTTTAAGAATAATGACTTAACCCTTTAAAAAAAAAAATACAATGTATTATAACTTGGGTTTATTTTCTTAACTCTGGCTTTCCGTTCTATTGGACACTCTACTCACCAACGTGTTTGCTGAGATCTCGGCGCATAGGGCCATCTCTAAAAATAGGTTCAATGGGGCAATATGTGTGACTATAAGTGATAAGACTGGTTAATCAAATCCCCATTTTGTCAAATGTCTTTGGAGAAAATCGAGGTAATGTGTGAAATTGTAAGCCAAACTGTGTGCTGTAAAAATCCATCACAGTTTACAGCCTAACTTCCTGGTTAAATGTTGACTTACCGCACTTGCCCTCACAGGTTTGAGAAACCTGCAGGTATGCTCACTTTTGGTTTTACCTGCAAATAAAGTTTAGCTGTTGGCTTGTTTACACCCTATCTGATCATCTGACTCCTTGTGCTTCTTATCAATAAAAAATAAAAGCCAAGTTGTTTTCATTTAATCATCCCAGTACTGAAGCTGTCACTAAATGTGATTAATCTAGTCCTCTAGACTAAAACGCTGTTTGAGGTTGAATTTGAATTAAAAATGATTTGTCACTACAGTAAAGCTTTGGCAAAACAAAGACATATTTTGTTGATCACTTTATTTTTCATTCATATGACTTTAGAATTTCATAGAACTTCTACTTTTTCAATGTAAGCAACATTAGATACAGAACTGAAACGATTCACTGATTAATCAATTACACAGAAAAATAATTGGCAGGTATTTTGTTCAATCAAATTATTGTTTCAGTCATTTAGAAAGCAAAAATACCAAACTTTCTCAGCTTCCAGCTTCTCGGTTGACAAGATTTGCTATTTTCTTATGTTAACTGAATATCTTTGGGTTTTGGGTGGTTTGACCGAACAAAGCATTTGAAGACTTCTCTTAAGGAACCTGTGATGGCAACCTTTCACTAGTTTTTGACATTTTACAGACTATATGAATAAATGAGACAATAAGTAGCAGGTTCACTGATAATGAGTTGCAGTTACATGTTTAATATAGGTCTACTACCAATTCTCATATAATTGAAACATGATTTAGTAGCACTCAGTTTTACACTGTTCATGGTCCCATTTCACCCCCTCCCAGACAACTGTGGCTCAAACTGCAAGATAAGGCAGTCAGGGAGTGCCAGCAGCTAGGAGCAACAGGTGTGGCATTCAGTTAAAGGTAACCTCAAGGGACGATGGGATCCCTGAGCCACATGACTGTGCTGTTGATAAACAGCACCCCCCACTCCCTCCCTGTATCGCCGTGTGTTTATGTGTGTGCTGATGCAACACGGTGCAAACGCTGATGCCAACTTGCACTCGGACTCCAACAAAGGACTCCTTGGCCTTTTGAAGCACGTCTTCAGGGATTTTTTGGAAAGGTGGTTCTGTAAGGGAGGGCAGGCGGTTGGTGCGTGTGTGTTTTATGGGGAGGCGCGTAAGTGAAAGAGTGAACGAAGTGAAGCTCAGGGATCAGAAATTATTATGTCTGGTGTTATCAGACCTGCGAGCAGCCTTGCCGAAGCTTACATCATGGTCTTAATGATGGCAAGGCGTACAGGAGAGAGTTTGTGTGTGTTTGTGAGTGGATGAGTGTGTCTCACTTTGTGCAGTAAATCGTATCGTGTCTTGCTATTATAAAGTGAAGAGAGAGAGTTGAAAGGTGTGAGAAGTAGGAGAGACATGCTCACACCATGGATATGAAAGCATCTGATGCAGTGTGAAATGTTTGAGCCTGACATGAACACACAAACGTGACACCAGGCTCAGGGGGTAAAGCAGTCGGTTGGTGGTTCGATCTCCAGCCTCTGGAAAGGTGCTATACAAGTAATCACCAGTTACAAACCTGCACCTATGTAAATTGCATTTGCTGTGAGTGTGTGTGTGTGTGAGAGTGAGTGAGTGAGTGAGTGACCGACCACCAAACCCACTGCATCACCAACATCACAACCCACAGCCAACACAACACTGGCCACTGATCCCCACCAAGAGAGCCCCCCAGCCTGGAGGTCCTATACCCCCCCTCATCCCAACGGCAGAACCAAGACTACAGGAGCAGCAGCCTATTGGACTGAACTATGCTGCAGCGGTGAGAAGAGCCACAGCCCCGCCCCCCTCTGGTGAACTCAAAGACATATTACACATGCCAAACCTGCTCTGCTCTCGCCTCATATAGCTACATGGTGGAAGAGCAGAGACATCACAATAATTCATAGTTTAGCATGTTGGATATCATTTTAAATGAATAGTAATATAAGGACAATTCTTAACAGTATTTCACACATGATACACTCTAAAATGTCACCCAAATTTTAATATCTAGTTTACTCTTATTATTATTTGTTTTTTAAGGTGTTTGTCTAATTTTTGAACAGATTACATTTGGAGATGAAATCGTTTACAATAACATGTTGGAACATTCAAGATCTGAGATCATCAGCTTTTGGTTTAAAGAGCAGAAATCCAGATTTTAATAGAGAGTTAAAAGACTCTGACATCATAGTTTTACAGGAGACATGGTGCAGAGAAGATGTCTCCACTGGTCGTCCTCACGGTTACACTGACATTATTATACCATCAACAAAAAATCCCACAATAACCCAAGGCAGAGATTAAGGAGGCCTGATTATATGGTGTAAATCAGAACTGAGCCAGTCCATCACAGTTATTAAAAAAGAAGAATCTTATATATGGTTGAAAATGAAAAAACAGATGATTTGTGCTGAGCAACATGTCTACATGTGTGCCATCCATATACCTCCATCAGAACCCCCTACTACAAGCCAGATACTTTCTCTATTCTTGAGGAGGAATTTAACCATTATAAAACCATGGGAAATGTATTACTCTGTGGAGACTTGAACGCTCGAACAGGGGAAAGAGCTGACACTGTGAACACCCAGGGAGACAAACACTTACCTGGAAGCACCTGCTTCCCCCTCCCTGAATGTCCTGCTAGAAAGAGCTTTGACAAGCTTACTAATACAAGCGGTATGCAGCTTCTACAGCTCTGCCGTACGCTTGGTCTGTACAGAGTCAAGGCTACGAGTGGACTCTCACTACACTACACTTACAGCTCTGCTCTTGGCAGTAGTACGGTAGATTATTTCATTACAGATCTAGATCCAATGTCTCTCAAAGCTTTCACAGTCAGCCCCCTCACACCCCTCTCAGACCACAGCAAAATCACTATCTGAAAAGGGCTCAGTCTAAGTCTGGAGCCCCTAGTGCCTGTTTAACAGCACATACCCATACAGATGGACCCCAGACAGCATGGGGGGCATACCAAAAGGCACTGGAAAATCAAAATATACATGATTTAACTCATTTATTTCTAACTGAAACATTTCCCCAGAATAATTCTGGTGTAAATTCTGCTGTGGACAAAATCAATTCAATATTTCATCATTTGGCTTTATTGTCTAATTTGAAAGCCTCCAAACCAAAACTTCAACAAATGAACAATAACAAATGGTTTGACACTGAATGCAAAAACCTAAGGAAAATTTTAAGGGAATTATCAAATGAAAAGCACAGGGACCCAGATAACCACAACATACGCTGTCAATATGAGGCCACTCTGAAACAATACAAGTACACCCTAAAAACAAAGAAAGAACAACACAGCAAGAATCAGCTCTGTGAAACTGAGGAATCCTTAGAGTCCAACCAGTTCTGGGAGAAATGGAACAACCTATACAAAACGCAGCAGGATGAATTGGCAATCCAAGATGGAAATACTTGAATTAATCACTTTAGTGAATTATACAGTAATATTAAAAATGATGATCAGTACAAGATATTCACGAAATGGAAAACTCTGGAGGCGGAGAACAGAAGTCATCCAGTCCCTGAAAGGAAAAAAGGCTTGTGGTATTGATGGAATCCTCAATGAAATGATCAAATACTCAGACCATAAAATAAGACTGGCTATACTAAAACTATTCAATACTATTCTAGCAACTGGAACTTTTTCCAGACATCTGGAACAAAGGTTTAATAACCCCAATTCATAAATCCGGCGATAAATATGACCCAAATAACTACAGAGGAATATATGTATCCAGTAACCTGGGAAAAATATTCTGCATCATCATTAATAAACGACTTGTCAACTTTGTTGATAACCACAATATTCTGCATAAATGCCAAATTGTTTTTTTGCCAAATTGCCGCACAACGGACCTGATTTGAATCAAGAATTAAACATAAAGAAAAGAAAGATACATGTGTAGCACACAGGAAGGATTATGGGTAGGGCCGTGATCTGATTGGTTGGTTAAGTCGGTTGGTTCGGCTGCTGGAGCAAAAGTGAGGTGTTTAAAATGAGACTCAGAGACCAAGGATTAGATGTAAGATGATGCCGGCTTCTTATATTTGAAGATATGTATAAAAATAAAAATATTGGTTGGTACCAAAAATGAAAAAGTACAATAATAAAACAAGTAATGAATAAGGCGATTATTGATATCACAATCAGGCTATGACATCAGCATGAAATGCTTGCTTTCCAAATTTAAAGTGAGTATTTCACTCTTTGAAGTAGTTCTATAATCAAATTCCCGGGTGCACCCTTTAACCTGAATTTCTGTTAACAACACTACATTCAAGTTTGTTCAGATCCAGTTCAATAATACAATCCAATAGAATTCACACAGTACAATAGTAACCCTTAACTGCAGGAATGATTCCTA
>NC_060168.1:4567605-4570143 GCF_021292245.1 Micropterus dolomieu | reverse complement strand
AAAACCAAGTCCAGTGTATGACCACGGTTATGTGTTTGCCCTTTGACATGTTTGAAGTTAAAAGAAGTGGCCATATTTAAAAAGTCAGTTGCATTAAGATTGGTGGGGTCATCAACATGAATATTAAAATCGCCACAAAGAACAATTCTGTCATAATTTAAAACCAGAGTAGATAAAAACTCAGGAAGTTCTGATAAAAATCCTCCAGGCGGTTTTGAGGGGCGATAAATTATAACAAATATGATAGGTTGCAGCCCTCCAAGTTTAAGAGTGAGAACTTCAAAGGAGTTAAATTCATCACAGCGTACTTGATGACATTTTAAATATTTCCTATACACGCTCACTAGCCCACCACCACGACCACTGACCCTCGGTTGACTAAAACAATCATATTGAGGCGGACACAGTTCAGCTAGCTGGCTATAGTCATTCATCTTCAACCAGGATTCAGTTAAAAACATAAAATCTAGATTTGCAGACAAGATAAAATCATTTAAGATAAAAGTCTTACTTGACAGAGATCTCTCTCTCTTGAAGAGAGACATTTTAAATGAGTTTGTTCTGGGTGCTGGAGTTAGTGCAGTTGTCCTAATCCTTAAGAGATTACTAATATTTCTGTGTCGGATGTGCACATTTTGGTTTACTGGTCTATGCGTGATGATGACAGGAATAGAAGTCTTTGGAACAGCGCTGGGAGCAGACAGTTTTACATGCCAGCAGGTGGAGACAACTGTTTGTGGAAGTGAGGCAGAGATCTGTTCAGTGAGCGGTGGTGTGTCCAGGTGTGCTGCATGAATGATTAGTCATTCACGTAAATCATGTGTGGACCGCACCACATGCTGTATGTGAGTAGCTAACATTTCTGAGCCCCATTTGTTTGGGTGAAGTCCGTCTGTCTTAAAAAGAGACATTCTTTGCCAGAAAATATTAAAATTATCCACATAACACACACGGTGAGCCCTACAGGCGGACTGGAGCCAGTCGTGGAGGCCAAGGAGTCTACTGAAGCGGCTATGACTATGGGAAAGGGGAGAAGTCGAGATAGTAACTTGCATTAATGGGATGAGGTTGCATACAGAGGGAGAGAAAGAAGAGGAGAGAGGAGCTCAGTGCATCATGGGAAATTCCCCGGCAGTCTAGGCCTATAGCAGCATAACTAAGGGATGGTTCAGGACTCACCTGAGCCAGCCCTAACTATAAGCTTTATCAAAGAGGAAAGTCTTAAGCCTACTCTTAAATGTGGAGATGGTGTCTGCCTCCTGAACCCAAACTGGAACCTGGTTCCACAGGAGAGGAGCTTGATAGCTGAACGCTCTGGCTCCTAGTCTACTTTTGGAGACTCTAGGAACCACAAGTAACCCTGCATTCTGGGAGCGCAGTGCTCTGGTGGGGTAGTAAGGTACTATGAGCTCTTTAAGATAAGATGGTGCCTGACCAATGCAAAGAAGCTGAAACAGGAGAAATGTGATCTCTTTTCCTGGTTCCTGTCAGAACACATGCTGCAGCATTCTGGATCAGCTGAAGAGTCTTAATGGACTTAATGGCTTGGGCCCCAGAACAATAACTTCAGTTTTATCTGAGTTTAACATTAGAAAATTACGGGTCATCCAGGTTTTAACATCCCGAAGGCACTTTTGAAGTTTAGCTAACTGATGAGTTTCATCTGGCTTGATCGAGTATCATCTGCATAATAATTAAAGTTTATGGAGTGTTTCCTGATAATATTGCCTAAAGGAAGCATATATAAAGTGAACAGAATTGGTCCGAGGACAGATCCTTGTGGAACTCCATGACTAACTTTGGCGTGCATGGAGGATTCATCGTTAACATGTACAAAATGAAATCAATCTCATAAATAGGACTTAAACCAGTTTAGAGCGGTTCCTTTAATGCCAATGAAATATTCCAGTCTCTGCAATAGGATCTGATGGTCAATGGTATCAAAAGCAGCACTAAGATCTAATAAAACCAGCACAGAGACAAGTCCTTTGTCTGATGCAATTAGGAGGTCATTAGTAATTTTCACCAGTGCTGTCTCTGTGCTAAATATCTAAAGATAGATTGATCATATCTAGTAAAGAAGTGCTGACTAATTTGATTTAAAATCCTCAAATAAACTGTTGCTATGTAGAAAGTCACACAGCTGTTTGGCGACTGCTTTCTCCATGATCTTAGAGAGAAATGGAAGGTTAGATATAGGTCTATAGTTGGCTAAAACATCCGGATCAAGTTTGGGCTTTTTCAGAAGAGGTTTAATTACAGCTACTTTAAAGTACTGTGGTACATAGCCTGTTGATAAAGATAGATTGATCATATCAAGTATAGAAGTGCTGACTAAGGGTAAAACATCTTTAAGCAGCCTAGTCGGGATGGGGTCTAAGAAGCAGGTTGATGGTTTAGATGAAGAAATTATTGAAGTTAGTTGGTAAAGATTGAGGGAAGCAAAACAGTCTAAACATGTATCTGGTTCTACAGCTGTTTCTAAGGTTCCTGAGTTAAGAGATAAGTCGGTGCCAGTTGAGGGCAGGTCTTGGTGAA
>NC_060168.1:4561864-4567505 GCF_021292245.1 Micropterus dolomieu | reverse complement strand
ATTTTGTCTCTAATAGCTAGAATTTTATCATTAAAGAAGCTCATGAAGTCGTAACTACTGAGAGCTATGGGAATACTTGGCTCAATAGAGCTGTGACTCTCTGTCAGCCTGGCTACAGTACTGAAAAGAAACCTGGGGTTGTTCCTATTTTCCTCTATTAATGACGAGTAGTACGCTGCTCTGGCATTACGGAGGGCCTTCCTATAAGTTTTAAGACTATCTTGCCAAATTAAACGAGAATTTTCCAGTTTGGTGGAACGCCAATTCCTCTCAAGTTTTCGCGATATTTGCTTTAATTTGCGAGTTTCAGTATTATACCATGGAGCTAACCGTCTTTGTTTTAGTATTTTCTTTTTTAGAGGGGCTACAGAGTCGAGTGTCATTCGCAGCGAGCCTGCAGCACTATCAACAAGATGATCGATTTGGGAGGGACTGAAATTAGCATAGGAGTCCTCCGTTACTTTGTGACTAGATAATGTATTTAGAGCTGATGGAATCGCATCCTTAAATTTAGCTACAGCACTATCAGACAGACATCTTGTATAGATAATTTTTGCCCAATGGCGAGTAGTTCAGCAATACAAACTCAACGTTATCAAACAGTGGTCAGATAAAGAGGGATTCTGTAGGAACACCACTAAATGTTCAATTTCAATACCATACACCAGAACAAGGTCAAGGGTGTGGTTAAAACAGTGAGTCGGTTCATGAACACTCTGAGAGAAGCCAATGGAATCTAACAGAGAGATAAACGCGGTACTGAAGCTGTCATTCTCAACATCCACATGAATATTAAAATCCCCTACAATAATAACTTTGTCCGTTTTAAGGACTAAAGTTGACAAAAACTCAGATAAGAATTCAGAATACGGGCCAGGTGCTCGGTACACTATAACGAAGAGAATTGGTTGCAGTGATTTCCAACTTGGGTGCGAAAGACTAAGAACAAGACTTTCAAATGAGTTATAATTTAGTTTAGGTTTAGAGCTGATTAGTAGGCTAGAGTTGAAGATAACTGCAACTCCACCTCCTCAGCCTGTGCCTTGAGGAATGTGAGTATTAATATGACTGGGAGGGGTGGATTCATTTAGGCTAACATATTCTCCATCACCCAGCCAGGTTTCAGTAAGACAAAATAAATCATTATGATAATCTGATATTAGTTCATTTACTAGTACAGCTTTAGAAGAGAGAGATCTGATTTTTAAGAGTCCACATTTAACTCTCCTATTGGTTTGCACCATTGCTCTTGTGGTTTTAATTTGTATGAGGTTTTTATGCACAGCTCCTCTTCTATTTACCTTTTTAAATAATTTCGATGATCGGGGGACAGACACTATAGGATTTTCACTAAGTAACTCCTGAAATGGAGGAGCAGAGAAGTGTGTTAGACTGCGACTCTGCCTCCTGGTCTCAACTCTGGGTTGTCATGGATTTGGTCCACTAATGAACTTGGCCAAATTTCTAGAAATGAGAGCTGCTCCTTCCCAAGTGGGATGGATGCCGTCTCTCCGGTTCAGACCAGGTCTTCCCCAGAAAGTCTGCCAATGATCTACAAAGCCCACATCGTTTGCTGGACACCACCTCGACAACCAGCGGCGGAATGATGACATGCGGCTATACATGTCATCACTGGTCAGATTTTCAGATTTTACTGGTCAAACACACAAGAGGACAACAGCATTCACACAGAGAGCAGAAACAAACAAATACCACAGAGGGAGAGAGATGCATGATGACATGCAAACAATGGAGAGAAGGAGTAGGGGAGAGGCTGAATGTCCTGGACAAAGATCCAGATCAATGACTGAATTTAACTCCCTCGTGCAGTGTCCAATATTCATGAACATTCAGAGCTGTGTCGACTGAACTCCAGCAACATCAATGCCGAAGTGCGGGAGGTGCGTGGGCCCACTCATTGCGGCTTGCAGCTTTAGTTAGGGCCAGAGCACGAAAGTGATGGGGCAGCAACGATTCCTGACACAAAGCAGAGATGGGGACTCGAGTTTGAGACTGGCATTTGAGTCGCACTTAAGTCACACACACACAGAGACTTCAGACTTGACTTCGGACTCAAGGTGCGGGACTCATGAACAATGTTTATTTTTAGGAAACATCTGATGAGCTTGATCATGTAACATTACAGTTTTATTTAGTTATAACGCCTGGGGGGGTGTTGACTTACAGTAGCCTAGTTTATAGGATGTGATTAGTTGTAGACAAATTGTACATTAGGCTACATGGTTGTGCTCTGTGAAAAACAGGTTACAGTTTTATTGTTGATTATGCAACATTACAGTTTTATTTAGTTAACGTTACACTGGGTTTGAGAGCCTTCGGGGGACTTAGAGTAGACTCACAGTAGTTTACAAGCTCTTATTAGTTGTTGCAGTGTACTTTACATGGTTGTGCTCTGGAAGTGAAAAACAGGTTGCAGTTACAGAGTTCCTTATAGCCATGCAGTTATATAAGCAGCCTGGTTTGAACACAGCAGTGGATACAACATTCATTATAACCACGAGTGACTTGAGACTTGATGTGTACTCCAGCTCAAAGACTTGTGAGCATCTCTGGCTCATAATGTAAGGAACCTATTATTTTTGCTAGAATTATTATTCCGCTTATTCTGCCCATAAAATGCATTTTTGAGTGGCTTAGGATTCCCCGAAACATAATGAATATGTGAATGCACAAGACTGGCAAAAATTGCAAAGTTTTGCAGTCTCTATAGCACCCCTACATAATTTCACAGGCAGTGGGTTTCACTTAGATATATGAACTTTGGGGATCATCTCTAGACTAGACTAACTCTTGGAGCCATACCCCAAACCCAACAGGAAGTCAGCCACTTTGAATTGAAATTAATCTACATGTACCATTTACATGTACTTTAATGAAGTCCCCCAAGAGATTTAATCAGATCGCCATCAAATTTGTGCAGTGCAATCTAAAGACCTTTGTGATACTAATTGCAAAGCTAAATGGACTGTACATGGTCAAATCTGTCCCAAACTTTACATTTGTGAAATTACATGTTTTACATTGTGATGTACTCCTCCTAGTAGGTTGATCTGATTTGTCTCAAATTTTGGCGGAGAAGCCTCAAGACATTAGTGATGTTATATTTTGAAGCGGGAGTGTTTTCTTCGAATGCCGTTGCCATGGCGATACATTATGAGAAGTAGTGTATTTAGTTGTCTGATATGGTTGGGTGTGGGATATTGGCTCAATAGTGCCCTCTACAAAATTTCAACAAAGCAGCCCCTGCAGTACGTTTAAACTAGATGTACGAAATTTGAGAGGCAGATGTATCATCTCTAAACTTTAAAGCCTCCTGGAGCCACCCCCTAAACTCAACCAGAAGTCAGACATTTTAATGGAATAAGTAACTGTGACACCTCGACCAAACTTTGTCAGATCTTTTACACACTGCACATGTGTTCAGAGAGCAGTGTTCACTTCAGACCTGTGTCAGCTGACCTCCAGTGAAGAGACCCTGCCTGTGGGTCCACCTGAGGCGTGCGTGGGGGCGAGGGCCCGTTCAATGCTGCAGCACATTGCAGCTTTAATTATTATTATCATTACATAGTAACAGAAACGCACACAATAAAACATTTACACGTACAACAAAGGGAGGTGTTATTATAAATTGCAGGGAAACATAAATGAAAGTGCAAGGTACCAGTTCCTATGTTATAGTTGTGTGTAATTGTGTATATGGGTACATCACATTGCAACGACTAGTATATGTTAAAACACTAGGGGAAAAAATTATAATTTCTAACTATTGTCAAAGTACTGTCTGAAGTTTCACTATGTAAAGATTGTGCATATGTGTTTGCACAATTATAGCAAACACACCTCACATTTACATTATACTTTTATTCATTTGAAATCAGTTTTAGATTTCATTTAAAGCTGTTTTAGTTGAAATACATAATCAACAAATATCAGTGTATCAATTTCATGCATATCAAATGTTCCCAATAATTCCTATAAGCAAGGAAAGTTCTCACAAAGGTGTGTGTGTGTGTGTGTGTGTGTGTGTGTGCGTGCGTGTCACACACCAGTACAAGGTGTGGGTACAGTCTGCCCAGGACACAACACATCACACCCAATCTGTGCTGTGATGTCCGTGTTCCAGAGAAAGCTCTCATCAACTTACTCCCTACCTTCTCACCCACACTGGCTCCAGCTCTGCCTGCCACAGCAACACCCTTATTGATTTCATGTATTGCAATATTAATTAAAATCACTTCAGCAACTGTAATACCAGACTAATTGATGTGAGGGAAATTAGCCCAATTGCTAAAAAGCAGTGCATGACTTTATTGCTTACAAATCATTACCATCTAGCTGACAAGCGATTCCATTATGATGATGAATCACATTAATGGATGTTTATACTGCTTATGGGGAAGGCCTGGCCTGCTATTAGGCTGTAATGAACCTCTGCTGTCACCCAGGACCTGTGGTCCGGGCTGAGGAAGGATGACAGCAGGACCTTGGTCCTAGAGCTGGAGATGGAAAAGCTCAGAGGTTGCGGACAAAGGATGGAGAGGGTGTCAGGGCAGAGGAGGTCGGACGAGGTTAGGGGAGCGGTGAGGCCCTGAGCCATAGGTCAGGCGGTGAGGGTGAGAATGGGCTACGAAGAGAGCAGAAAAAGCCAGCGGCAGCTATAGCAATGGAGTGATTTCCCTGAAGTCTGAGTAAAACCAGCCCGAACACAGACCTTCAGCCAAGGACACAGGCACCCCTGACCTGCAGACACCGCCTCCACACACTCCTTAGGGCTTAGAGTGGGAGGACGACAGAGTGACAGACACGGACAGAGAGGGAGGCTGGGAGACAGGGCAAGAGGGAATCAGGGAGAAAATATAACACTTTGTTTCCCGCACGAATGCACAGCAGTGCAGCCTTCCCCTCCCCTTAACTTACACACCAAGAGGCAAAGTCAAAGAGAAGGACTCCAGAGCAAAGTCACAGCAGTCTTAAAAGTCAAGTGGTATATGAAGGGGTGCAGAGACTAAATTTAAAACAGTCCAGCTTGTAGACACACACACACATCTATCCTCCAGAATCTTTATACACAAAGAACACGAGAAGAAGAAAGAGCAGCAATGGTCATGTGGAAGAAGTAGCTGAAGTGAGAAGTGTGACGTCAGCTAACACTGACACATTTATAAATACTGAGGCAATAGTTTGCTGTCAATCATGTCTAGCACTGTGATTCCCATCTTGTTTGGTTGCTTTTTAGAGTCCTGAGATGTCAAACCTCAGGACTGTTCAAATAAATTTGAATAGCAGGTTACAGTCCCCTCCAAAGGTATTGGAATGGTAAGGCAAATTCCTTTGTTTTTGTTGTTCACTGAAGACATTTGGGTTAAGATCAAAAGATGATTATGAAACAAGAGTTCAGAATTTCAGCTTTTATTTTCAGGTATTCACATCTAGACGTGTTAAACAACTCACGGCCGTCCACCCTTTGTTTGAAACCATTTTTCAAGTGAGCAAAACTATTGGAACATGTGACTGACAGATGGTTCTTGTTGCCCAGGTGTTGCCTTTTAGGTTGATTGTCCAAACATTAAATAGCTCTGCATGACTAGTCTAAGTTTTCATCCTTGGTTCAAACCTATAA
>NC_060168.1:4556234-4561764 GCF_021292245.1 Micropterus dolomieu | reverse complement strand
GTGTATGGATGTTTCTGGAACAGGCTCAGTAATATTTATTGATGATGGAACTGATGATGGTAGCAGCAGAATGAATTCAGGAGTTGACAGAAACAGTTTGTCTGCCAGTTTACAGAGAAATGCATTGAAACTAATGGGGAGGAAGTTTATCATGCAGCAGGACAATGAGCCAAAGCACACTGCCAACAAAACAAAGGACTTCATCAGGGGAAAAAGTGGAAGGTTTTAGACTGGCCAAGTTAATCAGCTGACCTGAACCCAACAGAGCTGCATTTCACCTCCTTAAGAGGAGACTGAAGGGAGAAACACCCCGAAACAAACAAGCACTGACAGAAGCTGCGCTAAAAGCCTGGAATAGCATCACAAATGAAGAATGCAACAGTTTGGTGATGTCGATGGGTCGCAGGCTTGAGGCAGTTGTTGCAAGCAAGGGTTATACCACCAAATATTAAATGTTATTTACTTTAAGATTATTGATGGAGTGTCAGGATGTAGAGTTTTGATGTATTTCTTTTTTTGTGATGACTGAAACATCACATTATTACATTATGTAATAGTACCACTGAGTTATGTCTCATAACATAACCTTCTTCTTCTTCTTCTATAACCGTCTGCAAACCATGTTTTTTTGTGGAACACTTGATTCTCAGGTGGGGCAGGGTGATGTGAAAGTGAATACTACAAAACAGCTAATAAGCTACAGCAGCTTCCTCTGTTCTGTACTCTCTGTCTGTTCCCTCAAAGCTCAGCATTCTATGTATGGTTTCTATTGGTCAGTGGTTCAAATTCAAATGCTCAAATTCACCAAAGTTGACAAGTAGGTAGTTACAAGTTACATTTACTCCATTACATGTGTTTTAGTCACTTTTTTAGTAAATTCTACTTGTCAGAGTAGTTTTAATGCAGCATACATACTCAGAGTACAGAGACACTTTCAGAAAGACAAGAGACTGATTTGGCTTCTTTTCTAATCTTTTTGCCTTCCTGTGACTGAAGTGACATGGATGTAGTGGGCTGATACCTGATCTGTGTCTGTCTGTGATGGGTTTTGGGACTTGCTGCATCTTTACTGGAATTATCAAAGTTTGAGGACAATATTGACACTTTTTATATGTACTTTTTGAATAATGTAATATTTTGTGATCACACTTGTGGCAGGTTATCTAATCTGGAGATGATGACTTGTCATTTCATCACAAAGAAATACAGCTGTGTGTTCACTTCTGTACCTTTACCTGAGGAAGACCATCTGTGGTTGAAATAATTCCAGTCACATCCATCAAATAATAGATTTAGGTGGAAGGACAGTAGTGTGCCAGTGTGGTTTCTTTTTTTATTTCTTAAATTACTGTTTATTTGAAAACTCGAATTGCCATCACACTGTCCAAGTTATTTTTTCAGTAAATGCTTTTGTACTCTAACACAACAAGCTATTTTCATGACTTTCATGTCTACCCACCTCTGCCAATGTTTTTCTTGGCTGACGAGCTTGTTGAGCATCACAGTCAGTGTTTTGTGAATTTACCAAACCACACCCTCAATCTCATTCTGGTATATGGTATTGAAATTGAACATTTAAGAGCGTTCCCACAGAATCCATTTTGATCTGACCACCTTTGAGTAACTTTTGAATTCCTATTCCTTAACTACATATAATTAGGCAAAAATTTCTACACGGGATGTCTATCTGAAATTTAAGGAATTGATTTCATCAACTTTTAATTCATTACCATTCTCAAAGTAACAGAGGACTCCTATGCTAATTTCAGTCCCTCCCAAATTGATCATCTTGTTGATAGTGCTGAAGATGAAACTCGTAAATTAAAGCAAATATAGCGGAAACTTGAGAGGAAATGGCGTTCCACCAATCTGGAAAATTCTCATTTAATTTGGCAATATAGCCTTAAAACTTATAGGAAGGCCCTCCATAATACTACAGCAGCGTGTTACTTGTCATTAATAGAGGAAGATAAGAACAACCCCAGGTTTCTTCTCAGCACTGTAGCCAGGCTGACAGAAAGTCACAGCTCTATTGAGCCAAGTATTCCCATGAGACTTCATGAGCTTCTTTAATGATGAAATTCAAAATTATTAGACAAAATTCACCAAGACCTGCCCTCAATTGGCAACAACGTATTTCTAAACTCATGAACCTTAGAAAAAGCTTCAATAATTTTTTTGTCTAAACCATCAACCTGCCTCTTAGACCCCATCCCGACTAGGCTGCTAAAAGAAGTTTTACCCTTAGTCAGCACTTCTTTACTAGATATGATCGATCTATCTTTAGATATTTAGCACAGAGACAGCACTGGTGAAAATTACTAACGACCTCCTTATTGCATCAGACAAAGGACTTGTCTCTGTACTGGTTTTATCAGATGTTAGCGCTGCATTTGATACCATTGACCATCAGATCCTATAACAGAGACTGGAACATTTAATTGGCATTAAAGGAACCGCTCTAAGCTGGTTTAAGTCCTATTTATCAGATCGATCTCAGTTTGTTCATGTTAACGATGAATCTTCCATGCACCCCAAAGTTAGTCATGGAGTTCCACAAGGATCTGTCCTCGGACCAATCCTCTTCACTTTATATATGCTTCCTTTAGGCAATATTATCAGGAACTCAATAAAAGTTTATTGTTATGCAGATGATAATCAATTATATCTATCGATCAAGCCGGATGAAACTAATCAGTTAGCTAAACTTCAAATGTGCCTTCAGGATGTTAAAACCTGGATGACCTGTAATTTTCTAATGTTAAACTCAGATAAAACTGAAGTTTTTGTTCTGGGGCCTAAGCACCTCCGTGACGCATTATCTAAAGACATAGTTTCCCTTGATGGCATCGCCCTGGCCTCCAGCACCACTGTGAGGAATCTTGGAGTTATCTTTGATCAGGACATGTCGTTTAAGTCTCAAATTAAGCAAATTTCAAGGACCGCCTTTTTTCACCTACGTAATATTGCAAAAATCAGGAACATCCTGTCCAAAAAAGTCCATTAAGACTCTTCAGCTGATCCAGAATGCTGCAGCACGTGTTCTGACAGGAACCAGGAAAAGAGATAAATTTTCTCGTGTCTTAGCTTCTCTGCATTGGCTTCCAGTAAAATCCAGAATAGAATTTAAAATCCTTCTTCTCACCTACAAAGCTCTTACAGGATCAGTGTGTAATATTTCTGAGGATCTACTGACAGAAATGCAAGATAAGATCCATAACTATGTTTTCAGTGGTGTATAAATTCAATTCAATTTTATTTATATAGCGCCAAATCACAACAACAGTTATCTCACAGCGCTTTTCATAAAAGAGCAGGTCTAGACCATACTCTATGATGCTATTTACAGAAGCCCAACAGTTCCCACCAAGAGCAGCACTAGACAACAGAGGCAAGGAAAAACTTCCTTTTAAGAGGCAGAAACCTGGCTCAGGGTGGGCGGCCATCTGCCTCGACCGGTTGGGGGTGGAGAGAGAGAGAGAGAGAGACAGTTCTGTTTTTATTACCTTAGAATGAGCCATTTATATCTACATAACCTCGGACACCCCCTTAAATGGAGGTCGCAGTATTGTGTTGTCATATTTCTACAAATCACGGATGTTGTGGAATTTCCCAGATGGAACGCTATAATGTGGGACAGATGTTTTCAAAGCGGTGCTGAAGTTGTCTGTTTTCTGCTGGACAGGTAATTAACTTAAGTTTGTCAGACTTGCAAATGAAAGTTGTTGTTTGATAGCTTTAAATAAAAGCTGGCCATAATCACAGAGAGACGTGACGTGTTTCCCCTGTCAGTGGTATGAAATATGCAGTTGTATTAATTTCATGTCGCCTACTTATTCTCCAGCCTGTGGGTTGGCTTTGCCAGTTATGTTAGCGAGACTATCAGCTGATCAGTAACGTTAATTGGCAATAAAACCGTAACCTTAGCTTAAAGCATAGAAGCATCAGCCAGCTAAACCTTTACTGCCCTGGTAGAAAAATCATGTAAGGTTAGTTGCATTGGTTTATTCTCCAGCGCTTGTGGTGTAAAATATGTAGTTGGATTATTTTCATGTAGTGACTCTCCCTCCAGCGCTCTGTTTTGGTTTTGTTATGTTGGTGAGACAATCAGCTGATTAATTGGCAATAAAAGGCAGCTTCCAGCTAAACTTTTACTGCACTGGTAGAACAAATATGTAGTTGGATTGTAATTTCATTTAGTTCTTCTCCAGCGCTCTGTTATAGCTTTGTTACATGGACAGAAATGTGCCCTTACCTTCCTGAGACAAACAGATGATGAATATTATTGGCAATAAAACGGTAACAGCGGGGAAGCTCAGATCAGCAGCTAAACTTCTTTATACTGCTAATGGTGATATATAACAAGACTGTGCTTATCAAGTGACCAATAATGAATACTTTCCGAATTTTCATTATTATTGGATAGTGCTTCGCCACTGTGCACACAAATGTGTAATTTGTACTTTCACATGCTAAATGCCCATTAAAAACGTTGCACCGTTTTACCACAAGCTGAAATTATGGCTGTCAGTATTACTTTGTGTTTCTGTTGTATTTAAAAAGTTTAAAACATATATTTTGGTAAGATGTGCAGATTGCTTATCTAATTAATTAAGCAAAGCGAGAGGAGCCTTGATCCTCACCAGCCAATGCCTTTGTAAACTTCATGTATTATGTGGTTTATAATGGACTGTGATGCAGAAACAATGAGCTTACATTGTCCTGTTATCTGTCAGTGGTCATACTTGATACACTAGATGTGATGTTCTTCATTTTCTTTGGTATGTTAGTCCAGATGAGCCAACCCTCCCAAGATGTAAAATACTGTATTACAGGAGTATGAGACATCATGTAGCACTTACATTTCTATCTAAAGAAACCTCATTTCTTGACTGGCAACTCTCTGCTATCTCATAGATGTAATCTTTGTCCTGTCTCAGGCACCGTAGCTGTACAACTCACTTGGATAGGGGAGCGTGGGTACAGTTTGCAACTCTCACCACTAGATGTCACTAAAACTTACACACTTAACCTTTAATGGTCAGGCACCATCTTAAAGAGCTCATAGTACCTTACTACCCCACCAGAGCACTGCGCTCCCAGAATGCAGGGTTACTTGTGGTTCCTATAGTCTCCAAAAGTAGACTAGGAGCCAGAGCGTTCAGCTATCAAGCTCCTCTCCTGTGGAACCAGGTTCCAGTTTGGGTTCAGGAGGCAGACACCATCTCCACATGTAAGAGTAGGCTTAAGACTTTCCTCTTTGATAAAGCTTATAGTTAGGGCTGGCTCAGGTGAGTCCTGAACCATCCCTTAGTTATGCTGCTATAGGCCTAGACTGCCGGGGGATTTCCCATGATGCACTGAGCTCCTCTCTCCTCTACTTTCTCTCCCTCTGTATGCAACCTCATCCCATTATTGCATGTTACTAACACAACTTCTCCCCTTTCCGGTAGTCTTGTGCTTTCTCGTCCCTCTCCTCTCTCCTCCTATCACTTCCTGCAGGTTTTCTGGCTCTGGAGCTGTGGAGTCT
>NC_060168.1:4521127-4556134 GCF_021292245.1 Micropterus dolomieu | reverse complement strand
TTGAGTTACTTTGCTGTTGTAAACATTAATGTTGCTGCTCTAGAAACAACATTTAGCTGTATTTAAAATATTAAATTAAGGCAGTTAATATGTACACATATGTTTATTTATCGCAAGTGATATGTCATCTCAATATATAACGTTATCGCACATTGAATATTTTCCTACCTCATGCCCGTTGGGTCTGGTCTTACCAAATAACCATCACTAAATAATAGTAAAGTATCGATAGTGGTATCAATAAAGAATCAGATCGTTAAGCAGTCTCAATAAGGGTATCAATATCAATAAAAATTAACGATCCCCATCCCTACTTCCTGTATTAGTGAATATATGTAGCTAGTTCTGGTTGGTTCAGTTTTTGCATCAAAATCAGCATGTTGAAATAACACTTCACATCCTATGACATTAATTAAACATGGTATATCAGTTAAATGGAAATGCCTTTTCTTCCTTGTTCCCTAGATTGCTTATTGATGAAGTCCAGATATTGTCCTGAGGATGGAGTCCCGGCGGGGTGATCGGACCTTTAGGGTTCAGGGTACTTCCCAAGCAAAGGTTGTGATCTATAAAAAACAAACTTGACGGGAGAATGTGCGTCCCGTAAGTAAACTCTGAACCATGCGTACGCACATAAAGAGGAGAAATGAGAAACGGCGACTCACATGGCAGAAGGATGAAACTGTTTGAAATGAAGGCCTACTACTGTGTAAAATAAATCAAAATATTACCTCTGAGTATTACAGGCTTAAAGCCTTTCTGAATAAACAAACATTGATTGACTTTCCCTGAAGTGCGCAAAAAACCAAATTTACAGATCGTTTGCTGCGCACAAAAAGATCCAGATTTAGGATAATAAACACAAGAGATATCAAGGAGACATCTGTTTCTGCAAAAGAATGTCTCAAATATGTTGTACAGTGTAATCAGGAATCATATTAATTAATACTCGCATGCAGTGCAATTTATTCTGATAAATAAGGTGAACAGGAGGACAAATTACATTTAAATTGATGCCGTTTTCAATGCGTCAGTCGAGCAAATACCAGAGCATAGTTTCATATATTATTATCACATGTTCATTTTCTTATCGAGCCAAACGCTGTGCGCTGCGTGCCTATGAGGGGCATTTCACTGACCATTTATAGGCAACTATGGCCGTTTGAAGGGTGGGACATGGAGCACCCTCACATGCGCCACATTTCAAGTTGATTGTGATTTATAAAGGGAACTTGTTTACAAGTGTGCGTACACACGGTTTTATAAGTCTGAATATTTTTTGGCGTATGCCATTTTTGGGCGCACGTACACTTTTAGTGAGGATTCTACGCACAGTTTTATAAATGAGACCCCTGGTCATTGTAAAATGGGGAAATGGTCACTTAACTTCCCTTGATGTCATTGATTGTTTGTTTATGCTCAGTATGAAGCGAAGACAGAGTGTTTGGGGGAGGTTAGGTTTAGGAGTCAGAGGCCATATGCTGGCTGTTTAGGAGAGGTCATTTTAATTGATCACCATCATCATATTTCCTGCACCACAGTGTAGGGAAATCATGGCGAGGATGACAAGGAATTCAGCAAAGAAAAGTAAGAACAGAGGAAGTTATGAAAACATGCTAAATGTCAGCTTTGCTTTTCTTAATTGCAGATCTCCTCTGTTCACCGTCTGCTGCTTGAGCTGTACAGATGTTGTTAGCTCAGCCTCAGGATAGATGACAGCTCATCAAGATGAGTGTCAGGTGTTGGAATGGAAACATGGCCAAATGAGGGGGAGGAGGTCGGAACTGACAATACACTTCCTTCTTCAAAAAGGAAAGATGAATTTTCTCACTTTAAAATAAACTCCCATATAGTCGTGTTTATTCCATAAGTGATGGCTATTGATCTCAGAGTGACCACAGTATTTACCTGCTGTGAGCAAGCCTCCCCCAAATCAGTGCTGACATGGCTGTGGCTTCCATGTCATCCTCAGGTTCCTTACATTTGTCCTCCAAGTCCAAACATCCCGACTCCTTTGTGTTTGCGGATAGCCGATGATTAAATATTCATGCTGAGTTGCATAACAGCCAGATCTCACATTTGTCCGGTTGGGGCTGATCAGCCGCTGCAGAGACAAGAGCTGGAATGACATTCTTCCCTGAGTGGGGTGGGGCAGGTTAGTTACATGCAGTGCTGTGGCAAGTTTACCAAAAATCCAATACGAAGGCTCTATTAGAATGTTATGGAAACTTTGGAGTAATTTGCAGATGTTGACAAAACCTAAAAACGGAGCAGCATGATGATTCAAAAGCTGGATTCACTCAGTTTCTAGATAACAGGGAAGATAACATTAATGTAATAATATTGCCGGAGGAAGCTTTAATCAGTCGACAGTCTATATTAATTTTGTACTTTAGAATATACATAGTTACATTTCAACTGTACCTTGTATATATACATTCCTAACTACCTGTGCATAGGGCCACTGCAACTCATCAAATGTGCAATATCCTGGAGAGCAATATCTCTGCTGCTAACAATAACTGTATTGTTTCATATCCATTATTTTACAGATGTAGTTATCTACACACTTTAGGTTATTTATTTTTATACTTAGAACCTTATTTTTTCTTAGCTAAAACGTTTTATATTTTGAATTTTCTGGTTGTGTTGGTCAGGATTGCACTCAGTTTGGTTGTACTCTGTGCAATGACAATAAAGGACTCTGAATCTGAATCTGAGATGTAGTACATTTTCTGTAGTTAAATCTGAAACTTACGTGGAAATAATATTACAGCAATATGATCCATTTGATCCACAGTATGCAACAAGCTCAGCAGCTGTTGACTCACTCAAAACTGCAAAATGAAAGAAAGATCATAAAAATAGGGCCTTACCTTGCAGGCTGATTGCTACTTACTTTGTGATTTTATTTAACATGATTCTGTTAACATGTGCCATGTTCCAGATACTGTCAGTACTTTCTCTGTCAATTTTAGTCCACAGTGGGTTGGTTGCTGCTCTGTGCACACCTGAGGACACAGACATTTTGTTTCATTAAAAAAATCTCTTGATTTATAAGATAAAAGCTGCCAGACGAAGCTGTGTAAAGTCTGCTCTTGAGGTTATACAGAAAACATGCAGACTCACTTGCACTACTGGATGCTGTGTCTCTTTTTTTCATACAGCCTATTATTTAGTTTGACTATTTAAAGTGTATAAATATGCTATTGCTTCTGCTGCATTAATTTGTAATGGCCAGTTATGTTTTGCAGCTCCTCTAAATGTTTAGCTGGGGGGGCTGCATTAGCACACACTTTCCCGTGCTAATGCAGTAACTGGATATTCCCAGCTTCCCAGCCCTTTTGAGCTTTTTTTTCCAATTATACTCCACAATCCTGACCTCAAAGGATTCAATTTCTCTTGATTTCCAGTTCTTTTACAGCCAAGTCTCCCCTATTGAATTCCATGAATCTGGCATCTGAAGCCGGGCGGCTCATCAGCTGTAACCTCAGTGTGTCCGTCAGCGGGACTGAGGCGACAACAACACAGCCTCTCTGGCTTCATGGCATTTGTGTTATCGCACACAGACGTTTTTCTCTTTCCCTTCAATTCATTCCAATTCAGATTTCATTTTAACAATTTTTTTTAAGAGAATGAAGAAAAAAAGAGCAAAGTGAAGCCATCATTGTTCCGCCGAGAGAGCCGATCACGGCGTGGCAAACAACACTTTCACTTTCATATGCGGCTTAGAGTCATCTCTGTTCTCTGAGTGACAATGTGAGCGGCCACAGGTACTGGCTCTGAGTGTGTGTGTTGCTGTGTGTTTTCACACACGGCAACACACTGCAAAGCCACACAGATTCATGCATATTAAGTTGGTGTGTGTTTTTATTTATGTGCGCCTGCGCAGCTGCAGGGACGTGTGGGAAAGAGGTACAATGAGGGCTGAAAGCAATCAATTTAACCATTGCACACACAATGTGGTGTTTTTGAATCAGATGGGAATAATAGGCTTACAAGCTCTAAGCCCATGTCCAAATAGATTTAGGTCTGCCACTGGGGGCATGGAGATCATTAACAAAACAGCCCTCCCTCACTAATTCCACAGTACTTAAGCTCTTTATGACACAAATATCCAAATGAATAACAAATTATTTCAAAAAAGCATCAGGTAACAATTCAGAAATGTGCTGCTAACTCCACAGAGGAAGCAGAACAATAACAGGGAGAGGATGAATAACAGAAAGGGACCAGCTCTGTGTAATTTGTCTGTTTGGCAAGAATCTGACTCTGCAATCCTCCCCACAAGGCCCTGTCTCTGGAGACTCAGCTGGTTCAGAGACTTGAAATATGTAATTAATATCTAGACAACACTCTCCGCACCCAAAAACATCTTGCCGCTGTTTCACCTATTGTGTGAGCAGCTAATTTTTGCTGGCTAAACATTAACCGAGAAAAGCTTATTTGCAACCTCGCAGCCTGAGATGAGTTGATATTACACTCTAATATTATTCACTGTGACTAAACATCTAAACCACTGACTATGTAGACAACAGGATGCACACAGTGAGTAATTTGTGTTACAGGTAAGAATAACAATAAAGTATCAGTCAGGGCAACCTGGAGCTGCTTTAACAAAGATACAGTGTGTTGGACGGGGATACTGAGTTTGGTAAAATACTGGCCACGCAAAGATAATCGAGGCAGCATTGTTGTGTTTTTAGAAAAAAAAATGTACTGTACATCCCAGAGACACAACATTTTTGTTGCATTGTGGGCATTTCAGAGAGCACTACATAGAGTATGAACTTCACACTTTGGCCAATCAAATAAATTCGGGCAGGGTAAATATGGACCAGACCACAGGTAGAAAATTGAAAGTGCTATCAGACCCAGCCATAGGCATTTTCATCCAAAAGATACTTTTAAGTAGAACTATGGGAAATATAGGATCCACTGTTTCTGAAGCTTGACCCATGCTACTAAAAGTCAGGATATCTCGACTGTAGTTTCAAGCTGCTTATTTTTTGTTACAGCAGAAACTTTGACGTTCATTGGCAGCTGGCAGCAGGCACTGAACAGCTATCACTGTAGTTCTAAGATGGCCTATATGTAGGGAAGGGATGTTAACTATGTATGCTTAAAATGCGTCTTTTTGTGCAATTGTCTGTCATTAGTCTAAAAGTCTAATTAATCATTTTGCAAGTAAGGGGACAGTGGTGCCCTAAAGGTTAGAGAAGCGAGAATATGGCTGCAGGGTCATCAGTTCAGTCCCCCGGAGAGTCTGTCATCATCTGGTTTGTATCACAGTACTGTTGGTAAGTTAAAAGACCCAATGTGAATATGTGGTCTTTGGCTCTGGGAACTTCATTTTCTATACATTTTCTAGAACACAGTTAATCAATTAATAGAAAAAATAATGCAACAGAATAACTGATGAAGTGAACTATTATTACTTGTAGCCTGAACATATAGGATGCTTGGTACAGTAATATTGCATCACTTCAGCTGCATCTAAAAGATGACACATCAGACCTCAAAGAAATGTCTCATCTGTCTAAGCAATTCAGAACCATCTTGAACTGTGCCAACATTGCACCTGACAAATTACCACACTTCAAAATGCAGTTTGTGTGGGTGCAGCTAGGTGATTCATTTATCCACAGCTCTCTCTATCATCAGATGTTTTTACTCCAGAGCAGTTAGGAAAATCGCCCTCAGACGTGATTACTCTAAACACTCACTACATCACACAACTCACTCGATAATGTTGTGTACTTGTTATAGGTTACTCATCTTTCTTTAACTAATACCGATACCTTATTTAGTGACTTCCCACATTTCCCAGATTGACAGTTCCCTTGGATTTGGCATGCGCTCGGTGCTGTCTAACAACTTGGATGTGTACATGTACACACACACACACACACACACACACACACACATTTTTAATGTATTTAAACACACACAAACACTTTATGCTTTAATTACTTGTTTAATGAAATGTATGGGGTTGATTGTTCTTATGTACTTTGTATGATGCTTTGGCAATATTGTTGTTATACTAAAATAATAAAATAATAATTAGGCCAGTATGTGTGGATGTCGCAGGACTTTTAATGAGCATGGCCAATCCTTTCATAATTCAGACTGAATTAAACCTAGCCGCCTCCCTGCGTGCTCTCTGCCATGCACTTATTGCACATGAAAATGTGTTTTGGGGAAGTGGCTTTGCAGAGAGGCCTTAAGGGGGTTTAGTTGGATACTTTCAAAATCTAGTCTCTTGCTTGTTTCTCCAACGAAAAAAGCTGGATTTATTGTGAATATTTATAAATACACTCACCAGCCACTTTTTTAGGTACACCTGTTCAATTATTTGTTAACACAAATAGCTAATCAGCCATGTTAAAATGCCCAACTTTACAGCAGAATAAAACATGGGTGTTTCTCAAAACCAAGAATGCAAAGAACGGACTTGTGTTCTTGGGGAGAACGTTCTTGCTAGTCGTTCTTGGAAGAATGAACTTGCAATGTCACGAGCACACAAAACGCTGAAGACGGTTTGAGATGATGCGTTCTTGCTGGTACTGCGCAATACCCCAAGCGCAGAGGTCGCCTGCATTGCTCTAATTCGCTCTAATTATTATTACTAACAGCCAGGCTTTATCCCCCAAAACAAAAAGCTCAGAATCAGGTTAATTGTAGGCTTTAACTTAACAAGATATATTGGCACATACCTAAAAATTATATAAAATAAAAGCAAATAAAAGGCAAATACTGAGACCACAACTCTACTGTACACTAACAATGTAATGTCTAATATAATAATAATAATAATAATAATAAAACAAAGACAGTCCACTATCATTCAGTTTCTGTTTATTTTTTCTGAAGAAATTCTTCCGTTTTAACAGGACCAGATTTTTCAGTGGTCTACATGTCTGAGGGCTCTGTGAGCCAGAGATGGGGACTCGAGTTAGAGACTCGGACTCGAGTGCGACGTAAGTCGCACACACAGTGACTTGACACAACTTGGGACTCGTCCTCAAAAGACTTCAGACTCGACTCGGACTCGAGGTGAGGGACTCGTGAACAATGTTAATTTTTTAGGACACGTCTGATGAGCTTGCCGTTATTCCCTCCCTCCATTACCTATAACCTGTCTACATAACATCTGCTGCGCACGGCCGCATGTGAGAGAGGACAACAAACACCGGCAACTGCTGTGCCACTTTGGCTTTAAAACTTCATACAACAAGACCCAAACAAATAAGCGCTGAACGCAAATATGTGGTAGCATTGGCCATCTAACGTTAGCTTGCTTCTTGCTTCAGCTATGAGCTACGGGAGGTTAACTCTGACTGTCATTCGCTGTAAAAAGCTGAACGAGCGTTTGTTTACTTGTGGTGGTCGATAAAAGTAATCATTTACGTCCCGCTGGCTGCCATCACGTTAATTATTGCCGTTGGCTAGAAAGAGGTTGCAGATTTATTGTTGATCATGTAGCCTAACCTTACAGTTTTATTTAGTTAATAGCCTAACATTACACTGGTTTGAGAGTCTGCAGGGTGTGTTGACTTACCGTAGTAGTAAGATGTCTAAAGAGCAGAAGATTGTCTAAAGAGCAAAGACTTTCCAGCCGGAAAACAAGAAGAATGATGTCTTCCAGCAAGCTGGCCAGAACGGGGCGAGTCGCCGCGGCGCCTGCCACATGTGCTACATCGTGCTGGGTGATCTCCGTCCCCGCTGCGAGGCGTGCCTTGGACCGGAGCACGCCGGCCGAGCGGCGCCGGGCAGTTAACTTGCCATTCAGGACGAGGAGGTGTGACGGCTCTCTAGACGAAGCCCTTGATCTGCTGTTGACGGAAGAGCGGGATTTGGATGGCTCCACTCTTCCCATTCACGTGTCTCCGAGCGGTTCCTTGCTCCCCCCGTTCCGACCTCCGATGACGTCGGCCTTGACGCTACTAGGTTACTGCGGCGAGGTAAGCTAACAGGGGGCTAACGTTGAGCTCACATGCGGACTGCCTGGATCAGCCAACCAGGGAGACCCCGTGTGCCCACGTTGCTCCACATTAGCTGCGGCTAATGACATTTAGCAACTGGTTTCATTGCTGCTGGCCGACCCTCGTCAGTCAGAGCGGACCACTGCTAAAGCTATGGGTCAAAAAAGAGCTGTGTGAAATCTTGTTGCTATTTTTGTGGAAGTTGTTGAACAAATGCTGTCTGTGCCTGTCTCAGTTGAACCAGCCACACCAAGCACACATTTCCCACACTGTGTGAGCCAGCTTCCGTTAGCCAAAGGGCTAATCTGCAGCTTGAAGCTCAAAGCAACAAGCAGTACACTCTGTTCACGATCAGAGGTCCCTTCATACACCCCTCCCCACAGAAACTGTATGAGCCCACGACAGCGGACATTCGCTTCGTGTGGACAGAACACATACACACCCGGTACAGATATTTTTCTGACGGGCAGTGTGTGATGCTGTTGACATTATGCAACATCCCCCGGCAGTGCCAGCTGCGAGCTCGTGCATAATTACGGCATCAATGGCACGGTCCTTCTGTGCGTCCAGGGGTTCCCGCTTGGTTCATAGAAGCCAGGCTATGTAAATTGAGCCCTTGAAGCGGTCAGTACACTTCAAGCAGACAGAATAGCACTACACAAACCTGCGTGTAGTGTTATCCTATCGCTGCTCCACACATTACGCACGTCCTCATCAGCAGGTCCAACCGCTTTCAGAGACGCTACTCAGAGTGGCTCGCTTCCTGCTCGATGCACAGATGGACAGCCTGATCCCCTGGGATCTCAAGCTGCAGTTTGCACCACCCCCCCCTTCGCCGGTCCGCATTGTGCTCTCCTCCTCGGCTCAGAACGCCGCCCTTTGGGCGGAGCATAAGGGGTTCTACTCCCGCTACTTCCTGGTCAGGAAGAAGACGGGCGGTGTGAGGCCCATCCTGGACCTGGCACTGTTCAACACGGCGATTATGGTGTGACCTTTTCGCATGTTAACAGTAAAAACAGTTGATGGAGTGTGTGCGCCAGGCAGACTGGCTCTCTTCCATCTACCTGAAGGCCTCATACTTTCATGTGTCCGTCATTCCCGGACACAGGAAGTTCTGCGATTTTCATTCCAGGGCGCCCAGTACCAATACAACCGCCTGCCCTTCGGTTACTCCCTTGCCCCGCCCACTTTTTCCAAGTGTGTCAAGATGGCCCTGGGCCTTCTCCACATAAGGAGGCTGCAGCGGTGGTTCATCCGCCTGCGTGTCGACCCGGTGAGACAGAGACAGCGCCGCATCTCCGTTCCCCTGTCTGTGGCCCCGGATCTGGCCTACTGGTGGGACCCCTCTCCCTGTTGGGCTGGGGCGGAACCTGCCTCTCTCAGGTGGTGGACAGTCAGTGGCAGGGCCGCAGGCCTCTCCACCTAAACGCTCTGGAGCTTCTCACGGTGTGGAGGGTGATCGACACTTCTCCCCTCTGCTAAGGGACCAGCACGTGCTGGTCCACACTGACAACAGGGCCGCGGCTGCCTACATAAACTGCCAGGGCGGGGTGCGCTAGGCGCAGCTACTGGCCTGGCCAGGCGGCTGCTCCTGTGGGCGCACACTCACCTGCTCTCCATCAGAGCAGAATACATCCCTGGCGTGCTGAACAGAGGGGCGGCCATCATGTCGAGGGGAGGCCCTCGCCCAGACGAGTGGCATCTCCATCCCGATCTGGTGGCCCAGATCTGGCTCCGGTTCGGCAGGGCAGAGGTGGATCTGTTTGCCAACAAGGAGAACGCTCAGTGCACCCTTTACCCTATGCCACCCTTTACACTGCCGCCATTTCGTCCTGTCACGAGGGCTTTGGGGACAGGACTGTGCTCTCCCACCCCCTGGTTAAGCACTTCCTTAGAGGGGTGCGAAGGCGCAGGCCGGTGACGCGGCCTGTTGGCCCACAGTTGGATTTGGCGGTGGTTTTACGTGCGTTAACCCAAGCCCCATTTGAGCCTTTGGAGACGGCGGACCCGAGATTCGTTTCGGCTAAGGTCGCCTTGCTTCTGGCTCTGACATCGGCCAAGAGGGTCAGCGATCTGGCTGCCCTCTCTGTGGCTCCGTCGTGCCTCAGGATTCAGGGCGACGGCAGCTCTGCTATCCTGCGCCCTAACCCGACGTTCATGCCTAAAAAAAAAAGCATTATGAGCTCATTTCCGTCACAGCTGATGTGGTCGCTGTCGTGACCCCGTCTGCGTCTGTTCAGCTGCGGGGCACCCCACCCAGTTTCCCGACTTACGCATGGGTCGGCCCTCGGCCTCCCTGAGTTGTGCTTGGTGGTACCGTATGGGCCAGTGAGGCAGTGACTCATCCTGCTTCACCTCTAACCCAATAGCGATAGCCTTAGGATGAAGCCTATACGAAATAGAACGGGGGTTACGTACTGTAACCCGGATTCTATGAGTATAGGCGCAGCCCTCTAAGTTGTAGGCCTCACTGGAACTCGGTTCTCAGTGCTGAAGAAAAGGCATTTGGGAGCCGATGGCTGGGCCTCACCGTTGTATAAAAGGTGCGGACGTAGGAGAGGCACATGCTGTGGGTGGGCGTAGATTAAAATTCTCAGTGCCGCGCAGGCGCGCGGAAGGGGTAAACCCAATAGTGATAGCCTTAGAGGGCTGCGCCTATACTCATAGAATCAGTACGTAACCCCCGTTCTTTTTTTGCCTCAAAACTTCTCAGAAGTGGATTTAGTGATGAAATAACGTACAAAAATAGTAATAAACGTTCTGTTGTCGGACTCTCTCAGCTTCTTGCCATCACTCGCTTGAATGCCGAAATGAATGCTGGGATATCTGTGCCGTCAAGTTCACACAAGTTACCAACCGATGCATCTTCGGTAAAATGGGCATGTCAAGAACACGAAGATGAAGAAGATGGTTTTAGTGTATATTGCTAATTTTTCCCTTCGTGACAACTGTGAGGGGGGTGAATTTTTTTATAACTCACCTGTTTAAATTATATTAAGCCTTAAAGTTCTGCATTATTATGGGCGTGGCCGCTTTGACTGACAGGTGCCTTTAGCCTCTGTCACTGCTAGCACTCGGTCCGCACTCCAGTTGGTGAGCGAAATTCCTGTATTTTATTTATGTGTTAATAATATTTAACAGGTATCGCTGTCGGCACATAGCTTGTTAGCTTAGCTCATTATGCTAATTAGCCAGATACGAGCAGCCCCAAGCTGCTAACGATGCTAAGTCAACAGGAGTTAGTGTGTTCTAGCTGCAGCTTTTAAGGAGTCAAAGATAAGTCAGCAAGATGAGAGAAGCCAAAATGTATTCGATTAACTTCAGTGTTAGATATTAAGGTGATAATACTTTGAAGAAAAGGCGTGTGTGTGAAGTTGTAAAGACTCAGCCAAACGTCTCTGGCTCAGCTCTCAGTTAGCTGACGTTATGTTAATGGAAAATGGGCAATTTTAGATTTGGCTACGTTCTGTAACAGAGTCACTGTTCAGTTAGATACTAGTCAGATACTATTATAATTTGCTGCACAAAACCGGAGGGACACGAAGGGTTTAAAGGCAGAGAGTCGAGGGGGGAGCAGCCAAAGTGTTCTGCTTGACCGCAGAGGAGAGCCGTGCACCTCCGAGTGTACTGTTCAAAAACAATATAATATATTCTTCGTGGGGTTCATCAGCGCGGATGATTGAAGTACATATTATAGTCATGAATAAGTTATTACACTTAGTAGATGTAGCTTTCCTTGAGATACAGCAAACAATCTGAGGTGATAACTGCGTCTGATCAGCGACGTTTCTGATAGGGAGCTTAAGAGGTGGATGCATTATTCGGCAGAACAGATGTAGGCTACCTGCAGAGATTTACATCCACCTTTTTTGTCAGCATATAATGAGCGTTATGCCTGCAGTTAGGTAACTGGGCTGTAACTAGGGCAATGCTCCTGAGTTTATTAAAGCTAGTTTAGTTAAGACAAGAAATTAGGTGTGAGAGCCGCCTCTGAGTTTGTTTGGTGGGTTAGAATTTGCCTAAAAAGGTAGTACAGTTCAATAAGAAATAAGATAATAAAATAATAATCCTTACAATAAACGTTCAATAAGATCTGACTTGAGTAGTCATCAGGTGTCTAGCAGCATGGATTATTATTGCACAGTGTCCAGCAGAAAACCTTGTATTGCACATATTAGTAAACGGTGTATTTCACATTGAGACCCGAGATTCCTTGCCACCCCTAATTACTGTCATATGCCATAGAGGTTATCATGCTGAGGCGATCTCAGAGTTCAGTAGCTTTATGGCACTTAGTGCGACCTCTGAGAAGGTCTTGTGTGGTTTACATTGTATAGATGCACCTATAAGCGCATTCGATCAGCTCTGAGACCTCAGAGTTTGCAACATCACAATAAAAACCACCTAGTGGGATTCATAATTACTCTGTGCAGATCATTCTTTGTTTCAGCAGTTACCCACAGGACGGTTTGGATGTGCCCACATTATTCTGGGTTTAAACTAGACTTATATCAGAGCAGCCGCGAGTGTTTTGGTTGAGTGATTCTCCTTGTGAGTGTGCGGTGGGCCCTCTCCCACGGGACGGTGTGGGGGGGTGGCCGTCGCTTACTTGGCCCTGCCTTGTGCGCAGCTGATGGAGTTGCTGTCGTGACCCCACCTGCGTCTGTACAGCTGAGGGGCACCCCACCCAGTTTCCCGGCTTACGCACAGGTCAGCCCTCTGCCTCCCGTGTCGCGCCATTGGTGCTCGTGTGCATGCAGACACCGATGCCGCGGGCAGCGAGCAACTGGGTGGCTCGTTATGGATCTGGGCAGGTGAGTTTGTGCTTGGTGGTACCGTATGGGCCAGGTGAGGCGTTGACTCATCCTGCTTCGCCTCTAACCCAATAGTGATAGCCTTAAAGGGCGAAGCCTATACGAAATAGAACGGGGGGTTACGTACTGTAAACCGGATTCTATGAGTATAGGCGCAGCCCTCTAAGTTGGGCCTCACTAGACCTTGGTTCTCAGTGCTGAAGATAAGTCATTTGGGAGCCGAAGGCTGGGTCTCCCCGTTGTATATATACAAGGTGCGGACGTAGGAGAGGCCCACGCTGTAGGGTGGGTGTAGAATAACATTCTCAGTGCCGCGCAGGCGCGCGAAGGGGGTAAACCCAATAGCGAAAGCCTTAGAGGGCTGCGCCTATACTCATAGAATCCGGTTTACAGTACATAATCCCCGTTCTGAAGGCATCCTGGTACTAACAAAGTGTACCTAATAAAGTGACATGTTAATATATATAGTCACCTAAGTTATTACAGCTGGTCATATTTTTAACAAACATTATTCAAATAGGAGTTTTTTGGGAACTCTTTTCAGTGGTGGATTAAATCATGTTTGGTGCTGTAGTGACTACTTCTGCCAGCAGTATTTGGGATTGAGCCAAAATAAACTACAGTGTGTGTTTTCTATCTTTTCTATCGTTTTTTGTGGTTATAGTTGTCTGTAACCTTTTTTAATTATGTAACATTTCACCCATTTCACTATACTACTCACAGCTTCACTACTCACTAAAAGATGATGGAAAGGGAGTCTAATCCCTAAAGACATTTCTCATTTCATTACATGCCAATAAAAGTACTTCTTCACTCTTAATGAAGTCTCTCCTGATTGAAATGCAGAAAGGTGAAATTACATACATATCCTTAAAGAGCAAGTTTTAACATTTGAAGGTTTCTGTAGCTTAAAATATGCATAATTTAAGTAGGACAGCAAAACATACAGTTGAAGAATAAATTACTATCTGAAATGTATTAGAAATGAGAAATTCCAGCTACCCACCCCATCCCCACCCCCACCCCCAATATCCTATTATAATCTTGGGCTTTTATATTAAAAATCCAGCCATGTCTGTGGTCACCCAGTATTATCTTGTTACCATCTGGGGGCTTTTATTTTGAAATAGCCTTGTCCATTAAGATCTGGGACTTTTGTTTTAAAAATCCAGCCATGTCTGTAGCTGTTTCTGAAGAAATTGCACTGTGAATGCTGGATATTGAAAAGCTGACACTAAACTGCACTGCCAGCTTTAAAAGTTGAATGTCAATAATGTATGAAAGATGTGTGATATTTTAAGATTTGTTGAAAAGCTGATGCTAAACTGAATTGTTGGCTTTAAAAGTTGAATGTCAATAATGTATGAAAGATGTGTGATATTTTAAGATTTGTTGAAAAGCTGATGTTAAACTGAATTGTTGGCTTTAAAAGTTGAATGCCAATAATGTATGAAAGATGTGTGATATTTTAAGATTTGTTTAAAAGCTGATGCTAAACTGAATTGTTGGCTTTAAAAGTTGAAAGACACCAACAACGTATGAAAGATGTTGAACATCTCAAAGTTTGAATGGAGTTTATCACAGAAAGTATGAATGAGTAGATACAATTTGAAAATGTATTTAAAAAGTAGAAAGAAAGAAGAGATGTTGGGAAATTGGAAATGGGCTGAAGGATAGAAAAAAAGACTCGTTCTTATACAGTTACTGTCTGGATCTTTTATTTTGAAAAACATCCATCCATAGTTTCCTGTCAACATACAATGACCTTTGGGGGGTTTACCTTGAAAGGCCTGGCTCATCCTGACATTTCTGTTATGATAAGGTTTTTTTCCTCTGGGACTCTGGGAAGAACCAAACAAAAGAAGCGCTGAACGCAAAATAGGTTAGTAACCTGAGGTTAGTAAACATGTTTAGCTCAGCATTGGCCATCTAACGTTAGCTTGCTTCTTGCTTTAGATGAATGAAAAGATGAATGAGCGTTTGTTCACTTGCCAAACTTTTGGTGGTCGTTTAACGTAATCATTTACGTCCCGCTGGCTGCCATCACGTTAATTATTAACGCTGGCTGCAAACAGGTTACAGGTTTATTGTTGATGATGTAACGTTACAGTTTTATAATGTTACACTGTGTTTGAGTCTGCGGGGTGTGTTGACTTACAGTAGGCAAGTTAATAAGCTGTCATTAATTGCATTGCACATTACATGGTTGTGCTCTGTAAGTGAAAAACAGGTTACTGTTACGAATCCCTTATAGTCATGCAGTTTTATAAGCAGCCTGGTTTGAACACAGCAGGTGATACAACATTATAACCACGAGTGACTTGAGACTTGACTTGGACTTTAGCTCAAGCATCTCTGGTTAGGTGCGGCTGACAGGACGCAGGAGCGGGCACAAGGCAGAGGGCTGTTAACTCAGGCAAATTTATTTACACAGTAAGCAAAAGGTGAACTGAGGTGTGGGAAGCGGGCAGACAGGTGAGAGGGCTCCAAGACAGGCTCTGGCTTGGTGGGCTGTGTCCTCCAGCAAACATTTTCAAGCAGGCAGAAACACAAAATGATTATTCACAGGCAAAAAGGTTTTCAAATGATAAAACTCTTTACTCAGGGAACAGAATATAAAATCGGTCGCATTGTACTTACCACTGAAGGTTTATTGACAAACCGGCGAGGAGTGGGTGATTGCAGGATGAGCCACAGGTGAGAGCTGCTGGTGATGAACAGCCAGGAGAGAGGGAGCCAGAGCGACACACACACAGACTGGACATCACAACTGACAGACAGCAGGGAGGGGAAACAGAGGAAACATGGGGACAGAGGAGGTGGGAAGGCCCAATCATTCCATTCGTGGGAAGAGGTTGAAGACAGGTTTGAAGGTTTTTCTAAGCGACTACCATTATAACTTACCTCAAACAAAGTTTTGAAAAGTTTAAGTGGGATTTGAAAGTTGAATAATACCAAGAATGTAGTAAAGATGTGAAACATTTTGATGTTTGAAAAGTTTCAAGCTGAAAGTATGAATGAGTAGTTGAGAGTTGACAAAGTAGGTAAATGCCCTAATTTTGATGTTTGGAATAGGTTTCTATGTTGAAAAATGTGGAACTGGTTGAGTGCCAAAAAATGAGGCAGAATAGTAATAATACAATTTTTTAAAATATGATTCCAGCATTCACACCAATAAAGATCGACAAGAACAATAAATAAAACTGTGAATGCTGAATCACTATTTACACTAATAATCATCAAGTTGTTAGGAAAGCTGTGTGCCGAAACAAGTCATATTAAACAGACAAGAGTGAGTCATGTTAAAACACAATAAAACCTTCAGCTCAATGCTAAAATAGTTGCATATTTTGCAAATCATGTGCAAATGTATGTTATTGAACAGACCACGCTAAGGAGATTACGTTTTTAACATGAAAATCCAATATGCTTCACGTCTTACAATGTCAAGGCAAGCCAGTTTTATTTATATAGCTCAATATCACAAATCACAAATTTACCACAAGGGGCTTCACAACCTGTTTTTAGACCCGCCATTCAGATAATCAGAGTTAACATCATTGAGCTGCTAGATTATCCGTCATATCTCCAAATGTTACTTTTATGTTCATTAGTTTTTTGTTGTGTGTTAAACAGCTTTATATTGCAATTTGAAGCCTTAATGATTCAGTCCACATTATGAAACTGTCAAATGAGAACTAATACAATCAGCAGTCCTCCTGTTTGTCACTAATGCTAACTTCAGCACGTTGTTCCCCTCTGCCTTATAATGACCCACCTTTGCTGTGTGACTCATGCGTGGTGTTTAATTACCATGAGGGCTGAATTACTTAGCATCCACTGACTCATTTATTAACACTATCTATGTGCAACAAGAATGCAGTTACAGAAATGTCTCTGGTCTGAATCCAGTGTTTCCTCTGTGTTTCAATTCAGTATGTTTATTGTTCATTTTGCTTTTATTTGCAGGAATTCGTTTGCAGTATGCATCATACACCATTTAAGTAGCAGAAATAATATTTCTTAAGCTTCTCAGAGTATGAAAATGCCTAAAAGTAGTATTATCTTCACTCCCCACATGCTTGGGGCTTTCTTGTGGGGGGTGACGTGACTCTATAGCATAACATGACATATATCATAACCCTCTACATATTCTATATTTACATAATTGTTTGCTGACAGAAATGTATTCATTTATATATATATATTATATATATTATATGTAGATGGTGGGGCTGTAATCTTTGAGAAATATGTTCATATTTTTACGCTGTTTCACAAAACTAGGGGTCCCCCCCTCGGGATTGTATTTGAAAGGTGAAGTGGACAGTTGAAGAAAGAAGGCATGTTCTCCGTCGAGAGCTACTACATTATATTAAATAATTAAGATGTGTGCACTAGGATAATTTCATTCAACTGAGTCAAATTACCTACTCCACTAAAAAAATCTATTTCTGCTTTAAGTGCTCATTTCTCATAAAGATATGTCGTATTTGTCCAATTATCCTGGGGCAAGAAACTGACCCCAAATTTCTCCCTGTGCCATCGGCGTGTAAATGTGTATTGATGTGTGTGTGTGATGGCAGGTGGCACCTTATCCTCTGCCTCACCGTGTGAATGAGGACACAGTGATGTAGTGTAAAAGCGCTTTGACTGGTCAGAAAGACTAGAACAATAGTTCTGGATTCCAGATTCACAGTTCTTCTCCAGAGTATAGGCGCAGTCCTCTAAGGCTATCGCTAGTGGGTTTATCGCGCCCGCGCAGCACTAAAGAGCTTTGTCTACGCCCACTAATGGAATGGACCACAAACATGGTCTCACCCTGTGTGTAAGTAGCCGTGAGGCCCATAGCTTAGAGGGCTGTGCCTATACTCATCAAATCTGGAGTTACTTTATGTAATTATCATTCTATTTTGTATAGGCTTCGCCCTCTAAGGTTATTGCTAGCGGGTTAGAGGCGAAGCAGGATGAGTCTACTACCAAGAAGAGACACTCCTGCCCAGAGCAAAATAAAACAGTCCCTGCCCGGCATTACGCAGTGTGCAATGGCACACAACGCATGCCCAAAGGATAGTAACAGGCATAGTGATTGCATATTCTCCATGCTTAACAAGCCCTGTAGCTGTGGAACAGAACTGGCTGTAGACAGAGCAAAGCTAACACAGGCAGCAGCTCTCCCAGCCGGCGAGTGGGAGGCGCACTGTTCACGGATGACAATCACTCGGACAGAACACCTAGTCCAGAGTGAGTCATGGAAAAATGGGAAACATACCACAGGTAAAAACAGTCTAAAGTACATGGGGAAGATCAAGAGGCCGCCATGCAAATCCACCATCATCCTGCTGTGCAGCGCCACAGATGAACAGACGCTTCTCGTGGAGTGCATACTAATGCTCACTGGGGAAGCCTCACCGGAGGACAGATAAGGGATGAGGGAGTCACAGGAATGGGCCACAAAGGGTGTGCAAAAATCTCCTCCCCCAGCGCAAGAGCGTCCCAAGAGCTCAGTGAAAATCACAGGGCGCAGGAGTGTTCAGGTCTGGGTGGAGGCTCCATTTGTCCTGGCGAAGGCCACCCCTCAACATGATATCCGCCCCCCTGTTCAGTACACCAGGAATGTAGTCCGCTCTGAGGGAGAGCAAGTGAGTGTGCGCCCAGAGCAGCAGCCGCCTGGCCCAGCAGCTGAGCCAAGCACACACCGCCCTGTCGATTTATGTAGGCTGCCTTGGCCTTGTTGTCCATGCGAATGAGCCACATGTGGATGCCCAGCAGGACCACCACATGAGCGGCTGACATCAACCGTAACAGCCGATAGGATTCATTTTCTTCCGCTCTTTTACTTGATTTTTACATTGCTAGAGTGAAAAAATGGGAGCCGATACATACACAGGGTGAGAATGTGGTTGTGGCCCATCCCGCTGGTGGGCGTAGACAAAGGTCTTCAGTGCTGCACGTGCAGATAAACCCACTAGCAATAGCCTTAGAAAGGTGCTATACAAGTACAGACCATTTGACAAGGAGGTTGCCAGTAAACTAAACCATAACATATTGAATTCCTACTTTTTCAACATAGCTAAGCGTCAGATTGGACTGCTGCTGCTGACTATATTATAGTTGTAAATGTGCTTGTCACTTATTATCTTTCTGTTCTCATTAAAACTCATATCCCACCCTGTGCTCTCCTCTCTCAGAATACTGGGCTGGACTTAAAAACAAGTCCTATGGCTGCAGGGTCCCAGAATAATCTTCCTGCTGACATCAGACAGTCTGACTGTGTGGATGCCTTTAAATCTAAGCTGAAAACTCATTTTTTTGCTGTAACTTCTAGTTAGTCCTTGTACCTGTTACCAATTTTGGTGGTCGGTCTCAGTCTCAGTGAATCCATTAACATTAGTGCTTCTATTATAATAGATGTTTATCCTGTCGATGAGAATTCAGCTGGCACACTACAAACGTTTTGATATCAATTGCATTTCTCCAACCCTCCGCTCTTTCTCACCAGAAAAGCAACAATATAGGTTGTTTTTGCAGCACGTTATTATGACCATATTTACGTTTATTGTGGCAGTGACCTCTAGTGACCATGCAACAGTAGTAAAGGAGGAAGTCGGGTGACGAATTATAAATAGGCAGAAAGTCCACATAAGGAGGTAGGATGGGTCAGACACTGGACTTTAACTCAGGAGAACGACGTTCTCGCCCCATGTGAAACAAAGTAAATGTTGAGTTATTTTGAGTTTTAACTTAAATAGCGTTACTAAAACTTCTGTTACATGACTGACGTGACTTCTGTCACATGGCTTATGTAATTTATTTACCTTAACCCAAACCCAAACGTTTTCCTAAACGCAACCAGTAGTTTTTGTTGCCGAAACTTAACCAAACTGCGACTGTTTCACAACGTTAACCACATGTTTATTGACTTACGGAACTTGTCATTTTTGGAAGGTATTTACAAATGTCAAGGGTAAGGGCACTAATTTATGAAAACGCTCATTATTGTTTTGGGAGGCATTGATAAACAATCTATGTTGTTGTTTAGGTTGGAGGACTTGTTTGCTGTTTTTGTTTCTGCGCCCTATTGTGATGGGAATCACGACACTTTGTAGGGAGCCAGATCTCTTAGCTCTGTTCCTTTCTGAGAGCCGGCTCTTTAGGCTCCCAAACGGCCAGGTGTGTGCTCGTACGCTTGCTCGCTTGAACTCATGAGCGAGCATAATCCGAAATACAAACGCTTTCATACAGAATACACGCAGAAACACCGGCATGGCGATTGTGGCTTTTCTCCACACATGTTCAGGCTCTGTTACTTCAGTGTTCCCTGCTCAGAGGCAGATCAACGCTGGCTCCATACATTTCATACAACGCAGTGAGACACTTTCTGTTTTACCAGGTGCAGAAATGTGTACAACAAAAAGTGGAGCTTGCACCCATTGAAGGTAGAGAAGAACTACACTCCAGAGTGCTTTCCTTCTTCGATGGTTGTCTGTTACTGAGGAGATGCCTAGAAGCAGAACACCTAATTTGGTTTTATATTTGAATTGATTACATTAATGTTTAAGTTGAGATTTACAAGAAATATTTTATTGCTACTGTGTAAAGGGAATACTGCTGGGAAAAAGCACCTTATTTGTTTAAACCACGTTATTGCACTTTTGTTTATATAGCAGTACATTTAAATTAAGTTTGCGCAATACACTACTTTAGAATTCATTATTCATATGTGTGTGTGTGTGTGTGTGTGTGTGTTTGTGTGTGTGTTTGTATATACATACATATATATATATATATATATATATATATATATATATATATTAGGGCTGTCCCTGACTAAGGATTTACAGAGTCGAATCAGAATCGTCAAGTCCTGCCTATAGTTGACTGATAGTCGAATCAAGTTTGTTTTTGTGCGCGGCGATACGGTAGCGTCGCGGTTCCTCGCAGGTGTATTTCAAGTAGCCAGCTGTTTAAAAACATAAAATATTCCTTGTGTGGTTCATCAACGGCGATAACTTATCCGAAAGTCCCGCGAGGTGCGGACAACTCAGCACAACACCAGTGAAGCCGGAGCGCCGTCTCTTCAGCAAGTATTCCTCTTCTGCCACAACCTACACGCTACGCCTACACATGCGCACTGTCGACCCAGGGTTAGGGTTACAATTTTGGATTTATTCACGCACTTTAAAAACATAAAAAGTTTTATTCTTTTTACGTTTATTTACAGCATTAAACATTGAAATGTATGTTGTAATATGCTGTATATTAACTGATAGTTCAATGTAAAATCAGACGTTGAGCACCCCCATATCACCAAAATGGCATGATCGTTGTTTCGCTGCGAAGCTTCGACTGTGAGATTGAATCAGGCTCCGACCGTGCTGGGCAACAATAAAAAAAATGTATTTTCTTGCGATTAATCGCAATTAATCAAATTTGCAAATTGTTAGGTACAAATTTCAATAATGAATTCTATAGTAGTGTATTGCGCACTTGTAATTTAAATGTATTGCTATATACACAAACGTGCAATAACATGTGGTTTGCAAACACTTTAAACAAATAATGTGCTTTTTACCAGCAGTATTCCCTTTACACAGCAGCAATAAAATATTACCTAAACCTATAAGCTAAATATTAATGTAATCAAATCAAATATTAAACCAAAGCTGTTTGCCACTGCCAGGACATTAACAAGTTACCATCAGAGTCCAGTTTTCTTATTTATTTTTTTTCTGAACAGGTATCAGCAGGTATCTTTTATCAGGGAGCAGCAGCAATACTATGTTCAGTAGGATTGGGATGATGTCTACATTCAAACATCGGGATGGACAATAGCGGGGGGTCGGTGCATGTGTTCAATCGCACAGACTTCACTTGGTTAAAAACTTGAAATGACATTACAAGTCGCGGTGGATATTTTACAAGCACGGACCAGGTAACAGGTTGCAGATGTTAGTTTGGGTTGTTTGAGTTGTTTGATAGGTTGCGTCATTAACAAGCAAGCGGATCACCTGCTGCCGTGATAACGGATCGCGGGTAGAAAAATACGGAAAAGAGATGAAAGCGTAGCCTGCTGAAGCCTCCCTCCACTGCTTGTTTGGGTGGGCCAATCTGTTATCTGGGCCCAGGATCTTCCTAGATCCTAGATCCACTGCTGAGTCTATATATATATATATATATATATATATATATATATATATATATATATATATGATATCTGGAATATCCCGGCTTAATCCGCTATCTTGGTTTTGTGAAACCGCCCTCTGGTCTCCAGCTGAGCGGTGAGTTGGCAATGCAGGTTCATATGTTTTGGGGCCGTGGCTTTGGAAGGAGCTCTGAATGGAGGGGATTGGAGTTTTTCTACCTACTTAATACTTTAATAACATTGCAGTTTCTTGCTAGTTTCTCAAACATACCTACCCCCGAGTGTGAATCAGAGTATCATACAGAAATGTGTCTGGAATGGAGGTTGAAATTAAGTAGGTTGTCTTGTACAACGAACCAATGTGTTTGGCTATGGTGTTGCTTTGACACCTTGTAGTGTAGCTTGGGCAGAACACAAGCCTAACCGAGCAGTGTGGTGGCCTGCATTATGTGGAGTACCTTCCTGTGGAAGATGGTTAGCTACGGCACTATCTAGTGGCTGTAATGGGTACAATAAATTAGGGCTAGCAAAGGTAAACATAGGTTTACAAAAGTAAGTGGTACCTAAAGAAGGTAGTTGAGACAACAATTTTACCACAGGGTCCATTTGGAATCTGTGTCGGAGCTATCAAAGCTTTCCAAAGCTATTTGTCATTTTTTGTTTCCAAGGTCAAGAGTAAACTTTCATTCTCCAAGAATTTCCCCTCGGGGATCAATAAAGTATTTCTGATTTGTGATTCTGAAAGTCATTTTCATTTTCAAGTTGCAGCAACAGATTGCTGAGATTAACTAGGCTGCCACTAAAACTAACCGTTTGTTCTCGCATTCTGGTGCAATATGTAGTCATTATCAATCTATATATATTTATATCTATATTGAATCTTTCAGTTTTGTTCATTTATACATTTTGTTACTTGCAAATGTTAAAAGCAAAACCTAATTAGAGAAGTGGGATTCTATTAGTAGATTTGATAAAATGCTATTGAACGCCACCCTACACTTTCAGCACTATGCCTTGGAGTGATTCTTAGACACGCGCTGGCCCAGGCCTTGTGGACTGTGACTTTGTATAGTGAATTAGATGTTTTCATGCCAATTGTACATTTTTAAACTGTTATTTGTTGGCAGTGTTTTGCCAATCTGTTGTCTGGGCCCAGGATCTTCCTTGATCCACTGCTGAGTGCCAAATGTCCCATGTGTTGGACGTTCCAGACCTGCCATATTCCAGCTCACAGATGACCAATAATAATCCTCTGGTTTACATGGTGCAAATACAGTATTCTCTGAATGTATTATTAACAGGGTTGCAGTTCAAATCCAAATGTGGATGTTTGGGGAACTGATGTCTTCCAACTTAGGTCACCAGTAGGGTTGGGAGGATTACTTTAAAAATGTACTCCAGTAATGTAATACAAGTACCACAATATAAAAGTAATGTAGCATGATTGATTTTAGTTACTTTTGGATTAGCTCAATAAATATGCAAATAAAAAGAGAGTATCAAAGATACATTGTCTGCTCAGTTTATTTTTAGAGAAACATACAATTATAAAATCTCCCATTCACATGATATGAAAATCGATGTTTAAATGTTTTGTGTGATATGCCTTGCACTATACGTCACCAATATGTATATGTCACTGAGAGCTGGAACCAGTCTGCACAGAGTCTGCGTGACAGGTTAGGGGCTTGATGCACATTCAACTACCGGCTACACGCTAATCAGTATCTGCGACAAGTCCCTCCCCAGCTTTGTGTCTTTACAGGAAACGTGTACACATACAGAGGCAAATATCACTCTGCTTTCCATTTCATCGGAACTTTAAGTGATCCCTATGAGTAATTTTTAAAAAATGTACCAGTAATCTGATCATTAGTCTTTTTTCTCTACTGTATAGAGTTACTTTTTAATTTGTATCCTGATTGTGTAATGCCGTTACATGTAATCTGTTACTTCCCAACCCTGAACACCAGTAACTCCAATTTGGGCTTCAAAAGACCTCATTCAGGCCATAAATGATAGGGATTACTGCCAGAATTGTATTCTACTTGGGGTGAAGGCCAACATTTAGAACATCCTGGGACACTTACTTAAATAGAGCTTGATTTACTCTTGGTATGTCTACACAACATCGCCACAGAACAGTGATTTATGATGTCATCAAAGCTGGGGGTGTCCAGACAGATTTCCATAGCCCTCACCCCCAACTCAGGCCACCACCTGTACTTCACTTTAATAGATCACCAATTCAAGAAAGATTCATGTGGCGTTTTTATGCTATGGAAATATAGTTGACAGTATTGTAAGGCAAATGTGTTTTCTGTTAAAAAATGAAAATGGAAATAGTGGTGTTGTCCTTTAAATTCTAACTGGAATCATTTCAGGACACAAGTCCTCTCTTTTTGCAGTTAAAAGGAAGAGATTTTCAAATTCTGTGTCAATATGTTTTTCATTGAAAGGGAGAAATAGGGTCATATAAATCATGGATGCAAATTCAAAATGTTCCAGTGTACTATATATATTTGACAGACAGCAGAGGCAAAGAGGCATAATGTGAACAAACTTGTACGGTAACTGTATCTTACAAGCAGGTACAGACACCATTTGTTTGCGGTGGTAATTAAGAACAAGGACCACACTGTTTAGCATCTGAATTGACTAATGTCGACATTTGCAACGTTTTAAAGAGCAACTTAACAAGTGCGTTGTTGTTCAAAGGTCCGAGGTACCTGTTGTGTCTCAGGCTATTAGTGTCACTCTCAGCTGATGATAGAACATTGGCTTTACTGCTTTATACAAATCAGTTTAAAATTAAACTATTTGTTTGGCTATACACAAATAATTTCTTTGTCTATCTAGCCTGACAACCAGTGAATTCTGAAATGCACAGACAAGGATGCAATCATAAAGCCAGAAAAGTAGATATTTTTCTCAATACTGCATGATTTACAGAGCAGAATTGTATATTGTGGCAGAAACAAAACATGCAATTAAATTTCAAATGAACTTTATAAGAAGCGTAACCAACCCCACCTATTTATCTTTAGACAAGTGTATCTGGGACACCTTACTGTCTGAAAATGTATAATCAGTTTAAAATGTATTACATGTTTCAAACTTATCTGTGGTAGATAAACAACTTACAAGACAAGACGCCATACAACACAACACAGTAACACTAGACAAGACAAAAGGCAAACATGGAGCATAATAACATGTATCTGAATGTGTACCTAATAATAGCAGCAAGAGAAGTCAGTCACAGCAGCATCAAAAGTAGTGATAATAATGTTAATACTAGTAGAATTAGTAATAGTAAAAGTATTTTGACAGTAGCAGGGGTAGTAGTAACTTAGTCTAGTAGTTAAATAAAGGCTTAAATAGCAAATAGCATGGAGTATGAACAGTTAACAGTATTAACAGTAGTATTAACAGCATCTAAAGTGTGGAAGTGTCGTAACAGCGTGACCTGAGCAAACAGTTGTGCATAATGTGAGATAGTGTGCAATATGTGCAGTAGTGTATGATCGTGATGTGGATTGTATGCAGTGGAATGCAGTTTGGTAGGGGGCCCGGTTAGGAGGGGGTGCAACAGGGTCCACAGTTCTCTGTTACAGCTGTCCCTCTTGGGACTATTTTGCCAGTAGAAATAATAGAAATCAACAGTTCCAATACCAATGTGTAATCAGTTGAACTGCTATCTGATTCCAGTGTCTCACATTTGGGGATTTAAAACAAACATTTTTTCACTCCACTAATTTTACACATACCGTCAGTTTCCTAGGGGTTTTACTTAGCCTGTACAAAACCTTTAGAAGGGCCTTACAAAGACTGAGAAAAGTGTTTCCTCTAACTATCCCAGCTCTCGGTGATTCCCTGCAAAGAAAGAGAAACAGCTTTCACAGAAGCTGTCTTTAAAACATTGTTTGCAGCCACTGTTTGACTGAAATAACCTTTGAGTTGCTTTCCACGTCTTTAGATGTGATAGGTGTGATTTCCTTACAATCACAACATAGAGTCAGTCGGCCTTCACCTTTGCTCCCACTGTTTAAAAGAGCATTAGCTGCTCCAGCTGCAATCAATTCCAACTATTATGACCCTTTTCATCACTTTTTCAGTCCAAAAAATGTATTTTTCACAGGCGATGTCTTTCTCTCTCCCTCCTTCATTTCTCATGGCCAATCAAAATGCACTGTCTTGCTTTAAAAACGAGGTGAAAAGAGATCATGTAGCTATAGAAGAGTACTGCACACAATACTATTTTCAATACTTTTGTTTGCTGTTTATCAACACATTTTTATACTAAAATGTTTTGTGTCATTTAAAAAGTAAGCCAAGCTTTTTGAATACTTCAGTACATCTTAAATACAATTTCAACCTGTTTTCTTTATTTGTGGGATTACATGTTTTAGCTAGGCGTGACATATAGTGTTATTCATACCTGTGGGAAATTGTTGTTGTATTGTATCAAGATCTTTTTTTACACTCCTCCTATCTCAGTCCCTGTTACTGTTTTATTTTTATTTACATCAAGGTATTTCACCAGGTTTCTAACAATGTTCTGGTTTCTGATCTCCTGTACAAGCATGTCTTTTATTACTCAACAACTGAAGTAAAGTATTAGAATTGATCAAATGTTTTTTCCTGATATATTTATTTTTATCCTACTTTTGTGTGCCTTATAGTAGGTTCATATTACAATTAAAAGTATCAAGTATGTTTTCAAACTCAGTAATACTTTGAAGTTCCATGAGTTGCAGGGGTTTTTTTGCCTGTATGTCCACAGGTTTTCAACACACACGTATTTGTATATGGATGGATACAGGAGCTTTTCTGTGTTCCTGAGATATAAAAACCAATCCATGTTGATGGGACATGCTGAGCAAATCTTTTTTTCTTATAAGATGACTATAATTTGAGAGTGTTCTCATCATGTTCTGGGACCTGTAAACAGAAAGTATAACATGAGCATTAAAGTTCATTCTTGATCTTGAGAACAATAGCCTAACAAAATAATCATAACTCAATAACAAGTCCTCCAATCTAAACAAAAACATAAATCTTTAATCTATGCCTCCCAAATGACACATATGAGTGTTAACTACATTACGTAAGTCACATGACCTTTGTCACATGACATTAAACACATGGTAAATGTTGTGAAACGTTTGCAGTTTGGTTAGGTTTATGCAACCAACCCCACTTGGTTAGGTTTAGGAAAATGTTATGGTTTGGGTTTAGTAAGTAAATTATGTCTTTAGGGTGTACCGGCAGAGACCTTAAGGTGAGGAATGATCTGTGTAGCCATGAAGTCAATTAGCTTTGAGCGACAAGAGTCCACTTATTTTTTCACCCAATACTGTTCACATTTGGTTGCAGTTCCTGTTTGCACTGTAACCATGAATGTGACCAGAATTATGAAGAAAACATATTGACAAAATAGCTTATCTTTGATAGTTAGGAGTTCCACTGCACACTTGTAAGGTAAATAGCTGATCCTTGAAATGTTTGAGTTTAGCACAACTAAATGGCATTCACTGGAACATCTCCGGTCTCTCTCTCTCCATCTGGTTTTGTTTGTACTGTAGTGAGGGAGAGTGAGCTGTACTCACCATGCCCCCTCTCAATACACCCACCAAGTGTGAAGTCGATCGGATGAACGGTTCTTCAGTTGTGTGATGGACAGACAGACAGACAGAGATTCCTTCCTTTATAGTTAGTTGAGGAAATATCTGATCCCAGGTTAAGTATAATGTGCTAATATGCTCATACGCAATCTGATCAACATATGCAACAAATTCTCTTCTTGTCCCCTTTAAGACTGTATTGTCAGGGTAATTGATTACAGCTGCCACAGAGCAGGCCCTTTTTGTTTTCACATGGAGAATTGCCCTAACTACCAGTTTTAGTATGTAAATGTCAGAATGGATGCATTTTTAATCCAGAGCTGGTGAAGTGGTGGATTAGAGTGGAGGGAGATCTTGGCATCAACATGTCAGAGAGCAGAGCAGAGCAGGCATGACAAATGACCAGGCCCGCCATCAGCTTTCAGGCTCTGAATCTCCCATTACAGAATAAGAGGAGCAAGTCATTTATCCTGCAGCACCAGCATGGGAGGGACAGGCCCCGCACATCCATCACTCTTATTATAAATGCTGTTGCAGTTGGGGATTCTTCTATCAGTGTAAGTGAATTATTTTTGCTGAGCCATATAGAGAATCCAGGATTTTGACACATACAGAGCTCTGTCTGTAACTTACATCAGCGTGCTGTGCTAGCTTGTTTGCTGAGGCCAAAAATGAATGCATCAATGCTACATCTATTTTTAAGCTTCTGTTTCTGCTGCTCCTGCAAAATAATGTCTCCTCACTTTCAAAGGGAGGGAAGAACACAAACCTGAACAGAAAGAATTTCCAGAAACAGGTGATGTACAGGTGGGAGGTATTTTTCAGTCAGACTCTTATCACTGTCTTCAAATGCAGGTGCGTGATCCCAAATGGAAAGAGAGAAATGTTTCCCCATTAGGAAAGGATTACACTAAAGAGGACTGACTAAACACAGGTATCAGATATTCAGTGGTTAGGACATGGCATTGTTTGGGAGGTGAATGAGCATATTCATAATAATAATAATAATTAGTTATTTGTCTTTATCCAAAGTGACTTACGACTGCTATGTATATATCAGAGGTTGCACACCTTTAGAGCAACTAGGGGTTAAGTAGATGGTGGATGTGTAGCAGCGGGAATCAAACCCAAAAAACGCTTTCTTTTAAAATCTCATATCAGTAAATTATAAACAGTTTTTAAAATATGCGAGACTGTTCATTTTGATAAAATAGTATTTTGACAAAAAGCTTTTCCTGGTGTTCACAGCTTGGATTGAGTTGTTCAGTTGTCACTGAAAGGTACAGTCATCATGTGACCTAAGTGTGGAACTTCTCCGACACCTGATGTGAATGTCCTCTGACTGTAAGATGTGCTTAAAAGCTTTAGAGTAAGTAAGTAGCTGTTAAAATTTTGAATCTCAAATTTTAAATGTACCTTACAAGGATTTGTCCTAATGCTTCATTACACACAATAAACAATTCAAACATTTATTTCCACATTAAACACCTGGGACCTCATTACAGAATCGTATCTCAGTTTAGGAGGACATTTAGGATTTGTTTTTGATGGAAGATGGTAATCCCATGCTTATATTAAGAAAGGATAATCTCGAGCTCGCTTTCTCAGCATTTGAAGTCACTGTTTTTCATCCTTGTTGCTGCCAAAACTGAGTTATTGGAGTTAGATTTTTTATATTAGGTTCTAAGAAAGCGCTGAATATCTGGCAGTATCTCTGCCATTGTTGTGTTCAGTGTTATTAATGCTGTAGGTCAGGGGTCAACACATTAGTTTGAGAGGCAGATCAGCTCAGTCAGTAGTGCACATGCCTTACAAATGGAGGGTTGTATGTCAAACATATCCCCCCCACCCCCACCCCCTTCAACATATTAACTATGAAGAGACTGTTTCACATGCTCAAAATAAAGCATGTGTGTGTCCCGGCGATTGATCCACATCCATCAACCTTTTGGGGCTTAATTTCATTTCCTAACTGACTCTTATCTTAGGATAAGAATGTAGCTAATAGAGAACCACCCTAACGGAAGATTTTTCTAATTTCGGAATCCTATGTTAGGATGGCCTACACCCTGTCCCTAAGTCAAAATAACTGGCAACACCACTGTTCTTATCTTCTCTGTGTGTATGGCAATTACGCTAAAGATGAGGTACTGCATGAACACCGAAATATTATGATTAAAAGGCTACTCAAACTGTATGATGACACTTAATTTCCCAGACTATATATTAATGGATATATACAGTCCCCTCCAAAAGTGTTGGAACGGTAAGGCAAATTCCTTTGCCAAGTCAGTCACCTGACCTTAACCCCTACAGAGCTGCATTTCACCTCCTTAAGAGGAGACTGAAGGGAGAAACACCCTGAAACAAACAAGCACTGACAGAAGCTGCGCTAAAAGCCTGGAATAGCATCACAAATGAAGAATGCAACAGTTTGGTGATGTCGATGGGTCGCAGGCTTGAGGCAGTTGTTGCAAGCAAGGGTTATACCACCAAATATTAAATGTTATTTACTTTTAGTAAATATTATTGTTTGTTCCATTACTTTTGCTCACCTAAGAATGCTGTGGTCTAATACAAATGGTGATATGTCCCAAGCTGTTTAACACATCTAGATGTGAATACCAGGAAATTCTGAACTCTTGTCTCATACTCATCTTTTGATCTTAAACCCAAATGTCTTCAGTGAACAACAAAAACAAAAGTAATTTGCCTTACCGTTCCAATACTTTTAGAGGGGACTGTATCTACTGCCAAGACGATTCATTTTGAATTTGAAGTTAAGATAAGATAAAGGTCTGAGATAGGATAGACAATCATGAGTTAAGGGATTTCTTTTGTAACAAGAAAATAGGACTTTTTCTACCTTTAAAACTTAAGATAGGACGAGCCGTAATGAGGCTTTTTTTTCTGTAATATCTTTATTGTGACAGCTGAAGAAAACTGTGCATACGTTTTACCTGTATTTTTAAAGCTGACATTGACATTAGATAGAGAACTGACTATATTGTTCAATTTCTACAGCACGCTGTGATAATGACGTTCATAGCTGCAATACCATTTGCTCCTCCTAACAGATGCATTCAGTCTGATAGACCATCAAATACATAACTGCAGTACATATGTGCTAGTCCAAAGTCAAACACTCACTCAGAACAGAGCAGCAACACAATTACTGTGACTAGAATTTAGTTTTTCAGAATGTATTGTTGATACTGAAGCCAACTAGGACCATTGCAACCAGCGGCGTCGTTAGCCCTGGGCATCGCGGGCTATAGCCCCGGATGTTTTTTGAAAAGCCCCGGATCTCAGAAGGGTTTTTAAAAAACAACAACAGGCCGAAAATTTAACTTTACTCATTTAACTAACGTTACCTGCGCGGGAGCGAGCGAGCAAGAGAGAGATTTTTGTTATTATTTATTCTCCTGCACATTAGCAGAGAATAAGATGATCCAGCTGTAGCTCTGTGTCTGTCCTCTCTGCTCCACCTGAAGCTGTGAGCTGCACTTTATCAGCACTTTATTGTTCTACTAATACAACTGAAATCTAGTGAGCGCACACCATGGACCTGCTGGCCTGTTGGAAAGCAGCCTGCGTCGATCTTTCACGAGCCAGCAAGTGAAAAATTTCACTTTCCATTAACGGCGCATTTAGTCTCTGCAGAGCAAATGAAGAGTACACACTGTCAGACGATCACTGCATTGATTGAGATATATTAAAAGTGTCCTGTTGTTGACTTTGGACATAAGCTTTCCTTTTCTTTAATATACATTGGTTACTATTTGTTTTATGTCCGACGGAGAGTCCTTAAAAAGAATGTCGCTGGTGAAACTGATCTTTCACTCAGCAGCTACCAGCTGTTATTTTATTTTTCAGATGCAGAGAGAGAGAGAGAGAGAGAAAGAGAGAGAGAATATGGTGGATAAAATAGTCATGTTGGGTTTTACACATGACGAACAGCTTCCTCTGTATGTAGGTTTACCTGCTTCAACAAGGAGCTGCTCTCGTGTTACTGCCACAATAATTATTTGCATTGTGAAGATTATTTAGATGCTTCAGGAATAATCAGATTGTTTTGGCAGCCTGTGCTGCTGCAAAGCAAGCGGTTTGGTTGGCTACATCTCCATAATAAAAGGCACAGGCAACAAAAGTTGGCTGTGACTGCAAAAGTGATATTTTAAAGTGATCTTATCAACACCTTCATGGAGATTTAAAAAGGAAAATAATTGTAGAAATAGCTAAAATACAGATAATCAGCTTCCTCACTGCATTTGCAGGAATATTTTAATGGGCTATTTAAAAAAATTAACTCATCAAGTTGCCTAGTCTAATGCAATAGACAGTCCATTTTTACTCTGATAGCCTATCTTGACCTTTCCTCATGTGGACACATAGGCGCTGTGATCATGGACAACAAAACATGAACAAAATTAAATCCCCACACTACCACGGATAGTAGTGGTGCACCGGGTTGCAGAATCCGTGGTATGGATCCCTTCCACACGTTGTGGCACACAGGTGGACCGTGGATTGATTGCAAAGTTTATGATTTATCTTGTTTGACCTCTCAAAATATCCTTTATTCTGGAAATGTCAGAGAACCCAGTTAGATTCTGAACGTGCAGAACTTTGAACATGAGCAGAAAACCTGCGGAAACACAGGAGCTATTAAAGTCCAGGAGTTTCTAACTGAATTAAAATGATTTATTTTATTATTGATGACGTAAAAAGGTGCCACATGCACATTTAAAGAGGTTACCTCAATCAGTCACGTCTGCGTGTGTGTCGATTCAGCAGTGATGATATTAAAAGTTGATCTACAGAAGAAACATATCTCAAAGCAACCCAGAATGCCTGAGAGCTGCTCTGCATTGTATTCTGTTACAATTTTAGATTTTAAATTGTTTCATTATACCTTTATTAAATCAGAAAAACTCTTTTTCCAAGAGTGTCTTGGCCAAGGCAGGCAGTAGTACAATTGCACATTTAAGATGGAAATAAATCAGTTACAAGGTCATAAAATATCAAAATGTTCTTAAATACTCACCACAATTCAGCAACACCTGAATGTTGTGTGTCCCTTTACATAAATAATAATTTCCACAATAAATTGATGTAGAAAAGGCAGAAATTGGTGCAGAAAAACACCAGATTTGTGGGGTGGGTGGGGGTTCAATTATTATGTGAATATATGAAGTTTTATGGGCTGGGCTAAGCCCCCAATGTTTCAAGATCCTAAATTTGCCCCTGATTGCTGTATTATATGGTGGATATCTCAGTCACTTCATGTGTTTGTTAATTATATTGCACCACTGTTGTGTTTATTGTTAATGTACTATCTGCTATTGAGTACCAATCTGCTCTCAAGATCTACATCTTAATTCAATTCAATTCAATGGGCCTTTATTGGCATGGGGAACAGATGTTACCACACTTTATTTTATAGCAATGTCTGTTTGTCATATGTAAGCTAATATACAGCACAGCAATGCCCTTCCTTCATGTGTCTATATTTTTATGTTATTTATCACTTTGAATTGCCGAGTTACTGCAACTAGACTAAGAATTCCTGAGTACTTAAATAAATGCTCATGAACCTCAAAACTAAAGTGAATGTATTTTTCTTTCCAACCGTGTTGTTTGTATATTTAGTGCAGAACGTAAACACATATCTCAGCTCCTCAACAAATATTAGGTTTACTGTTGACATTTTCAGTTTTTAAAACGAATGGATTGTCCTCATTTTGTCAAAATGTATCAACTTTAATCCTAAATGTTAACCCTGGCCATATACTGCATTCTGATCTGCTGCATGTTATGTATTATTCAGACAACTGCACCTCTATGCATACTAAGCAGTATTCCCGTCAGTGTACTAATTTGTCCTCATAGCTGCAAGTTTCAGCTTAAGCTTTTCCTACTCAATAATACCACAAAAATATGATTAATTTGTAAGTGAGGCAAATAAGTGTGCCTCAAGTAGCTGGACCATGAGTTGAGATTGTTTTATGAACTGCTGTTTCCAAGATCCATCATGAAATATCAACCAATGCACAGTACATACTGTTCGCGATAAAACATACTTCAATAAATAACACATTGTTAAATACAGTATAAAATCAAATACATAACTATCTTAAAATTTGTTATTAATAAATTCTATTTTTTCTGTGCAAATCAAGGACTTTTTCTCCATGTTGGCTTAAAAGCTGAAGATCATTCTTCAACTTGGAAACAGCTGTTGAGTGAGCAATCTCAACACTAGATTCATTTATTATCTGTGTGCACCATATTAGATAATGTGATCTGATGATGCTGTCAAAAATGATAATTGAGCCAATGCTTAGGCAACTGATGCGTTGTTCATTTAAAAAGGATTTCCAACACACTATTCAATTCAATTTTATTTATATAGCAACAATTCACAACAACAGTTATCTCATAGTGCTTTTCATATAGAGCAAGTCTAGACTGTACTCTTTGTGCTATTATTTACAGAGACCCAACAATTCACACCAAGAGCATGCAGCTGGTGACAGAGACAAGGAAAATCTTCCTTTTAAGAGGCAGCAACTTCGAGCAGCACCATGGCTCAGGGTGGGCAGCCATCTGCCTCGACCGGTTGGGGTTGAGAGAGAGAGATAGCAGGAAAGAGGGAGAGAGGGCAGGGGGAGGGGAGCAGCCAACACAATATCCACACAGAAATACAGACAGAAAGGTATTCGTGAAAGGTATTCAAACTTAAAATAAATAACAGATAACAGTATAGATATTTATGTTAATGTTAATGATCATAATAACAACAATTGGATTAGTAATAACAATTGTAGCAAAAGGTATCAAGCAGGAACATGGGGGCTGGTGACTCACCACCACAGATCCACACTCAGCAGTTTCAGAGCCAGAAACACCTGCAGGAATTGATAGTAGGAGAGAGCAGAGGGACGAGAAAGCACAAGACCACGGGAAAGGGAAAAAATTGAGTTAGTAACATGCAGTAATGAGATAAGTGATGGTTCAGGACTCACCTGAGCCAGCCCTAACTATAAGCTTTATCAAAGAGGAAAGTCTTAAGCCTACTCTTAAATGTGGAGATGGTGTCTGCCTCCTGAACCCAAACTGGAACCTGGTTCCACAGGAGAGGAGCTTGATAGCTGAACGCTCTGGCTCCTAGTCTACTTTTGGAGACTCTAGGAACCACAAGTAACCCTGCATTCTGGGAGCGCAGTGCTCTGGTGGGGTAGTAAGGTACTATGAGCTCTTTAAGATAAGATGGTGCCTGACCATTAAGAGCTTTGTAGGTAAGAAGAATGATTTTAAATTCTATTCTGGATTTTACTGGAAGCCAATGCAGAGAAGCTAAGACAGGAGAAATGTGATCTCTTTTCCTGGTTCCTGTCAGAACACATGCTGCAGCATTCTGGATCAGC
>NC_060168.1:4512140-4521027 GCF_021292245.1 Micropterus dolomieu | reverse complement strand
TAAGTGATGGTTCAGGACTCACCTGAGCCAGCCCTAACTATAAGCTTTATCAAAGAGGAAAGTCTTAAGCCTACTCTTAAATGTGGAGATGGTGTCTGCCTCCTGAACCCAAACTGGAACCTGGTTCCACAGGAGAGGAGCTTGATAGCTGAACGCTCTGGCTCCTAGTCTACTTTTGGAGACTCTAGGAACCACAAGTAACCCTGCATTCTGGGAGCGCAGTGCTCTGGTGGGGTAGTAAGGTACTATGAGCTCTTTAAGATAAGATGGTGCCTGACCATTAAGAGCTTTGTAGGTAAGAAGAATGATTTTAAATTCTATTCTGGATTTTACTGGAAGCCAATGCAGAGAAGCTAAGACAGGAGAAATGTGATCTCTTTTCCTGGTTCCTGTCAGAACACGAGCTGCAGCATTCTGGATCAGCTGAAGAGTCTTAATGGAATGAGCCATTTCTATCTACATCTGATACTGGTCACATGTAAGCAATAATGTGAACTGTGAAACGAAAAAATTTGATCTGGGGGAAAAAAATAGAATTGAGCATTAAGGCCTGCAGTCGGAACGTAGCCTAAGTAGTCATGTGGTTTATTAAAATTAAGAAAAGAAGTAAAATTTGAATAATTGGACGAACACAAATATTATTTAGCATGAGTCGACAGCATGTGGATCTTCGTCTTCGAAGAAGCAAAAACGCAATGAAGCCAGATGAAGTCGGGACAGATGACAGCAAAAATCAAGGATATATTTCGTTGTGGATTTTCCCAGATGGAAGACGCTGATGCGGGAATGAGAAGATGTTTTCAAAGCAGCACTGCCTGGTTTCTGTTGGACAGGTAATTAAGTTAGTCCAACTTTAGCAATGCAAATAATAAGAATATTATTGGCAATAAAATGGTAGCCTACAGCATAGAATCTCAGATCAGCCAGCTAAACTTCACATTTTACTGCCGTGGTAGAAAACTATGTTGTTGGATTTGAATTTCGTGTAGTTATTCTCCAGCACTTTGTTTTGGCTTTGCTAAGTGGACAGAAATCTGTTGGTTATGTTCACGAGACAATTAAAACGTACAGCTTGGAATTTCAGATCAGCCAGCTAAACTTCACATTTTACTGCCCTGGTGGAAAACACTCATTTATTTTTACTGCTCACAGCTTTATGATAACAAGACAGTGTGCCTATTAAGTGACCAATAATGAATATACTTTCAGAATTTGCATTAAAAAAAACACATTTGTTTGTAGGCTATTGCTTTGCTACTGTGCTGTGTAATTTGATAATTCACATGGTAAATGTCCATTAAAAAGTATGGCTATTAGTACTACTTAGTTCTATTAATATTTCAAAAAATTTATAAAGACATTTTGGTAAGATTTGCAGATTGCTAATCTAATTGAACAAAGTGGAGAGGGGCCTGACAATGCCTTTGTAAACTTCATGTAGTGTGTGGTTTATAATGGACTGTGTGAAACAGTGAGCTTACAATTTCCCATTATCTGTCAGTGGCCAAGATCATACTTGCACTACATGTAATTTTGAGATGGCCTTCATTTAGGTTAGTTCAGATGACGCAACCCTCCCACGATGTAACAAAATGCATGATTAGAGTAAAATAATGTATTACAGGAAGATGCAACATCATGTTGCACTTAATGTCTTGATGTTGCTGTTGTTTGATAAACTATTAATAATAATAAATGGTTTATTGAATAATTAAGGAAATATAATTTCTGGATAGATCTATCGAAAGAAACCTAATTTCTTGACTAGCTACTCGGCCACCATTTCGAGGAGCTGCGAGTGAGCAATTTGCAACCCTCACCACTAAAAATGACTTTGACTTAAACACATAACCATTAAGAGCTTTGTAGGTGAGCAAAAGGATTTTAAAATCTTTTCTGGATTTTACAGGAAGCCAATGCAGAGAAGCTGAAACAGGAGAAATATGATCTCTTTTCCTGGTTCCTGTCAAAACACACGCTGCAGCATGGAAGTAACAAATGCATGAACTAGTTTTTCTGCATCATTTTCAGACAGGATGTTCCTGATTTTTGCAATATTACGTAGGTGAAAAAAGGCGGTCCTTGAAATTTACTTAATGTGAGACTTAAAAGACATGTCCTGATCAAAGATAACTCCAAGATTCCTCACAGTGGTACTGGAGGCCAGGGCGATGCCATCAAGGGAAACTATATCTATATCTAACTATCTCCGTGATAATGCGTCACGGAAGTGCTTGGACCCCAGAGCAGTAACTTCAGTTTTATCTGAGTTTAACATTTGAAAATTACAGGTCATCCAGGTTTTAACATCCTGAAGGCACATTTGAAGTTTAGCTAACTGGTTAATTTCATCTGGCTTGATCGATAGATATAACTGAGTATCATCTGCATAACAATGAAAGTTTATGGAATCTTTCTTGATAATATTGCTTAAAGGAAGCATATATAAAGTGAAGAGGATTGGTTCAAGCACAGATCCTTGTGGAACTCCATGACTAACTTTCAGGATTCATCGTTAACAAGAACAAACTGAGATCGATCTGATAGATAAGACTTAAACCAGCTTAGAGCGGTTCCTTTAATGCCAATGAAATATTCCAGTCTCTGTTATAGGATCTGATGGTCAATGGTATCAAATGCAGCACTAAGATCGAATAAAACCAGTACAGAGACAAGTCCTTTGTCTGATGCAATAAGGAGGTTGTTAGTAATTTTCACCAGTGCTGTAGCCTGTTGATAAAGATAGATTGATCATATCTAGTATAGAAGTGCTGACTAAGGGTAAAACTTTAAGCAGCCTAGTCGGGATGGGGTCTAAGAAGCAGGTTTAAGGGTGATAGATGAAGAAATTATTGACGCTGTTTCTAAGGTTCCTGAGTTTAGAGATAAGTTGGTGCCAGTTGAGGGCAGGTCTTGGTGAATTTTGTCTCTAATAGCTAGAATTTTATCATTAAAGAAGCTCATGAAGTCTTAACTACTGAGAGCTATGGGAATACTTGGCTCAATAGAGCTGTGACTCTCTGTCAGCCTGGCTACAGTGCTGAAAAGAAACCTGGGGTTGTTCTTATTTTACTCTATTAATGATGAGTAGTACGCTGCTCTGGCATTACGGAGGGCCTTCCTATAAGATTATCTTGCCAGATTTAATGAGCATTTTCCAGATTGGTAGAATGCCATTCCCTTTAAAGTTTCTGCTATATTTTCCGTAATTTCAGTGTTGGAGCTAACCGTCTTTGTTTTAGTATTTTCTTTTTTAGAGGGGCAACAGAGTCGAGTGTCATTCGCAGCGAGCCTGCAGCACTATCAACAAGATGATCGATTTGTGCTGTCTGATCATCAGTGTGATCGTCCTGCTGAGAGTCTTTTGTGGACCACAACATATCACACACTTATTACTTCATATCCATACTGTGCTGGACATAAATAGACACACACTCCCACACGTTTCTGAACATGACAACATGAAGCCCACCAGATGCCCCCCTCCTGTTTGCTTTATCTCTGTTTCAAACCAAACTGAGGGCATCTATCTCCCTGTCAGACACAAAGTTTATTTCTGCACGATGCCGGCAAAATGACTTGTGCAGGTTTCAGCTGGGTCAACTTTTTGTCATTGAAATGAAAATTAATGCGCAAACAGCCAAGCAATTACCAGATTTTCGCTGTTATTTTTTTATTTTCTTGCCTCCGAGCTGAGGTCTTTCTCTCTCTGCTTTCTCAACACCAATCAACATATGGTGGCTTGCTTTGAGAATGAGGCCAAGTGTTCTGGCAGCAGAAAAAGGCTCAGCACACACACATACACACACATTCACATATGCACCCACTAACACAGATAGAATAGCTGCACCCAGGGGCACACACGCAGGCAAAGTCTTTGGATGTATTGGTGAATTGAAAGCAGAAGACCTAAAGGACAAGAAAGCTGCCGTAACCTATTTGCAAGGTAAATCCAGCCTCGTTACATAGGGAAGCATGAAAAGCAGCGCCTCCATTGCACATCACATGAAAAGCTTCCATTGTTCCGCAACTACATGAAGACACTCTGTCTCTCCATTGTGGAAATAATAAAGTAGAGAGCCCTTGTTCTGTTAGCCTTTCATTTCAACAAAAGACAAACAGTCTCTGATTCACTTTCTCATCCAAGCCTGGCGCCCCATTCCACAGAAAGAGAGAGTCGAGAAACCTATCACCTGCTGAAATATGTGACGTGGCTTTGAACTAATCAGGCAGAGGAAATGTTTTGAATTTATCATGCAATGCACTTTTTCTCAGGGTGCGGCGTGTCAGACAAATTCATACAGCAGATAGCGCCAGCACTGCCTTGAAAAGGGTTGAGAGATAAAGCACTTCTTTATTATTTCAACATTATGTTTGGCTTGTACAGGTAATTATCTACATTATGGGCCTGTGTTTAAGTCTGCCACTGTGCCGTGGTAATTATAGGACTTCCATTCAGCAAACTCAGAAAGTAAGACATGGAAATGTCAATGTCAGTATGGAGTATGTTCTTTTGTTTATAAGAAAATCTGAAATGCAAAAGGTGGAAAAAACAAGTTGTTAAGATATTAAGTTTGTGAATTCAAAAGAAGAATGTGACTCTGTGATTCTCCAAAACAGTCACAACATTAACACAATGACAACTAGGCGAACACTTCAAAATGCTGGTGAGAACCATGAGATCAGGTAAAATAATGAAATAAGCTAGAAAAAGAGCTAGTTCATGGACCTTGGGTTAAGATTATTTTGACAATCAAAAAACAACAACAAAGCACATAAACAACTGCAGCATCTAGAAGCATTCACCACTTTACCTCATCAAAGTAAAAGTCTTGTGAAATGTTGCGTTTTCTAGCTCTTCAAAATGCTTACATAAAGTTTGTCTTCTTCTTAAAAACTATTCAACTTATTAATTATTTCTTCTGATTTTACACAAGAGCACATACACAACTACAAAGCTGAAAAAACATTTCTTATGTCTTTTACATTGACGAGGCCAAGCAATGAATGCTTCCTCAAACCTTTAAGTTAAATCAGGAGAGACTTCATTTGAGTGAACGACAATAATTTATTGCCATGTGTACAATGAATATGAGCAATGTGAAAAAGTCTTTGGTGGTTAGCCCCCATCATAAATGATGATATGGTATTTAGGGTGGGGTGGCAAAGCTGCAAAGGCATAGAAATCCCCCAGATGGAAGGAGAGGATGTCTGCTGAACTTGAAATGGGCCTGGATTTGATGAACAACAGGTGAATGCTAACTTTTCTCCTTAGCTGCTGGCAGCTGATTTCTAGTAAAATATGTTATGGCAAAATTAGAAGGGCAATACATGCTGAAAAGTAGATATTGAAAACATAACCGCAACGTTTATTTGTATAGCACATTTCAACAATGCAATTGAAAATGCTTTACATAAAACATAAAAGCAACATAGGAAACTAAAAATATAAATATGAAAGACATTTAAATGCAATGAAATTGTTCTTAGGTGTGAGTGTGACTGGTTGTTTTTCTATGTGTGGCCCTGCAATGGACTGGCGACCTGTCCAGGGTGTACCCCGCCTTTCACCAAATGTAAGATGGGATTGGCTCCAGCCCCCAGCGACCCTGTACACAGGATAAGCAGTTGACGATGGATGGATATAAATGCAATCAAAAAAGAGTTAAATAGAAAATATAAACAAAATTTAATAGGAGAGTAAAAGTTAGTGTTTTAATCAAAATCTTTAAATTTGATCTTTTATTAGATTGCCTTGATTTAAAAGAACAGACAGTTGCAGCAGATATGCACTTTTCTTGGAGTTTGTTCCAGATATATGGTTCATAAAAACTGAACATTGATTTTACATGTTTAGATTTGATTATGGGGACCAGCAGACCTGTTCCAGATGACCTGAGAGGTCTGGATGGTTCAGGGTGTAGCAGAAGATCAGAAATGTATTTTGCCCCTAAACCATTCAGTGCTTTATAAACAGTATATTTTAAAATCAATTTTTTGTCAAACACGGAGCCAGTGTAAATACCTCAGAAATGGAGAATATGGCAGTAGCCTACTTTTCTTGAATAAATTACAGTCCCAATGATTTATAAGTAACCAGGAGTCGCTGTTCACATTTCTAACAAAACGAGAATGTCATCACAGAAATGCAAGCAGAGGTGGGGGGAAAGCTGCAAAGCGTGTGAATGAAAAGTCAAGTACAGCTAGACAGAGAATGATGGGAAATAAATCAGAAGGGACAGTGAGCAGCAGATAGCTGTGAACCAAAACACCACCATCAGTTACTATATGCATTTTTTATCCAAGGATCTGTGCAACCACATTGACAGAGTAAGCACCCTTTATAAGATGCTTGAGGATTGTAGTAGGGGTCACCCCAAATAGTCAAAGATTCGATGATTCGATAGGCAGATCCTGATTTGACTCCCAATCTCATAGTAAAATCTTCACAGACATTGTGAAGCAAGGCTCTAGGGGGGTGCTCAAAGTCTGATTTTGTATAGATCTACCTGTTTTCTCCCAATAAGTTAATATACAGCCTATAATGATATAAATATCAACATGTAATGCTTTAAATAAAAATGTGAAAAAAGAACCTTTTAATAAATTTCTGAAAAGTGCGTGAATAAATCAAAAATTGTAACCCTAACCGTTAAGATAGGGGGTGTCGGAGCACATGTGTGCGTGAAGTTCCCGGGATGTTCATATCATTCATCACCATTGATGAACCACACAAAGAATATTATCATATATATAGTTTTTAAAGTAAAGTACTTGGAATAGACCTGCGAGCAGGGATGGAAATGAGCTTTTTGGCTTACCTGCCAATGGGACTGGTAGATGAAAAAATCCACTGGCCAAGATAATAAATTGTCTTTTGGTGTCACATATACATTTGTGTCAGTCCTTTAAATTGAGATAATAAGGTATTATGTCAAAACAAACTTAAAGAAGAGGCCAGAGTGAAATTTGAAGCAAAATTGTCTATGAAGATTCTCAGTCATCCAGGTCATAGTTAAGGTCAACTGGACTTGGTTGAAGCAAAATTCTATTATTGCTATTGTAATGTTTTCTAAACTTACAAGTTGCGTATTAATCTTTTAATTTAAATCTCATCACTGCTCACTCTTAATCATGCTTTATCATTCAACTTGGGATAGGAAGTCTGGCCTCCTGGTTCTGACAGAGTCCTGGTGCCACAGCATCGCAGCTTTTGTGGGATCAACATTTTTTATACAGTCTATGGATCATACTGCCTGAGGACAGCTGGACCATAAGAAGATCTGACAGCGTAACAGACACTAGACTGGAACGCCAACTTGAATTTTTTCTGTTCTGCTTCAGCCTCCTCTGCAATTTTTCATTTGGTTGGTTTGGTTCCTACACCTGGTTAATGTAGCCACATTAGGGCGGTAGCTAGCTAAATGCTAAAAACACTCCAAGCACAACTTTCATAGCTCCTAAGACAAGCAGCTTTCACGTTGCGTTATTTCTAGGGCTCACCCCGAATAATGGAAGATTCGATGCTTTGATGGGCTTCGCAGTGAAACAAGGATCATGCCATTTTGGCGATATGGGGGTGCTCAACGTCTGATTTCACATAGAACTACCAGTTTTCTCCCAATAAGTTTATATACAGCCTATTACAATATACATTTCAACGTTTTATGCTGTAAATAAACATGTGAAAAGAATAAAACTTTCAATAAATGTTTTTGAATTGCATAAATAAATCCAAAATTCTAACCCTAACCCTCAAGGTAGGGGGCATCAGTGTGCATGTGTGGGCATGGCGTGTATGTGTGTGAGTGTGTACTGGTAGAAGAGGACGTTTGGATCATTTATCACCACTGATGAACCACACAAAGAATATTACATCGTTTTTAAATAGTACTAGAAATAGACCCGCAAGGAACTGCGATGTACATGCAGCTGTCGGCCGCACGGCATGCACACAAAACTCTGCACAAGACCGGTGATGGCAGGGGAGCAGACAGAAAAGGGTAAACAAGACTCCGTTTAGCTGGAAATGTACAGTGTAAGTTACAGGATGTCTATGAAGATTCTCAGTCATCCAGGTCATAGTTATCCAACGAAGGTTAAAATCAAGGGCAACTGGACTTGGTTGAAGATACTGGAAGACGTTTCGTCCCTCATCCAAAGGACTTCTTCAGTTCTGACTGACTGGCAGGGAAACTCAGCTATTTAACCTCAGTGGGGTCGTTATCCCGGGTCATCGATACCGCTGGTTCGTTAGTGTTCCTTGTTGCTGTGACGGCAGACGTTACAGTCGTTAAGACTACCTGTGGCCAAGACTGAACGACCATCGTTGGTATCTTCACCTGAGGCCAAGAGGTTACGTTTGTTGAGTTTCCTGGGAAGTGATGAAAAGACAGCATTGTAAGTGGGGGATAAGTGGTGGCGTAGACCCCCTCCCCTGTTCAATGATGGCTTCTCGACCCTGGTGTAGATGCTTCCTTGACGCCTCTTTCAAACCATCCATCTTCTCTGTCTAAAATGTGCACCCGGTGGTCCTCAAACGAGTGTCCTCTGTCCTTCAAATGTAAGTAGACTGCAGAGTCTTGACCTGAGGAGTTGGCCCTTCTGTGTTGAGCCATGCGTTTGTGTAGTGGTTGTTTAGTCTCCCCAATATACAGGTCTGTGCATTCCTCACTGCATTGGACCGCATACACTAGATTGCTTTTCTTGTGTTTGGGTGTGCGGTCTTTGGGGTGTACCAACATCTGTCTTAGTGTGTTCTTGGGTTTAAAAAACACAGGGATGTTGTGTTTGTTGAAAATCCTCCTGAGTTTCTCTGATACTCCAGACACGTATGGAATCACAATGTTGTTGCGTTTGACCTTCTTTTCCTCCCCTGTAGTTTTGT
>NC_060168.1:4472875-4512040 GCF_021292245.1 Micropterus dolomieu | reverse complement strand
CTTTGGGTTGTTCCTATTTTCCTCTATTAATGACGAGTAGTACGCTGCTCTAGCATTACGGAGGGCCTTCCTATAAGTTTTAAGACTATCTTGCCAAATTAAACGAGAATTTTCCACTTTGGTGGAATGCCAATTCCTCTCAAGTTTCCGAGATATTTGCTTTAATTTGCGAGTTTCAGTATTATACCATGGAGCTAACCGTCTTTGTTTTAGTATTTTCTTTTTTAGAGGGGCTACAGAGTCGAGTGTCATTCGCAGTGAGCCTGCAGCACTATCAACAAGATGATCGATTTGGGAGGGACTGAAACTAGCATAGGAGTCCTCCGTTACTTTGTGACTTGATAATGAATTTAGAGCTGATGGAATCGCATCCTTAAATTTAGCTATAGCACTATCAGACAGACATCTTGTATAGAAATTTCTGCCCATTGGCGAGTAGTTTAGCAATACAAACTCAAAAGTTATCAAACAGTGGTCGGACAAAGAGGGATTCTGTGGGAACACCACTAAATGTTCAATTTCAATACCATACACCAAAACAAGGTCGAGGGTGTGGTTAAAACAGTGAGTCGGTTCATGAACACTCTGAGAGAAGCCAATGGAATCTAACAGAGAGATAAACGCAGTACTGAAGCTGTCATTCTCAACATCCACATGAATATTAAAATCCCCTACAATAATAACTTTGTCCGTTTTAAGGACTAAAGTTGACAAAAACTCTGCAAATTCAGATAAGAATTCAGAATACGGGCCAGGTGCTCGGTACACTATAACAAAAAGAATTTAGCTGCAACTCCACCTCCTCGGCCTGTGCCTCGAGGAATGTGAGTATTAATATGACTGGGAGGGGTGGATTCATTTAGGCTAACATATTCTCCATCACCCAGCCAGGTTTCAGTAAGACAAAATAAATCAATATCATAATCTGATATTAGTTCATTTACTAGTACAGCTTTAGAAGAGAGAGAGCTGATGTTTAAGAGTCCACATTTAACTCTCCTATTCATTTGCACTATTGCTCTTGTGGTTTTAATTTTTATGAGGTTTTTATGCACAGCTCCTCTTCTGTTTACCTTTTTAAATAATTTCGATGGTCGGGGCGGCAGAAACTGTCACTATAGGGTTTTCACTAAGTAACTCCTGAAATGGAGGAGCAGAGAAGTGTGTTAGACTGCGACTCTGCGTAGGGTTTTGGGTGGGTAACTGCTGAAAAAGAAGGGCAGAGAAGTGTGTAGAAGGGCAGAGAGGATGTTAAAACCTGGATGACCTGTAATTTTCTCATGTTAAACTCAGATAAAACTGAAGTTATTGCTCTGGGGCCTAAGCACCTCCGTGACGCATTATCTAAAGATATAGTTTCCCTGGATGGCATCGCCCTGGCCTCCAGCCCCACTGTGAGGAATCTTGGAGTTATCTTTGATCAGGACATGTCGTTTAAGTCTCACATTAAGCAAATTTCAAGGACCGCCTTTTTTCACCTACGTAATATTGCGAAAATCAGGAACATCCTGTCTAAAAATGATGCAGAAAAACTAGTCCATGCATTTGTTACTTCTAGGCTGGATTACTGCAATTCCCTATTATCAGGGTGCTCGAAAAAGTCCGTTAAGACTCTTCAGCTGATCCAGAATGCTGCAGCACGTGTTCTGACAGGAACCAGGAAAAGAGATCATATTTCTCCTGTCTTAGCTTCTCTGCTCAGTTTTTCCTTGCCTCTGTCGCCTAGTGCTTGCTCTTGGTGGGAACTGTTGGGCTTCTGTAAATAACATCATAGAGTACGGTCTAGACCTGCTCTTTTATGAAAAGCGCTGTGAGATAACTGTTGTTGTGATTTGGCGCTATATAAATAAAATTGAATTGAATTGAATAGTACTGTCACTGTGTGAGCCACAGAGGAGTCAGGGTGGGGTGGCCACCTAGTCATCTGGATGACATGTACATATGGAAAGGTGAGGGTGTTAATGACACAGTCCAGTGCCTTGAGAACATCCTCTAGGGCCACGACCCACACCGGACAGTGGATCAACCCCTTCCCCAACTCCAGGGTCACTAAGGCCTCCCCCTACATGGGAGCTCACTCCCTGGTGACTATCTGCTTCACTATGGTGGGAAAAATGGTTGTTTTATTTCCCACCACATCGGGTTTCACCAGAGTCGCTGAAGAACCTGTGTCCACCAGCGCGGAGCAGCGTGTTCCATCCACAGTAAAAGGTGTGTACCAGCAGTCTCCTACCCAGGTCCAGCCCAGCACCATGAGTTGTGAGCTGACCATCTACATCACCCACCGGTTGCAACGCCCCCACTTGGTTTGTGTGCCGTTTTCTCACCTGGTACAGGTCGGGACACAGAACCAGGGATCCGCATCGTCCTGGTTATGCGGTCCCCGTGTCGTTTCCCTGGTTTGCGTTACTGTGGGGACAATGACGGAGAAGGTGGCCAGGCTGTCCACAGTCCCAGCAGACTCTGGCACGCAGTCTGGGCCTCTGTTCCTCCCTCAGTGTGGCAGCCACGACGAGTTGTGTCAGTTCCCCCACCCAGGCAGGTGCTGCTATATTCAACTCAATCCCACTTGCAGCTCTCACCTTTGGTGTTCTGTCAAACATGACTCCCAGAGAATCAGTACCCTGCATTTCTCTTTCTGTAGCCAACTCCAAAGCCTCCTGGAGGGACCTGGGGTGAGCCAGCAGTGTCTGGATCCGCAGGTCAGCTGGTAGCAGAGCCTGGAAGAAATGGTCTCTGGCCAATTCACTCTGGATGGGAGGAGGCATATCAGAGTAGGTGCGGTGAACTAGTCCCTAAGTGTCGTTGGCCAGATCCTTCAGCGGTTCCCCAGGTCAAGAGCAAAGCCCAAACTGCCTCTTCAAAGCTCCAACCAAAGTGTCATAGTTGCTCCTATCAGCAGGGCTTAGTAGCAGAAGACTTGACAAAGCATCACCAGTAAGGCACATCGCTAATTGCAGGGCTTTCTCTTAAGTAGACCAGCCACTGGCCTGAGCTAACAGTTCAAATTGTGCATGGAATGCTTCCCAGTTAGTTTTGCTATCATACCTGGGAGTTTTCATTGTGGGTGAGCATACGGAGCTCGACAGTCTTGTCCATAAAATTTGCAGCCATAGCTACCTCTCGGCCGACACGTTCCTTGCTGGAGTGGCCAGAGGAGCCCAAGCCGGCCTCGGCAGCCATTCTCAAGTCATTTCTCTCACCCGCTCTGTGTTCTGCCTCTCTCCGACCCGTGGCTGGGCCTTCATGTCCCCGTTCGTCAACTTCCTCCTCCCGCTTGATTTTAGAAGGGTCCCACAGCGACATGTTTTATACCAGTTATGAGCAACAGCTAGCTCGTAGAGAAGCAAGAAGAAACTCCGTGGGCGAATTGGTCCATCACTTCTGACACCAGTGTAGCGTCCCTCAAATGAGAAGCTAGGAGAAGATAGCTGGTTTTGCTCTGTCTTTATTTCTGAACAAAATACAGACTACTGTGGGCCATAGCCAATGCCAAAAACAACTCTGCCGTCACCGAACGCTACGCGCTAGCTTCAACTCCCAACTCGCTGTCTCACCTCTCTCTCTCCTCACACACACCCTCCCTTCGGCCTAGCAGGAATAATAACAACCATCCCTCTTAACTTAAGTTTTCCTCCCCTGGAGTTGGCCTTTTGACATGCAAAAACTAGAGACATCGCCTGGAGGTTGGTAAGGATCTGCAGAGACTCAGACATGCATCGCTTAAGGACTGTGTATTCAAAGAGCCTTAGTGAACCCCTCTCAGCCATAAAGGTGTCACTGGAGACACTTAGCAGGACAGCAAAGGGGCTGTCCGACCCCTCTCTCTCCCCAGGTCACCTCCGGACATCAAAAGTACCACCCGTCCGGCCTCAACCTGACTCTTTTTCCCACAGAACGGCTGAGCCATAAAACACCACTCCCTTCTTTCTTTTAGCTGATGTGCAAATGTGATAAGCCAGGGAAGCGAAAGGGGGGACACTAATAACTCCTGCCTTCTTAACAAATGTTTCATTATAAACTGTTTTGTTCTGTTTAAATAATATTCCTTGCTAAGTTAGTAGTGGCGTTTGCTTCTTAGGTTAGTAGTTATGTCACCATGTTATTGTTGATATTTGTTGTTGAAAAGAATCTAAATAAGTTAATTTTGCAGCGTTTTAATTTTCAGCAAGGATCCCTGACATTGCCTCATTTTATGTTGTAACCAATGCTTTATCCAACGAAGGTTAAAGTCAAGGGCAACTGGACTTGGTTGAAGATACTAGAAGACATTTTGTCCCTCATCCAAAGGACATCTTCAGTTCTGACTGACTGGCAGGGAAACTCAGCTATTTACCTCAGTGGGATCGTTTGCCAGGGTCATCGATACCGCTGGTTCGTTAGTGTTCCTGGTTGCTGTAACGACAGTCATTACAGTCGTTAGGACTACCTGTGGCCAAGACTGAACGACCGTCATTGGCATCTTCAACTGAGGCCAATAAGTAACATTTGTTGAGTTTCCTGGGAAGTGATGAAAGGACAGCATTGTAAGTGGGGGATAAGTGGTGGCGTAGACCCCCTCCCCTGTTCAATGACGGCTTCTCGACCCAGGTGTAGATGGCTTCCTTGACACCTCTTTCAAACCATCCATCTTCTCTGTCTAAAATGTGCACCTGGTGGTCCTCAAACGAGTGTCCTCTGTCCTTCAAATGTAAGTAGACTGCAGAGTCTTGACCTGAGGAGTTGGCCCTTCTGTGTTGAGCCATGCGTTTGTGTAGTGGTTGTTTAGTCTCCCCAATATACAGGTTTGTGCATTCCTCACTGCATTGGACCGCATACACTAGATTGCTTTTCTTGTGTTTGGGTGTGCGGTCTTTGGGGTGTACCAGCATCTGTCTTAGTGTGTTCTTGGGTTTAAAAAACACAGGGATGTTATGTTTGTTGAAAATCCTCCTGAGTTTCTCTGATACTCCAGACACGTATGGAATCACAATGTTGTTGTGTTTGACCTTCTTTTCCTCCTCCCCTGTAGTTTTGTTCTTCTTGGATCTTGTGGCTGTCTTCACAAAGGTCCATTTAGGGTATCCACAGGCTGTAAGTGCCCCCTTCAGGTGGTTCTGTTCCTTCTCTCTGGCTTGGGTGCTTGTTGGTATGTTTTCCCCTCTGTGGTGCAGTGTTCTCATGACCCCTAGCTTGTGCTCCAGTGGGTGGTGGGAATCGAAGAGTAGGTATTGGTCTGTGTGTGTGGGTTTTCTGTAAACACCAATCTGCAGGCTCCTGTCCTCCTCAATGTGTACAGCGCAGTCCAGGAAGGCCAAACTGTTGTTGTGAACATCTTCTCGTGTGAACTTGATGTTACTGTCCACAGAGTTGATGTGTTCTGTGAAGGCTTGCACTTCCTGGCTGTGTAAGTTACAGTGACTAATGAAAAGAGACTACAGTTCTGTAGCTTTGCAAGATTAAAGCGGAGCTATCGGTACATGATTCAACTATCAGTCGACTATAGGCAAGACTTGACAATTCTGATTCGACAATGTAAATCTGCTGTAAATGTACAGTGTAAGTTACAGTGACTGTACGGCGATAAACACAGACTGTGACATGCAATATTGTTGATGAAAAACGACGAGACTAAAATGTATATTCATATAATATAAACGTTAATAAAATCTCTCTTTTGTCAGTATAATGAGGAGACAAAATATTAAAGGCCATATTTTCTCCCTCTAAATTTTCACTTGAAAGGTGTTCATTCAGTGGTGTTTTTCTTCCTGCAATTGAATGCCAGCACTGAATGCTGGCCGACCGGGGCGACGCCTGGTGGGCGAGGAAAACGTTATTGTGGAGGACTGTGGAGGTGATGAACACAACATGCTAGGGAGAAAGAGGCGCTACGGGGTCCACACCAAGGTCCGAACCAAAGTTCATGTTTTGATACATTTTGATACATTTGGTTAGTTTTGGTTTGGTTTCACACTGCAATTCTGCGACCACACTAAAGGACTTTACATGACAGACCTGCGTCCTGTCCTCGAAAAATTAGCATATCGTGCAAAAGTTCATTTATTTCAGTAATTCAACTTAAAAGGTGAAACTAATATATTATATAGACTCATTATATGCAAAGTGAGATATTTCAAGCCTTTATTTGATATCATTTCGATGATTATGGCTTACAGCATATGAAAACCCCAAATTCAAAATCTCAGAAAATTAGAATATTGTGAAAAGGTTCAGTATTGTAGGCTCAAAGTGTCACACTCTAATCAGCTAATTAATCCAAAACACCTGCAAAGGGTTCCTGAGCCTTTAATTGGTCTCTCAGTCTGGTTCAGTGGAATTCACAATCATGGGGAAGACTGCTGACAGTTGTGCAGAAAACCATCATTGACACCCTCCACAATGAGGGAAAGCCTCAAAAGGTAACTGCAAAAGAAGTTGGATGTTCTCAAAGTGCTGTATCAAGGTACATTAATAGAAAGTTAAGTGGAAGGGAAAAGTGTGGAAGAAAAAGGTGCACAAGCAGCAGGGATGACCGTAGCCTGGAGAGGATTGCTTCACAAGGAGTGGACTGAGGCTGGAGTTACTGCTGCAAGAGCCACCACACACAGACGGGTCCTGGACATGGGCTTCAAATGTCGTATTCCTCTTGTCAAGCCGCTCCTGAACAACAAACAACGTCAGAAGAAAAAAAGAACTGGTCTGTTTCTCAGTGGTCCAAAGTCCTCTTTTCTGATGAGAGCAAATTTTGCATCTCATTTGGAAACCAAGGTCCCAGAGTCTGGAGGAAGAACGGAGAGGCACACAATCCAAGATGCTTGAAGTCCAGTGTGAAGTTTCCACAGTCTGTGTTGGTTTGGGGAGCCAAGTCATCTGCTGGTGTTGGTCCACTGTGCTTTATTAAGTCCAGAGTCAGCGCAGCCGTCTACCAGGACATTTTATTTGGGGTTTTCATAAGCTGTACGCAATAATCATCAATTATATCAAATAAAGGCTTGAAATATCTCACTTTGCATGTAATGAGTCTATATAATATATTAGTTTAACCCTTTAAATTGAATTACTGAAATAAATGAACTTTTGCACGATATGCTTAATTTTCGAGTTTCACCTGTATGCACTTGACCCAAAATACACGAGGAGGGTATCTACAAATACTGAACCCTGCCTCAACTTAACCGCACATCGCGCAGAGGCAGAGTCATGGTTACAGGCTCCCACATGTGACGTAATTTGACATGTTTTGGGAAACAAAAAGCATTTTAAATTTCATTGTTGAAAATGCCGACTTTTCCCTCTGAACTTTTGCTCTTATGTCTTGTAAAACATTAAATCCTGCAATAATTTTCCAAATGGTCATTTCCAGAAATTAAAAAAAGAGAGAATGGTGTCTGCCTTTGTAATATTTTTATAAATAAACTTTATGAATAAATAAATAAAAATACAACTTTTTGGAGGGGTCATTTCTGGCCCCAAGCGTGCATCCTGCTGTAGTGTAAGTCCTGTTGATCAGTTACGTTCCTCAGTTAAGGGGAAAGTGACTCCACTCTCACCCTGGCCAACTGTCATGTGCCAGGGATCATTTATGTGTGTGTGTATGGGACATGTGCACTGGTGTGTATGTGACAGCTGCTGTATGTGCGCCATACTTGATGTCCACCATGTTACATAAAACTGTGTGGGTTTGTTTGTGTGTGTCCTTGTATCCCTGTGTGGATGTTTGGTCATCACCTCCTGAGGTCAGTCTTGGTGTAATGGTGGATACCTACACAGTAATTAAAAACCACAGTGATTATAACAATATAACTTTAAAACAGTAGCAAATTTTGGGGAAAAAAACATTAAACTGTGAAGAGTGCTTAGCGCCAGAATTTTCTGTTGAAGCAACAGTTTGATTATAATATACTGCTGCGGTATTGAATAGAAGCTCAGCCTTCTATTTATCTCTAAAACTATTCAAAGATGGTTTCCTGACAGAGACAGGGTGATGGGTATTCTTTGATTTAACTCAAGTGGGTGCTCAGAAAGAGTACAGTTATTCAAAAATAAAAAAGTAAACAGAAAGAGCATTTACATGACACATGAAAAAAAATTTTAAGAGCCCTAAACTTGTCTTTTTATGTCTGTTTTTGATAAGGGTTGCATTTATTCTCAACTTTTTTTTCCTGATTCAGGTATTAATCATATTATTGGTGGATTAAAAGGCTCCATTTAAACACTAGTGTTTGATACACACACAGCTCAGTAAGCTTGATTCGACCAGGGACAGATCCAGATTATTTTCAAGTAGATGGCATAGGGGCGGAACAACAGTTAAATTTGGGGCGCAGTCAAACGTCACAACAAAAATGAAGGCCACCAACGACCTCTCTCTTCAACATTCAGACTACTAAGTGGAAACAATTCAATTGTACAGTTACACAGTGTATTTATGTCTTCATCATGTTTTTGTTGGCTACGTTAACTCTTTCACCTTGCATGGGCTTTTCATTTTGCACTGTCAACATTAAAATTCTAATGTCCACTTGTTTATGATACTGTCATCAATATTTGGCCCTTAAGTGCAATTAGTGAACTCACAAATGTAGCCTAAGGCAGATTAAGTGGATGCAATGTAGTGTGCAAGAATAACACTGTGTAACTACACTAGCACTGTCAGTTTTCACATATTGCAATATTTATCACTTGTCACTTTTCATAGTGTTAATAATCAATACTCTTAAGCACAATAAGCAGAAGTCATACATTCTCGCAATGAAAGGGTCTCATCATTTAGAGGTACAGATCCTTCAAAAGAACTGTGTTTTGCAATTTCTGTGTCGACTACTAAACAACCTTGTCAACTCACCCATATCCAAGGCCTTGGCTCTGTGGGACTCTGGGACTCTTAGCACCCCGAGGTCACTCAGTCTTTCATTGTTCATGGTGCATAAGTGATTATTTTTTTTCTGTTTCTCTGCGGAAAAGTGGCATTGCAAGCAGCTGTGCTTACAGGTAGGGCCATGGCAATTGGCACAATCTTAACAGTTCATTGTAGACCTCACTGAATGGCTCCAGGAGTACCGTGAACTCAAGCAAACTGGTTAGATTCTTCAGTCCAGCTGCCTTCTTCCTCTCCAATATCTGCTTGGCTTGATGTAGCTCATGCTTAAGATCATCCAGATTTGTGCTGTAAATGGTTCCCAGCAAAAACAGAAGCTGTTGCTTTTGGGATTGAGTGCTTGAATCCCTTTCACGATATCACACTTAGGCTGCGTACAGACTGCAGGCCAAAGTGACCCAAATCAGATTTTTTCGCTTGTATGTGACTCAGATCTGATCTTTTTATGACAGTGTGAACAGGCCAAGTCGCATGGAATCTGATCTTTTCCAGTTAGGATTTCATGTGGTCCAAATCCGATACAGATTGTATGTTTTGAAACCCAACTTCCGTCTGGAGACTCAGATCGGAATTGATGCGACTTTGACATCACTCTAGAGCAGCTGTTGTCAGAGTTCTACTGTAGACAGAGGAACGAAAAAGCTCCACAAAAGCCATAATTAAACATTTGGCTCTCTTTCGCTATCATCTGCTCACAAATTCCCTTTCTTCCACCTGAAGTCCACCGGATTGCGAGCTCTCTTCTGAGTTACGTGCATGCTACTTGTCCGTGCGGACACAGTGGAGAGAGAGAGAGACCTGGGCCCTGACAGTAAACACAGCAAAGACTAAGATAATGATCTTTCAGAAACAATACAGAAATCAGGTTACACACAATTTCTATTTAGACAGCACTAAATTACAACATGCAAAAAACTACACTTACTTTGGCCTCAACATTACGTACACAGGAAACATGGCTGTGAAAGATCTGAGGGACAAAGCAAGGAGAGCTTTCTATGCAATATAAAGAAACCTTAAAATCTATAATCCAATTGAAATCTGGCTTAAAATTTGTACTAGAACCAATAATTATATATGGTAGCGAAATGAATTTGACAAATCGGACAAAACAATCAGAATCTTTCCATACTGAGTTCTGTAAGTACAGGTACAGAGAAAAACACCAAATAACCTGTGCAGAGCAGAGCTCGGCCTATACCCCCTCTTACTATAAATACAGAAAAGATCAATTAAATTTTACAATCACTTAAAATCAGTTAACCCCCAGACATCCCATCACAAAGCCCTAACATACCAGGAGCTGAAACCAGAGAAGAGTCCCCTCACCCAGCTGGTCCTGAGGCTCTCTAAGTCCCCAACAGCCTCAGGACAGCAACACCAACTCAAGTAGACCAAACCAAATTATCAACAAGCAGAAAGAAAAATATATTGAATACTGGAAAGAAACAACCAAAACACAAAGTAAATTGTTATCTGACCCTAAAAAGAGAATTCACACTGGCAAATTACCTGAGTACAATAAAATGTCCTAAACTAAGAAAAATGTTGACAACATACAGACTGAGTGAAGACCGCCTGGCCATAGAAAAGGATCGCCACAGACAAAGCTGGCTACCACAAGAGGAGAGACTCTGCTCCCAGTGTGACAAGGAACAGGTAGAGACAGAGCTGCACTTTCTAACCTCATTCCCCAAATATAAAACACTAAGACTAAAACACTTTGCAAACATTTCCCAAATATACCCCAAATTCAAATTTATATCAGACACACAGAAACTCCCCTATTTACTGGGAGAGATGCCCAAATGTCAAAATATATCTCATCATGCCATGAAGTGAGGACAACCAGTGGAAACTCAGACTGATAAATAATTGTACTAATTTTCTAATTATTATTATTTTGATTGTTTGATATTTCAGTAATTGTTTTGTTTTTACATTTGACACTGATTTCTTTTTATTTATTTATTATTATTATTTTTTAATCAATTAATCAATTAATTTTTTTTTGTCTATTAATATACACACACACACGTTACTCTTTTATTAATTTCTTTTATTTTAATTTTTAATATATATTTTTTTAACACACACACATGTGATCCATGGAGCTCTCTGGCTGCCTTTTGGAAACCCCCTTGGTGCTAATGTTACACTGCTTCAGTCCACAGCTCCCCAAAAAACGCTGTAGTGCACAAATCTGTCCTGTAGTGCCTCAATGACGTACACCGCTCTGGCCAAGTCCAACAACGACGATTGCAGCATACCATGCAGTTCACATGCTTTTACACATCTGTCTTAATTGTTCTTCTCATCAATATCATGGAGGACATGGAGAACAGCTGGCCGCCAGTCCATAATTTCGACAGGCATAAAACCCGCAAGGCCACTCAACTTTACTGACTTTGGGCAACTCTCGACTAATCTTGAAAAATTGTGCTCTGCATCTCCTGCCACTTCTGGTGTATGTATGATCCAGATATAGGGGCTTGAACAAAGAAAGAAAACCCAATGCCTCCGGCACTGCTTTCACTGTGTCCACATAAATAAACTAAACCAAATACAGGCAATGTGCATTGCAGTGCACATAAAAAGGCTGCTTAGCCAGCGACTGAAGTTTGTTTAATGTGGTAGTTAAATTATATATCCTGATCAAAGTTAACTCCAATCTAGGCGTTATCTTTGATTATAGTGGTGCTACAAGCCAGGGCAATGCCATCTAGACTAAAGATATTTTACAAAATGCCTCTCAGATACAATATCTTCAGTTTTGCCTGAGTTTAACATTAGGTTGATGGTTTAGATGAAAAAATCCTTGAGGTTAGTTGAGAAAGATCAATGGGAAATAAGCAGTCTAAATATATATCAGGTTTTACAGCTGTTTCTAAGGTTCCTGCGTTTCAAGATAAATCGATACGTTTGAGGGCAGGAGGTGATAGATTTTGTCTCTAATAATAATAATTAGAATTTTATCATTAATGAAGCTCATGATGTCGTTTCTAGACATCAACTAATAGAGCTCTGTCAGCCTGGCTACAGTGCTGAGAGGAAGTACCATACGTCTAGAATGCTGCACACACTAGAATGACAATAGCTATACATATTGTAAAGGCCCTTGAGGCAAATTTGTTAGCTGTGATATTACTCACTACTCATAGTAATGTGTGAATGACTTCATTTATGATAAGGACAGTGGATGTATTTAGAGATATAACTTGTGCTTTAGCAATCAAAAAGGAATGGTATAGTGACTAACATGCTTTGAATGGCTCATTTTCAAGTGCAAGAATATTTTAGTATTTTTATACAATTTTGATCTCCGTTTAGTAGTCGTTTAGCTGTTTTGAATATAGTGAATATTGCATTACCTAAAAAGATGAATATTCCTGAAGTCTTGCTTCCCCTGTGTTCAGTTTAGCACCCTGTACATAGTTGGTGACAGTTGACTAACATACATATTTTAGGGTTAAAAGCGTATTCTGCTGGTGTGTGGGAGCATAACACGTATATATGGATTGCAGTGATGTGGCAAGTCTCCAGGTCAGGAGGTCAGTTGCCATAAGTGGTGGCAGATGGCGGTGGTTTACATTTAATTAATGTCAAGCTACAGAGACAGTGAGAGAGAGGGTAAAGCAAGGTAGACAGATACATGTAGAGCGAGCTGGTGTGGTATCTCACTAATCGATCTGCAACTGGCACATTTACAAAAAACACTATCATGCCCCAGTCTGCCTGACATGCATATTAAGTCTGCACCAGTTCACCCACATTCTCTGCACACAATACACTCACACAGGAACACATTTATATGCTAATGGACTACCGCTGCTGTCTACAGCAGTGTGTGTCTGCATTCGCACAAATCAATCGATGTGTGTGTATGAGTGTAAGCGAAAGAGATAGCAGCATGTGTGTGAACTTTCACTATAGAACCCGCTGATAAACAGAGGGGGGCAGCCATTACAATCAGAGTCTTGCATTTAACACACAGGACAATAATTTTGGTGCAATGAAAAGCAGCGGTGTGGTGTATAACTCGGCAGGAATATTACAACACATCCCCCCCCCCCTCTCCCATGCTGAATCGGGGGAAGGGGGGCAACTCTATGAGGGGCCCCTAGGGACATTATTCAGAATTACCATGCATATACATGTACTTTTCCTCTCACATACACATGAAACTAAACTCAATCACATATTATACTGTAAAGCTCACACTCATACAAGTGAAATGCTTTTACATACATAACTTAAACACCTGTTATCACCATGCTATGGACTGTCACACTGATTTTATTATACAGCCCTACATGTACCAGCATTTCTTACCAGTTTACTGGTGTTTTCAGCACCTCTACATTTCACCTATTAGCATGTTGTATCTGAATTGTTTAATCTGTATGCAAATGAAAATGGAACAAGGCTGTGCCATTAATGAAATTTAATTTTCAATTACAATATATGCTTCCAACGATTATGAAAACAAGATAATATTGTGCCGCAGTCCATTGTGCATTGATCAGCCTTAATCTGTCATACACAATGCAATAAGGGGAAGGCCTGTTCGAAATCTATAACTCACAGCAACTTTATCCTGTATATCGCATTACACACAAGGCATATTAAGACACATTAGTTGTTTACTGTAACTTAGTCAATGTTATTGTGTTCCTCTGCTGTATTAATTGGGGGTTTGGGGGGCAGGTGAGCGAGTTACTGTTTTGTATATATGTTTGTGTACTGTGTGGTTTACTTTTGTGTCTGTGCATGCATGTATGCTGCAGGACATTTGCATTTACCTTTATTCATTTAGCTGACGCTTTTATCCAAAGCGATTTACAATTGCTATACATGTCAGGTGTCGCACGCCTCTGGAGCAACTAGGGCGTAAGTGTCTTGCTCAGGGACATATTGGTGTATGTGTCATAGTGGAGAATTGAACCTGGGTCTCTCACACATGTGTCTTATACACTGATTCATCACCACCTCCTTGAAAATGAGCTGATACATCATCCTGTAACAAATTCAAATTCAATATTGGGCAGAACCTGAGACACAGGCTACTACTGTACGTGAAGTGGAGTAACGGAAGGACAAAACACAGGGAGACACTCTGTAGATGAAAAACTCATTCAATGCCTGCATTGGTGACCACCTAAAACTTGAGCACAAGATGGCAGAGTGCAGCGCGTGGAATGACCCAGTTGGCTTTCTGCAGAAAATCCTGCCGGAGTGGATTCCCTCCCTGAACTGTGACCCTGTCATCGAAATAGACAGAGCTCACAGAATATATGGCAAAGGCGCTCCCCAGGGGCCATTAAACTTTTTCTGTCACGCACCCCTTCGAAAGCTAACAAAAGTTCATGCCCCACCACTCCAGCAAAAGTGGATTTCATTTTGATTAGTGCTGGGCAATGATTAAATTTTTTTCTTGTGATCAATTGCATTGTTACGCGTAAAATTGAATAATGAATTCTAAAGTAGTGTAAAGTAGTTTTAATTTAAATGTACTGCTATATAAACAAAAGTGCAATAACATGTGGTTTGCAAACACTTTAAACACTTTACCAGCAGTATTCCCTTTACACAGTAGCAATAAAATATTACCTAAACCTATACCTATAACCTAAATATTAATGTAATCAAATCAAATATTAAGCCAAAGCTGTTTGCCACTGCCAGGGCGTTACCTTTTATCTAGCTTGTTAAAACAAGTTACCATCAGAGTCCAGTTTTCTTGTTTGTTTTTTTTGAACAGGTATCAGCAGGTATCTTTTATCAGGGAGCAGCAGAAACAGTCTGTTCAGTAGGGTTGGGATGATGTCTACAAAACTACATTGAAACATCGGGATGGACGATGGCGGGGCGTCGGTGTGTGTGTTCACTCACACAGACTTCACTTGGTTAAAAACTTGAAATGACGTTACAAGTCGCAGTGGATATTTTACAAGCACGGACCAGGTAACGTTAAAGCAGCATTGAACCTGCTGCCGTGATAACGGATCGCGGATGGAAAAATGGGTGGTTTGCAGGCTGATCTACCCCCCCCCCCCTCCTGTGACCCATGGTTTGACTGTATGTGTATTCAGAGCCAGTGAGCAACGGACTTTCAAACTAATAATAATAACATAAAAACTGCGTTAACGTGCGATAAAATAATTGTCGGCGTTAATTAATTATAAGATAATGACGCGTTAACGTGCCCAGCCCTAATTTATATATATCAATAACAACACGGGTCACTAAAATAAATAAGATTCAGGCTAGCAAAAAAGTCTTGCCAGCATCAGAGCGCTTTTGTTTTTTTATGTCACCGCATGAATCATATTTATGCTGCTAACTTCAGGTTCGCTCAACATCTATGGCCTACTGAAGTGGCTCTACACCCTCTCAGGGGGGCCCATGCCCCAGTTTGAGACTACGCTGCGCTACGTGGACCATGATCTTCAGATGTTTGAGGTACCAACCAAGCAATTCTTTAAGGTGCAAGAGAAGAGAATTGCCACTGAAAGACTGGAATGGTTTAAAGCCGACTACAACTCATTCACCATACAGTGACGCCAGGGATTTGTAGATCCACTGAAGAACTGCACGCCCCACAACCCTAAAAGTGAGCCACAAAGGGAATGCTCTTACCTTCACTACAGCCAAGGACGCAGAAGAATTCTGTCATGAGCTGGGCGGCACAAACCACAAGACCTCCAGACAACGACTGACTGGAACCACATGTCACCAGTGGCTCAGTCAGTAAGTCACCTTCTCTGGGGATACAAAGGTCCAGGTTTCTGTGTGGTGCTGTTTGTGTTGAGAAGAAGTGTGCAGATGTAACCTTGCCAAGCCCTTTGAAACTAGAGCAGGACAGCATATGGCAACCTCTGCCAGCACGGCTGCAGCAAATGCACATACTGTATGAAGTGATCATGTGTATGTTGTATGTAATTGGTCATGCCACAAAGCTGTCACACTAGATGCAGATGTGAAAAATCCATGTAAATACAGTATGTGAATGCTGCATTTATTCCTACATTGTGTATGTATTTGTTATAGTATTTTAACTAATTATTTCACTACTTTTGAAATATTTGTTCAAAATTTTGTTTGATGTTAAATCTGCTTGGCCTCCACTCAATGTCATTTGAAAGGATAACTAAGTTTTATTACCACAAAACCTTAACCTTAAGTCCCCTTTTAGCTTTCTCTAGAGTGCAACCTGCATCTTACAGACATTTATTTGGGGGTTTATTTTCATAGCTGTGTTGATAAATTTTATCAGCTTTGGTAATATTGTGTATCAAGTGATTGCTATGATGTGGGAACATGGCGACATCACTAAAAATCCTGATTCTCTAAACTAACTGACATTTAAAAAACACATTTACTGTGAGACCAATCTATGTTGGTAGACCGACATTAACCTTGAGTTTTGTTTACAACCGGTCTGATCACCCGCTTGTGTTTCTTGCTGTCTTTCTTATTTTTAGTTATGTTGCTGCTTTCTGAGTTCTCAGTAATTAACCTTGTGTATAATTGTATTAATATTTAATACAACTAACACTCAAGATCGTCTACCCCCCATTAAGAATTTATAAGCAGTAAATTAACATTCAATAAATGGTTTATAACACACAAAGTTTTTCCCCCTAAAGGGCATCCAAAACTGATATATACAGTTAATGAATTCTTGTTAATTCAGTTAATGAATGAATTGAGTTCCCATCTCCCACAGAAAACTCTGCTCTGAACTGCCTGAAAACAGCTTGTTTGTAGCCCAGCCATTTACCTTTCATCCAAAGGGAAATGCACCTCATATAACGCTCGCCAAGCGTCTAGTCCGACACGCCCTCAAAAACACCAGTGGAAAAACAGTGAGCTGCAGCACACAGCTCTCCTCTCCCTTCCAAAGACTAGCTACCCTCCAGGCAGTCAGTGGACATAAAGTTGTTCCTGTGATGTAGAGACAGAGCTCAGTTAAAACTTTATGGATGAAAGGTACTTTTGTTACAGATTAATAACTCACTCTGAAACTCTCCAGTTGCTCCAGTCCATGTAGCCTACAGCTGAACCGAAGCTGTTTACAGTCTTTTCGCTGACCCGCCCTCCTCTTCTTCTGGCTAGTAGTCCTTAACTAGGAACTGCGCATGTGCAACTTCCAACAAAGATCATTTAGAGACAAGATGTATCACTCCATAGCTAAAACGAAGCGTTCAACACAGGGTGAAAAGAGGAGCTGCAGCAATGTGTAGTATGACAAAAATATGGTGTTTTTTGAAAATGAAACCATGTATACCTGTTCTGGTACAACCCCTAAATAAGATTTTGACCCTCAGCATAATACCACCTCTTTAACTGTTCATACAAATATACACAAAAATAAAGGAATTGAGTAAATCTCTAGCTATATGTTTGGTTTGCTGACCCATTTTCCTTACACAAACGTTTAGTTAATTGCACTCAATCCCATATATGTGTGTGTGTGTGTGTGTGTGTGTGTGTGTGTGTGTGTGTGTGTGTGTGTGTGTGTGTGTTTTTTAAGTGAAGTGAGGGATGAGAGGGAGAGACTAATGGAGAGACAGATGGACAGATAGAGACTGATGAAGACAGACAGACAGAATCAGACAGACAGACAGATAGAGATTTTCTCAGCCTCTCAGTTTGTGTAGCTGCCTTTTTTCTATCTGTCTGCTTCCCATTTGTCCCTCTCTCGGCCAACCTCTCCATATTTCACTCTGCTCCTTTCTGCCTCACTCAGACATAACTCAGCATCAAATGGTCCCAGTGTGGAACACAGTCACTCATACACATTCATTCAGTCCAGGATCTTTATTCACTTCATTCTTCATCTCCTTCATTCCACCTCTTCTAGTGAAACAACCTGTGAGGGAGGTGTCTGAGTTACAGAAAATTTGGTGAGGAAAAAAGTGCTAATACATAACAGACTGGATAACATCTTTATTGTAATTGTATGTTGCTCTTGTCCCACTAGAAGCTTGCAGCTTAGATTTAGGTAATGTTCTTTTTTTTAACTTCACTATAAGAATCAGAATCAGAAGGAGCAACACTTAGCAACAACAAACATAGAACTTCTGGTAAAGTTAGCAACAATAAATATGCAACGTCCGGTTAGATTTCCAAAATAAAACGCTAGCGTTTCGAAACATTGACATTTTGAAGCGTGCGTTATTAAAGTCGTCAAGCGTTGCAGTTTAGTTGGGTTTAGGCAACAAAACTACTGTGCACCATCATTGTCTTTGGCAGGCTGAATTTCTTCAGCTGCCACAGGAAGTACATCCTCTGCTGGGCCTTCTTGGTGAGGGAGGTGATGTTCAGCTCCCACTTGAGGTCCTGGGAGATGATGGTGCCCAGGAAGCAGAAGGAGTCCACAGTGGTGACTGGGGAGTCACACAGGATGATGGGGAGGGTGGAGCTGGGCTCTTCCTGAAGTCCACGACCATCTCTACTGTCTTCAGAGCGTTGAGCTCCAGACTGTTCTGGCTGCACCAGGTCACCAGATGGTCGATCTCAGGAGCTTGACAGACTGGTGACTGGAGGTGCAGCTGTTGGTGTACAGGGAGAAGAGCAGAGGGGAAAGAACGCTGCCTTGATGGCGAAAGTATATCTTCTTGTGGGCTTCAGGAAATTGTTTGATGTTTGGACCTTATTAAATCCATTCCTCACTTAAAGGAAGAGAACATTTGGGAAATACACTTATTTGCTGTCGTTGAGAGTGAGATGGATATCAATCGCATGCCTGTGTGTAGTAAAGAGCTCGAGTCTGGTGGTGGTTAGCCTAGCTTAGCGTACAGACTGGAAGCTCGGGGAAACATCTAGCTTGGGTCTGTCCAAAGTTCAAAAACACGCCTACCAACATGTCTGAAGCTGACTAATAAATTGGTGGTTTTACAGTTACATACACATGACAAAATAGTAGCCAACTTATTTAAAAAACATGCCCCATAATTTCCTTTATGGGTCATAAACCAGGGCATTGTGGCTGGGGTAACTACATTCACATTCCAGAAGCACCGGGCCAGTAGTGTTAGCTGTTTCTTTACACAATCGTTGGTGATGTTTACCAGTTGCTCTTGGTGCTGGTTTCCTTTGGGGTTGAAGTCTGGGTCTAGTAGTTTCATTGTTGGTCCTTGTAACGGTATGCTAAGTGGTTGGGCTGTATCTGGTATTGGGATAGTTAGCATTGCAGGAGTCGTTGATGTTGGACTTTGGGTGGAGTTGTCGTTGTTTGTGGCGTTATTTTGGCGTTGGATCATCCTGTTCCTTTTTCTGGGCTTTTGGCTTTTACTGTGCTCACAAGTGAGTGTGTAGTACCCCCAAAATGTCCATTTTGGAAGTACTGTCAGGCAGGTGTCATTTCGTGCCGGGGCTGGGAAAACTACCTCTTTTTCCCAATAGCCATGGTCTTCTAATCCTGGAAATGGTCTGCAGCCCCACGTGCAATACCATCCTGGTTCCCCATACTCTGCGCGTATCCATCTACATTATACATTCTTAACCTCCTCCTTCTGTGGAGCAGTATTCTTATGAGTGGTTCCCCATTTAGTTATTTATTCCGCAACTGTAAATAATGTATGTTTCAATATCTTCAAAAATCAGCTTTGCAGATGTTTTATGTGGAAGAAAATGCAACCAAGACCTCAACAGTACACACAATGGGCCTCATTCATCTATGTGTTGTTTTTCCACATTTCCCATCCCTTTTGTCTGTCTGTGTGAGTGTGTATGTGTGTTTTGGGTGTGACAGAAATCGGAACACACGACTGAGCTGCACACATGGTCTAGATTCTGTCATCTACAGCTCTAGTTCTAGTGACACGTGCTTCAAGTATTGTTTTTGCAAGTCTGGTGAGGAACTTTCATTGTGTGTGTTATGTTTCTCCTCAAGACCTTCGAGTACATGCCAGCATTTTTGAATATCCTGGATTGTCTACCATACTGTCTGGGAAACTGGACCTCGGCAGCTCCTACCTGCCATCATTTCAACTCGTGTAAATAAAGCCTTTTAACTATTACTACAACTGGGTACCACCTACAAGCCATTTACACATCCATCACAGTGAACATAATGTCAGAACTAATTTAGTCAAATTTTGTGTGTGAATTTTGACAAAATAATATTCACTGTGATGGATCATTTAACTCTTACTCTACTTTCAAGAGTCTACGGCTGTGTCACCCACCCACTACTCACTATATAGTGGACTATGTAGTGAGCTCGCCATTTTGTAGTGCTGTCCTGTATAGTGAGAATTATTATACCCTATATAGTGCACTCAATGTATCCCAGAATGCATTTTGAAAAGTAGTGTACAACCGATGGTCACTGCAAAGCCCTATATAAAATCATGCATTGTGCTGATTGAAAAACTGATTGTCCGACGACAATGACGCAATTAACGGTGCCGAAATAACGATCGGGGTAGTGTCTGAAAGTGTTGATTTCCTTTCTTTTTTTTCATGTTGTTGATGATGTTCGTCTTATGTGTTCATTCCTGTGCTGTGTTTGTACTGCATTTACCAGAGGTCACGAGTTTAGCTTGTGATGTCTTTTACATTGTTTTTTCAGCCTTGGTGGCTATTACTGCTCACATTAATTGTTTGGTTCGCTTCATAATCATTCCACTGGGAAACAGATCACTTTCTGTTGGTCTATTTAGAGCTGAACTGCAATTGTTTCAATTAAAGTGGAAGACTATTCAAATGGACAGTTAATATAAAAATGTCATGGGCTGTTATTTAAAAATTCAGTTGGCAGTTGATGAAAACGGCTTCTGACAGACTGCAACATGCACAAACAGGCTGACAGACAGACGGGCTCATGGATAGATGGACAAACAGACAGACAGAAGTACAGCAAAACAGATGCTGGCTGATCTTTTCTTGTCCCTAGGGTGATGGACAGATTGGTCTCCATGGATACAGGATTAAAGCAGCATAAGATCATCCTGCTGTTAGGGCATTCATACGTGTGTGCATATGTGCTGGCAAGTGGGCTAGTGTGTGTGTGTGTGTGTGTGTGTGTGTGTGTATCCAAGAGGATTTGGGTAATATTTTAATTTTCAGAAGATGTTAAAAGCTAACACTGAAAACACTTTTTAAACTTATTTCAGAAAGATTTAGACACCAGTTACTCAATGTGAAGCAGCCAGCAGCTCATGAAAACTATATATAAAAAAAGCCATCAAAGAGGTGAAGAAGAACAGCCAGTTGTACGATAAACTCACACTGCTGGATGGAGGACCAGAACCCCGACTTTGAGCCAGGGGACCGGGGTTCGTGCCCCATGTGAAACAAAAAGTCAACATTAAATATTTTTATTTAGGCAAGTTATGATGTAAGTGATGTTAGTTATCTTACATGTTAACTGACATATGTAGTTATTTAAACCCAAACCTTGATCTTTTCCTAACCTTAACCAAGTAGTTTTGTTGCCTAAACCCAACTAAACTGCAACGCTTGACGACTTTAATAACGCGCGTTTCAAAATGTCAATATTTCGAAACGCTAGCGTTTTATTTTGAAAGTCTAACCGGACGTTGCATATTTATTGTTGCTAACTTTACCAGAAGTTGTATGTTTTTTGTTGCTAAGTGTTGCTAACCTGACCGCGGATCCCTTAACGTCAATAATTGATGCAAAAGGGCTACCCAAGTGGTTAAAAAGGGACAACAAAGGGCCTTGACCAAGCGTCAATATGTGACGAGTCGGGAGTGAGAACGTGTTGTTTCACCCAACATCATCTGATTCACTTTGGCCTGTGGGGCTCCAGCACATAAAACTTGGTTGTTGTTTTTATCCTTACGTGGAGCTTGTGTTTGAGTTTATTTTGGAGTTTATGTTGGAGTCTATCTTGTGCTGGGTGTTAGTAGTCGTTAGTTGCGGTGTTGTCGCTGTAGTCGGACAGAGGTGTGGGAGCGCGCACAAGACTTCATCCCGACTTTATACCTTTACATGACTAGGAGGAAACAGCAGAAAACAGGCGTGTGCTTCATTTCTAAGTGAGGCTACAGTCCATTAACAAAAGGGCAGTAAATGGTTGATTATCATAACCATTTTTTTATTTTTCTTTATTTGTCATGCAGATTACCATCTAACTGACATTTTTATTCATGAATATTAAGAACTTAAATGGACTTTGCTTCACTGTTTACTGATTTAAATGTGGCACTGTCCTGCTCCAAGTTATAGGGCATAGAATTTAGTAGAGATATGTCTTTACTAATATCCAGCGACTACTGAATTATTCCCCTGCATGCTGCTCAGAGTAATCTCAGTCAGAAGTGTTACTATGGTTACAGGGACGCTGTATCTCTGTCGCTCTGAAACTTTGCGACAACAAAGAAGAGAAAAGGGTGGAGTGGTAAATAACCATCATACTTTGTAGTGATGACATCTTTTTGATCATTTTGTTCGCTTACAAAAAAATAACACTGTAAGTGAACTAATTCATTACTATAAGCAAATTATTTAAACTGCATTTGTATAGTAAAGATTCTATCCCAAGCTTTTTGATCCATATAAGCAGTTGATCACTGTAACCGCGATCACTATAAGCGGGACCCACTGAAGTTAAATTTGCAACATAAAGACAGGACAACATTTGTGTTGTCTGACTGTCTGCCTGTGGAAACTGTGCTTAACGTAATATAAATTGACTGTGATCATGAAAAAACAGAAAGGTTTTGTGTTGTTCTATTCACTGACAATGTTTTTTTTGCAGCATGTTTGGTTTTTTTTTCTACATGCTCCATTAGGTGATGCGGTGGAAAAGTGCATGTGAGAACGCAGCCACTAGCAAACACTCACACCCATCTGTCACACAATCCCACTCAAAATCCATTTAGTTAGCTTAGCATTCAGCCCTGTCCCCTTCTAATACTTGGCCTCTGCATCTGTGTAAGCAGGTTACATTACTCGCGTTATCATTATTTGGACCTGCCCCTCATTTGTGTAAAAGGATCACTGTATGCAACGAGATTGTAATCACGCTTTCAAATAGTTTCCAAGTCAGCGATGTATAGGCACAAACATGTGCACAGGCAGTCCCCTGCAGTGCCATAGATCAATACTGCTTAAAGTGTTGCTGTGTACTGGCAGGAGGGTGAGATGAGTGGAGCGAGAGTGTGCTCTAAAATGCCACAGGCCTAATTAAGGATTACTCTGGATGAAGTCCTTTGGTTTAAAAAGGCAGCGAATGGGCCTCATGAGGTCTCAACAACCAAATGGCTCCCCAGTGGATCTTTTGCCCGTTGTGATTTAAGGAGACAGGAGTGCAGCTAAAACCACATGGTCTCAACACAACACAGTCTACAGTAGAGGTCGGCAAATTCTATCCAATTCAATTATATTTATAAAGCGCCAGTTCATAACAGAAGTTATTTCATTGCGCTTTTCAGATCGAGCAGGTCTAGACCGTACTTTCTGTGATATTCTTACAGAGAACTGAGAGGGTCTATTCAGCACTATAAGAAAATCAGGGAGTGTGTCTTAAAAATTTAAACTACCTTTTTACCTTGGTAGCTTATTCTACATATCACAATATTGCTGATATCTAATATCTCACAATCCATTTAGAAATTCATGACATTTAAATTGTCATCCATGCCCCCTGAGAATGCCACCTCCATGTTATTTTACAACCACACAGTATAACTTTTAACATATCATTTTAGGCTTTGGATGATTAAAATGTGAGGGAAGAAGCAAAGTCCACAATTGAATAGGCATCGAGGTATTTATTTCAGCAGCCTAAAAGCTGAGAGATGTTACGAGTGTTAAGGCAAGGAAGCTAGCTTCCTCAGGGGTGGCATGATTTATACATTTTCAGAAACGCACAGGTGGCTTTCATAATTTGGAGTACCATTGTGGAGATCGATACAAGAATAATGATGTTTCAGTGGAGAAAATAGTTCCAGTTGCATCACAGTGCCATTCCCCTGCTGACAGGTCTGAGAGCTGCCACTGCTGCCTGGATAAAAAGCAGGAATCGATTCAAAGACTAATTGCTGTACATCCACTGTACACAAAACGCACCGCAGCATACATTTTGGTCATAATAACTTGTTTTCTTCTTTTTAAGGACCAAACTGGCATATTCATTCTGGAGGGGTCCTTTAGTTGAATTTACCAAATCATGGCTTCCTTGAGTCACACATTGGCAAACTCAGACATAATTGTCAGAGGCACAGCAAAAAACCCCATCATTCTTTTGCAGTCCAATCCCAGTGAAAGTTGCATTTTATTTTTTTTTTATTTAAGCCAAGCCAGACTAATGTAAATTAGTTTCAGAAAAGCCTTGCTTTAACAATACCTGCATATGGTAACTACATATTGGTTAAAGTATAGCATTCTTAGCCAACTAAAAGACTTGACTCAGGTTAAAGTGATGTTGTTAATGTTAATCTAAAAAAAATCGCTGATCTGTGACGGGACACAACTCCTCTTTCCTGCATGAAAAAAAATTATCCCGACCACCATACCCTGGCTCTCTGCCTTTCTATATAAAGGACACACTTCTTCCTGGAATTACACTGAAGGTTGGCATATATCGTGAGGTATAGAATAATTAAATATGGACACAACTTGAATGGCTGCTATAAAGAAAGACATATCAAACCATTTCCCAGGCTCAGTAAGAATGCACAAACATTCTTGTGTAAAACAATCCATGTTTCATCATTGCAATAGTAATTCTGCTACTTTCTGACACCTGCTTGCTAATACACCAGATGTTGTTATCAGTGATGAGTCCAGTGAGGTTTTCGTTTTGGAGGTAGGGTCTGTCACATAATGTGCTACTTCTCTCAGAAAATATTCACAGTTACAAATGCTTTGGTATTCTCATGTTTTTTCCTTTTGTTTGCATTGGTACAACACAAAAAAAGCAGAGCAAAAAGCCAAATAGGACACATTCCACACAGAACAGAATTAATGGCACCTTTTCAGAATCTTCAGAAATAATTGTATTTTGAACATGTGATGCTCAAATTTGTAATTACACTAACCTGTAGCAATTCACAGGTGGTGGCAAGATAGAAATCACACGTAATATAGAGAAAGGTTGAATCAACCTTCATGTTGTGTGTACCACACTGAGCATGGAAAAAAGAAAGAAGAGAAAAGAGTTGTCTGAGGATTTGAGAACCAACAGTTCAAGAAGGAAAAGCATGGACAATCTCTACTAGCCTACAAGTCCATCTCCAGAGATCTTAATGTTCCTGTGTCCACTGTGCGCAACATTGTGAATAAGTTTACAGCCCATGGCACTGTAGCTAATCTCCCTGGATGTGGACGAAAGAGAAAAATTGATGAAAGAGTGCAATGAATTCATTGCTTGAACAGTGGATAAACATCCAAATAAATTCAGGCTGACCTGCAGACACAGGGTACAACAGTGTCAGCTCACACTATCTGTGGCCATCTGAATGAAAAGGGATGCTATGCTAAGAAACCCAAGAGAACCACGCTGCTGACACAGAAACTCAGCCGAGGAAGTCAAATTCCCTCTGGGAGAATGTGCTGTGGACAGATGAGACTAAAATAGAGCTTTCTGGTAAAGCACATCATTCTTCTGTTTTCAGAAAACTAAATGAGGCCTTCAAAGAAAAGAACACGGTCCCTACAGTCAAACATGGTGGAGGTTCACTGATGTTTTGGGGTTGCTTTGCTGCTTCAGGCACTGGATGTCTTGACTTGCATTAAGAAATCTGAAGACTACCAAAGAATTCTGGGTCGCAATGTAGGACCTCCGTCAGAGGTCATGGTCTTACAGCAGGACAATGAAACAAAGTATACTTTATACAAAAACCACCCAATATGGTTGAAGACAAAGCACTAAATGCCATAGAGCACCTGTGGAGAGATCTCACCAGCAGCTGGGAGAAGAACCCATCAAATCTGTAGGACCTGGAGCAGAGGGCAAAGGAAGAGATTTTAGTATATAGTAAGAAACTCACTGATGTTTACAGGAGGCGATTGATTTCAGTTTTTTCAATCCTGTTTGAGAGATGCTTCATGTCCACATTATCTGTCAGATTTAGTCTGATAGATAATGAGTGATTTAAAAGTGATTGATATGAAATTGATATTGTGAAAGGTCAAAGTTTATAATTAATGCTGCATGTTATCATTGTGGTTTTATGCATGAACATGAACATTTTACTGAAATGCAGTTTCACTAGCGGGTTATGAGCACAACATGATGTGGATAATAAATACAAGTGGTACCCCATAAACCTGATATCCACAGAACAGATGGCTATCACTGTCACACTGTGTGTGTGTGTGTGTGTGTGTGTGTGTGTGTGTGTGTGTGTGTGTGTGTGTGTGTGTGTGTGTGTGTGTGTAGAAGGAACGTAGTGGTGAAATGAATGCTCAAATTTCCCCTGAGACAGTCAGGACACAGCCTCTGTTGCGCTCTCTCTCTCTCTCTCTGTCACTTACACACACATACACTGGGAGCCATACAGGCTGAAGTCATCAATGATGAATGTCCCAAGCCAAGCCACATCACAAAGCCAGCCCAGCCGAATGACAAGCCACAACAGCTTGGAGAAGCTCTGTGTGTGTTTGTTTGCGTGTGTGTGTGTGTTTGGAATGCTTTTAAAAAAGTAAACGGTCTGTACCTGTTTAGCGCCTTTCTAGTCTTCTAACAAAGCGCTTTTACACAACATCACATTCACCCGTTCACACAGATTCATACACTAAGCCTAACTGCTCAGAAAAGAGACCACCATTCAAACACATTCATATCAGGGGCAATTTGGAGTTCAATCTTGCTCAAAGTGTGAGCCGGGGGATCAAACTGACGACCTTCTGATAAACGAGCAACCCGCTCAGCCACAGCCGAAGGCAAAGTCATCAGGAGCATATTACCTTTGAATCTGAGCATTTGTGATAAAATGGCAGTGTTACGCTGTGTTGATATGACTCTACATATCCATCATCCAGATGTTGAAACATTTGATCAAACTGTTCTCTTCTCTTAATCAACTTTAAGTGTACTTTATTTTTCCTTAAGGAATCAATTAAAGGGTAGTATGATCATTTCTAGCTCTGTATTTTTATTCTGGGACTTTTCTGGGACTACAGTAGCTTTGCATGATTCACTGTCAGATCCTTATTTATCTCATACTGGCCTTTTATGCTGCCCCTCAGTTCATCCTCTGTCTGAAACAAGCCGTTTTAGCTCCTGTCTTTGTAAGGCCCCTCTCCCTAAAAGCCCACTATCTTCTGATTGGGCAATTTCGCAGAAGCCTGTCGAGGGGCAGCACCCAGGGCTCAACGGCATATGACAGCTACAGTAACTTGTCTTGGAAAATAGCGATATGGGGCACTGATTTTGATGAATTTTCTGTTTATCGGACCACAGATGAGATGAGAATTCGGTTGGAAAAGCGATAGACGGCACCGTCTATATTACTGTAAAAACCACACAACGTTTATAACTTTATTCACTGATTTTGTGAAACTGGAGTAAATATTTTCTGGTTTTCCCTCTGACGTCGTGCAGCTGATCTACCTCCACTCTCTGTGATTTACGGAGTTTCCTTACGGACAGAAATGTTAACGTTACATTTTTTATTAGCTTGAGATTGTTAACTGTCCAAGATCCAGTGAGATCCACTGAGATGCGGCAGCCACTATGGTGGATGAAAGAAATGCGAAGGCAGCTAGCAATCCAATCACAGTGTAACCCTTACTGCAATTAATTGCCAAGCCTTGAATAATTTAATAATTTTAATAATTTTGAAATGTGTTTGTGTTTGAAATATTACTAAGCCTTGACTCAACATAATAACACCAGAGCTCCCCTTTCAGATAGACTCTGATGGTTATAAACATACAAAAATATTTATTAATGAATAAATTAATTGGTTGCTACTCTAATCTTCCTGTTCCTAGGGCTAAGTGAGAAATGTCATCGTCAGGCGAAGCCAATCAGAGGCAGAGTGGGGTGGGTCATGCCTTTGCCATAGTAGGATTCACATATTCGCCTAACTTCTCCCTGCTTCTTTGTCTTTGTGGGCCTGCTGTGCCTAGATCAGATCATAAGCAGGTGACAGCATAAGGGCATCCGTCAGCTCAGCACAAAAGTAGAAAAAAGATAGAAACCCAGTATTCAGAGCAGTCCGAAGCCTCAGCATTTTGTGACATGGATTACTTTTACATACATTTACCTCATCGTTTGAACCTGTGGCCATGTTTAATATGAACATATGACATTGTCACATTATGAGAGAAAATAAGGGAAATCATAGGTGTCATCAAAGCTGTTGCTCTTGTTTGATTTTTAGAAACGTGTGCCTGCGCATTTGACAAAATCACTTAAGCGGAAAAGTCTTTGGTATTTCCAACTCCCTGTCAGTCAAGAGAAGTGACCTGACCTCATTTATCTCACTATGGAATGATGAGCTGTTCTTTTCTACAAACCTTAACAGACTCAGATCAGCATGAAAGTTAATTTTTAACCTTGGAGTAGTTTAGTAAGTAGTTTAGTAATAAATGAAGACAAGAATAGTCTGTGTGTTATCGTTTGATGCAAGTGTGAACATTTTTTTAATTGCTTTTTTCCCCTGTTGTATTCAAATAACAAATGAAACACGAAAACACAGAGCATAACAGCGCACATAACAGACAACAAAGCAAATAATAATAACAATTTTTAAAAAAAGAAAAAAAAGAAAGCAAGCCTCGATGTGTGGGTTAGTTGGTAGGTAGATAGGGCTTCAGTCCAAACGATGTCACTCAGATGGAAATTTGCTGATTGTATTAAGGGCAAAATTTTCTAACTGGAGTTAAATGTGCAGCAGTTAGGAATAAAAATGTTTAGAATTGTAGATAAACACATTGAATGCGCATTGATTCCTCCTGATGGGAGGTGCCTATCTGTCGGAGGTTCTGTTTGAGTTTTTAAGTCTTAAAGTTTTTAAGTCTCAAGTTTTATTATTAGTCCCAGTTTGAATTACATTTATTGTATATAGTTAGACTTTGTTTTATGGTACACAGCCTTAGAAGTCCTGCTCTTAATAACTATGGACACTGGCTGCCAAGACGCCATTGACGCCGGCTTGCTTTTAGCACTGGGACGAAGATACAATGGCAAACAATGGCCTCTGAAACCCATGAGGACAGTTTTCTCCTTAAAAAAGCACACAAGTACATTGCTGACTTTAAGGAGGATGTCCGACGGCTCTCTGATGAACTCAACAAAGTGACTCGCTCCGGTCCTGCTTTAAAACCCGTCTCCCATTGCTATCTAACTTTGTGATGAAAGAGCACTCACGAATGTTAACTTCACAAGACACCTTCCAGGACACGTCAGTGTCAGCCTCTCCATCCGCTTTGTGGCTCTGACAGCTGACGGTGATCGGATACACCCCGCTGATTCTCTCGGCTCAGATACCCCATCTCGCTCGGGCACAGGCCAGACCACGGTGCAGAGTGAGACTGCAGCTCCCCCTCCACTCAGCAATGCAGTCGCCTTCCCTCCACCGGTGGCTGACAGCACCCAGACATCTGGCCAAACAACGGGCGAGCCTCATCAACCTTCATCCCGCTCTGAAACTTCCATTGCTCTGCGAATATTCCTGAAGGAGGCGGTGCAACGGCGATCCAGGGGTCTTCCTCACCCGGAGTCAGATCTCCCTACCAGGTCTGATTCAGCTGACGCTGCTTCCCCGCCGAGTCCGCCGGCCTCCGCGAATGGTGTGGACAGCCTGGATCACACACCCTCCAATATTAAGTCTACAAAATCTCCATCTCTTCATTGAGACTCAATTATCTGGACCATCCGGTTCTTCAATGCCGCTACTCAATCCTTCCCTGATGCCACAGTCCCGGTCATCCTGGATAAACACCCGGAAAAGCTCGAGGTGCCTCTGAACTGACAAAAAGGGACTTTAACAAACTTGTGTGTGTGCTGTGGAAAATCCGTTTTTATTTCCAGCCCTATTCCCACGCTGGGTCGCGGAACGGAACATTTTAGCATACTTCTTTACCTCCATTCCTGGCTCCAGTCAGCATGCAGAATTCACGAATTCAAAACCTAAAAAAAGTTATGGCTCTTTTGAAAGCCTTGTACTTGGTATTTCAAACCTGGAGAACTATGCAGCAGATTTTATTTGTTATCATGTACCGTGATCCCAGTCCTTACTCCCCGTTATTATCAGAATTTGCAGAATTTTTATCTGACTTAGTCCTTAAAACACATAAAGTAATGATGATAGGTGATTTTAATATTCATGTGGATGTCAAGAATGACAGCCCCAGCACTGCATTTAGTTCACTGCTTGATTCGGTTGGCTTCTGTGAAAGCGTTCATAAACCCGTGCACTGTTTGAACCACACCCTTGACCTAGTATTAACATATGGTATTGAAATTGAAAATTTGGTGGTGTTTCCTCATAATCCCATTTTATCTGACCACATTCCACTTGTTAGACTTCAAGCCACCAAGCCTATACGAGAATCCTATCTGATGGTACTGTGGTTATGTTTAAGGATTCAATTGCATCAGTGTGTAACTCAATTCCTTGTTTCAAAATACCTCCTATAGACTCCTATGCTAATGTCAATGCCTCACAAGTTGATCCTTCACAAATTGATCATCTCGTGGACAGCACTACAGGGCTGCTCCAAATGACATTGGACACTGTTGCTCCTTTGAAAAAGAAACTGATTAAACACAGAAGACTAGCTCCATGGTACAACAGCCAATCACACAAGTTAAAGAGAGTATCACGGAAACTTGAGAGGAAATGGTGTCTTACACATCAAGAAGATTCTCATTCAATGTGGCAGGATAGTTTGAGAATGTATAAGAAGGCCAGGTTCCTCTTCCATACTGTAGCCAGATTGACGGGAAGCCACAGCTCTTAAGGAACAATGTGTCCCTCTTGACCTCAGTAGTGACGTTTTTATGAACCATTTCAATGACAAAATTTTAGTTATTAGAAATAAAATTTTGCACCTCCTGCCTTCAATGGATGCTGACCTACCCTTAGTCTCCTCAGAAGCAAGTTCAATGGATATTTGGACTGTTTTGCTACCATCAACCTTCACCAACTTACTTGAGTTGTGTCCTCGTCCAAACCAATGACCTGCCTCACAGACCCCATCCCAACCAAACTGCTCAAAGAGGTTTTGCCCTCAGTTGGCACTTCTTTGTTAAATATTATCAACCTTTCTTGACAACAGGCTATGTACCTCAGTTTTTTAAGGAAGGGGTTATTAAACTACTTCTTAAAAAGCCTGCTCTTGATCCAGGGGTTTTAGACAGTTACAGACCAATATCTAACCTTCCTTTCATATCCAAGATCCTTGAAAAAACTGTGGTAAATCAACTTTGTGAATTATGGCATAGCAACAACTTATTCGAACAATTTCAGTCAGGTTTCAGAATGCATCATAGAGACAGCACTGGTAAAAATCTCTAATGATCTTTTAACCGCATCAGGTAAGGGACTAGTCTCTGTATTGGTCTTGTTAGATCTAAGTGTGGCACTTGATACAGTTGATCACCATATTTTACTACAGGGACTTGAACACTTAATCGCCATTAAAGGAACTGTTTTAAGCTGGTTTAAATCTTGCTTCTCACATTGCACCCAGTTTGTACATGTAAACGATTAGTCCTCTCTACACAGCAGAGTCACCCATGGAGTTCCACAAGGTTCAGTCCTGGGACCTATATTATTCACCTTATATATGCATGGGTAGTATCATTAGGAACCACAGTATAAATTTCCATTGTTATGCTGATGATACTCAGTTTTACCTTTCAGACCTGACAAAACCAACCAGTTAACTTGGTTTGAAACGTGCATCAAGCATATGAAGACCTGGATGTCTTATAACTTCTTGATGTTGAACTCTGAAAAAAGGTTGTAGTACTTGGACCCATACACCTCCGAGACACATTGTCTGCAGACATAATTGCTTTGGATAGCATTGCCATGGCCTTCAGCACCACCGTGAGGTATTTTTGATCAAGAAATGTCTTTTAACTCACACATCAAGCAAACTACAAGGACTGCCTATTTTCACCTTTGAAATAGTGCGGAAATTTGAAACCTTCTGCATCGAGATGATGCAGAGAAACTTGTCGCATTTGTTACCTTGTTAAGTCTTGTCTACTGTAACTGCTTCCAGGCTGCTCCAAAAAATCTCTTTAGTCTCTCCAGTTAATTCAAAATGCTGCTGCACGCATACTGACTAGAACTAGCAAGAGTGATCATATCACCCCTGTTTTAATAACTTTGCACTGGCTCAAATTGAGAATTGATTTTAAAATAATTCTTACATACAAAGCCCTTAATGGTCAGGCACCATCCTATTTGAAAGAACTCCTTACACCATACTGCCCCACTAGAACACTGCGCTCCCAAAATGCAGGGCTACTTGTAGTGCCTAGGGTCTCTAGATGTAGAATGGGAGCCAGAGACTTTAGCCATCAGGCACCTCGGCTGTGGAATCAGACCCCTGTCCGGGTTCGGGAAGCAACCAACATTTCCATATTTAAGAGTAGGCTAAAAACTTTTCTTTTAAGTAAAGTTAGGGATGTTTTCTTTATTTTGTGAGTAGGCTTATAGTTTGGGCTAGAGTATTTTATGAATTTTTATACATTTTAATTGTCTATTTTATTTTATTTATTATTAGTTTTATAATTGTGTATTTTATTGATGTTTTTTTTAATGTGTGTATCTTATGTGTTGTCAGCCTTTTTTATCCAATTCTGCAAACTTTGTGTCTCTGTACTGGGACCACACAGCTGGTGATTTTACACTTTAAATACATTTGATTTGATTAAATATTTTTGAACAGTACATGTATTTCTGCTCAAAAACTCGATAGCCTACCCCCAAAAATTTTTTATGTTTTTGGTTGCATTAGTCAGCAGTTGCGTCTCTGTGTCTGAATTATTTTCATATAGCCAATAAAATTATTAAATTTTAAATTGTATCTACATAGAGTAATAACCATCAACATCCTGGTGGTGACACTGACAGCCAAACAGCAGCCCCAGGCTTCAAACAACAACAACCCACACAACTTTCTAGCTAGTCTCTTTCTTATCCACTGACGTGAATACATGTTGTCTTGCTAACCTTGGCTTGTTGAACCAGCAGGCAAACATCCAATGAAGAAAATAAGCACTGCTAACGTCAGTTTGAAAGTAGCTAGTCAGCTGCAGCACATTAGAAAACACAACTGCAAAGGTCAAGAACAGTCACTTTAAATACTAAATTTCATGGTCCTTAATCTTCAGCACCACTGGTAACAAAATACTGATTGTCCTTGGCTTGTAAGCTCCGTTACCAGCTGAGACATTTTGTGCTGCCCCTGCTGAAAACACTCGCCCACTCAGAGGCTTGAAGGCAAAAGGAGCGTTTCTGATTTATCTCTGAAGACATTCCATTTGAAAATTACTTTGACATAATTTTTGACTGCCAGAGGGGATGTTTATATTATTTCAGTTGGGCTTTAAGTGAGTTAGTATAAAGCATCTGGAGGTTTGTTGCCAGGTAGCATGAACTGTCTTTTGTTGCAGATGTGACAAACTTATCTGGAGAGTCGGTGGGAGTTTCTATCTCACCCACTCGTCTGTCTCCTAAGGTGCCAGGGTTAGGGTGTCACTTTGACGGCTCTCCAGCATTTGCTTGCTACCCTCAGTCAGCTGCTTAGACAAGTATAAAACTTAAATCACACATGAAGAGTCACTGATGACAAATAACCAGGATAGAAAAGGGACATTCACTTGATGTCTATTGTTGTGCAAACAGATTCCAAAACCATCAGAAAGTAAATCAACCTGTTCTATATTAAAAAAAAAAAAAAAAATCACAAAATGACATCAATTAAATCATCCCGCTCTGAGCTATCTGCTGACAATAGCAGGGTTATGGTTATTTACTAAACCTTCTGCAAATACAGTTGGGGGTCGCATACTTCTGCCTCACCACGTTAGTAATGTAGCCATGTGTTAACTCACACTGATGATGTATATGAGCACAGTTGCATGTGAGTTGACATCAATACACTGCTGGATAAAACTATGTTTTTACAACTTGGGTTCTCCCCGTGTCTGCGCAGGTTCTCTCCGGGTGCTCCGGCTTCCTCCCACCATCCAAAGACAAGCAGGCTAGTTAATTGGTGTCTCCAAAATTGTCCTTAGGTGTGAATGTGAGTGTGAGTGGTTGTTTGTCTATGTGTGGCCCTACGACGGACTGGTGACCTGTCCAGGTTGTACCCCGCCTTTCTCCCGATGTTAGGTGGGATTGGATCCAACCCCCCGTGAGCCTGTACGCAGGATAAGCGGTTGACGATGGATGGATGGGTTGCAACTTATATCAGCTTTGATAATGCTGTACTCACTAAAGTAATTATATTATATTTATTCAAATGTATCCATCACAGGAAACAGCAAGCAGTCACATTTAGACAGGAAAAAGAAGATAAACCATAGAGTTAATACCCTGTCCACTGTCAACATCTGATACACGGAGCAACTTTTAGAGCAATGTTGCCGCAATGGTAATGAGTAAAGAGTAAAAAAACCCCGCCGCCCCGCTATCCATTCAAAACATAGTCAGACTTGCCACCAGCAGAATTGCTCAAAAAGTTGCCCTGTGTATCATCAGCTTCACAGTTTATAAACTATTCAACTTTTACCTACTTTACTTGCCCCACATCACATATAGTGTAATGCTTTGTTATATGTAACAATGTTTATCTGTATGGTCCAAATTTAATCCACAGTCAGCCTATATAGATATATACATTTGTTTTCAGCTCAACAAAGCAGTGAGAGGCTGAATTATGAAAGCATCCCAATTAAAAATCACTCTTTTTGATGGTTCCGATACCTTCCATCAATATTGTACTATTCTATGATATAAAGTATGATTGGCTGCTTTATTGTATTTTCCTGTTTTTGTATTTTAAGTTAAACACCATAAATAACAGACAGCTCCAATATAGTGCCCTGTTGTCAAGTTGTCTGGAAGCAGACAGAGACAGCAGGTTAGTTCCAACAGATTTATTCAGAATAGGCGAAGTGGGTGAACTTAGGGCTGGCAGGACGGTGGAGCGGGGCAAGTATTGAGGTCTGGGGCTTAGGCTGACTGGCGGGTGAGACTGGCAGAGATGGGCTGGAGTTCCAGTCTTGGGAGTCCCTGGCCTCCTGGAGGGCTGGTGGTGGCTCGGGTCCAGAGGAGCGTGTCTGGGGTTGTGTGAAAAACAGGTTCAGCCGTTAGGCAGAAATCAGGCTGGTCTTTAAAAGTAGACTAGATTCTACACAGGTTGGCTGGTATGTGAGCAAGACATACTGTACAAATATGACTTTACAACCCGGTGAGGACTGGATCTCTGGGTTCTCCTTAAGTAGTGGCTTGACTACTAATCGGCAGCAGGTGTGAAATTGGCAGCAGGTCCCAGAGATCCATCACGCCCCCAGGCCACAGCACAGGAGAGTGAAAGAATACAGGAGCAGGAGGGCAAGAAGAGCAGAGGGAAGGGGGGGGAACGAATAGACAAAACCAAAACACAAGAGGCATACTTCATCCAGAGCAAAGGTCAATGTAACTCCAAAGCACACTCATACTCAAACCAGATGTCACAGCAGGTGTTGAGGCAGGGGGGTCGTGATACCTATATGTGAATCTTGACATCACATTGCAAAGACGCACATGGCTGTTTACACAGTGCTTACTCAGCAGTGAGGAATCAGGTTAAGTGGCTATTGAACGACTTTCCCTCCACCCATATTTTTAACAATTCATAGGAATGCCATAAAATACATCATACATTAAAAGAGTACTCCAGAAAATTAGTATTGCACTTCCGTAAAGCTGGGGATCTCGTGAGTGCAAGAGAGCAGCAGGGTTACTATGTAACATCTGTCCAGAGACAGGACACATACATTTTACATAGATTTTATTTTGTTGCCTCAGGGCAATGATATGCAGTATTGGAAGTAAATCACAGAGAAAAATGATACATTGTGTCAATATTTATTAAAAAACTCAACCGGGAACTGGTACTCTGGTAATGTGTTTCAAATATTTAATTATTTCACTTGGCTACTTTACTTGGTATTTTATTTGACTAAAACTCTTTTCGTCAGTCCGTGTACACAGCAAACAGTGGTAATTTTCTTTTTAAAAACACTGTAGACCATGTTTACAGTGTTCCCTTTCTCACTCTGTGTGAAACTTAAAGAAGCAGTTGTGCTTGTGAAGCAGAGGTGGTCATTTCCTTCACTTCCTGCATTTAGCTTTCTGAGTGCCTTTGCAGCCTCGTACCCTGCACTTGCCCTTCTTCTCACTTATGATGATCCAGCAGGCTGTAGCATCCATCCGCACATCTGGGACTGGGATTGGAGCAATGGGTCCCTGCCTCATCTTCTTAGCCTTATATGCACTTGAAATCCCACAACTGGACAGGCCTGTTTTCTTCTCTAGACTTCATGTATAATTCGTACCCTGCTGTCATAGTCACGTTACATAAAGTTCAGTTCAACTAAGATCAATTCATACAGCCAGCAAAGTCTTTGCACGCTGTTTAAGTGTGAAGAAGCTACACCGAACAATATATTAAACGATATCTTTATTTTATCTTCTTTTTGACAAATAACTAACCTGAGGCATAGTCAACATATTAAGACAAATGCAAACCTATGCCCTTGCTAAATGCTTTACAAAAAAAAAGTTTAATAATGCCGAACACACAGTAACTTACATTTTCCAAAGAAACAAAAAAGCTATTTCTACCATGCTACTTCAGGAGCTAACGCTAGCCACCGTTGGCATAGCCTAACGTTACCTATGTAGAACAACAAATAACCTAACTCACACACGTGTAACATTCTGTAATTTGTGTGATTTAGATGTACAATATTTTGACGGCGAACACATAGCAAGATCGGAAATTCTACATTACGGAGAGAGAGTTGGTTTTGATCCACACGTGCACTTGAAAAGTGAATCACATGTGAGTTTATTAAACGCGGCGACTTTATGAAACACACAGCTGATGGAGAAAGTGAGCAGAGCAGAGACCAGGCAGAGACTCATACTGGGGGAGAGAGACAGAAAGAGGCAGGGAAAGCCTGTGTGTTTGCCGTGAAAGACCAAAGGTACAGGCTAGGTGTGTATGAGTGTCCGGAGAAATAAAGAGAAGAGAAAAGGAGCAGATTCAAGTACTGAGGAAATACTAAAATAATTTGGAAAATGATCTAGTATAACCTACATGTACGTTATACACCGCTAGCGCCCCCACCTGCCGTTGCTGCCACAGTTACGCCGTCCTAATGAGAGCTTAACAGTCCAGGAAGTGGGTGTGTTGTGGTTCTGTCTCTCAGAACTGTGACACGAGACCATGGACTTTAGTGTTGCGGTTTCAGTCCCTGTTTCTGAACCGTTACAGCCCTACTCACACCACATGCTCATGTTGATGGTCTTCCTGTAAGAAGGCTCCTCTCAACTGTTGCATAATATCAGTACATCCTTATCATTGTGTTGCTTTCTGACATGTCAGAATCTGTGTCAAATATTTAAATAAATAAAAAATCTGTATGGGAGCCAAAAAGGTATTCTGTTGCCTGAGGGCAATGCCATGCAGTGGAGGGGTGCTCAAGTGATGAAGTTGGGAGAGAATCGTCAGAGACATCACTCTGACATCAATGGGGTTATTTTGTCAGACCTGACTCCAGAGCCACAAAATCCATTATACAACTGTTTCCATGGGATGAGTGGTCCTCCCTGTGACAAATAAACTGGTCTTCATGTGTAAAATATTTGATGAAATGTAATTCTATTCATTCAGAGCTTCAGTAGTAGCCACATAATTTTCTATTCCTAGCTTTCTTATGTGAGAGCAAACTCCCTTTTTCTTATAACCTCTAACCAGAACATGGCATCAGTGGAAAAAACAAGACCCCAGTGAGTGTTATATTAAAGAAATGAGACATGACAGAGGTAAAGTGACTTTTTCTTGACAGTGGAATGCTTAACTAGAAGGCCCTGCTTTGTTCCATGCTGCCATTGTGCTAGCAGGCATTGAGACGTCAGACCCAGCTGTGAAATGACATATCTATTGAGATGTAATGGGCCTATCAGTGGCAAAACCAACTTTCGTTATAAGGCCCTGATGACAGCACTGCTGGGGAGGTAGTTTTACAGCACTGTGTCTCCAGCAGTATCAGCTTTGTGACTGATAAATGTGCAGGACGCGTCACAACAGCTAGTGCACTTTCAAAGAGATAAAAGTCAGACAATTAAAGAAAATACAGAGGGGGAGACAGACCAGTACAAGGTGTTGAGACTGGCCTTTTATGAAAAATCAGCTCCATGTAGTCGTTTCCACCTCTGCAGCTTAAATTATTTCACATACTTAGTTCAATGTTACACTTGTCCATAAACTTTGTTAATTTTAATGACAGGCTTGGTCAGTGAGTCCATGAGTTTGTAGGCGTCCGAAACAGCGTCTGGTAGGCTAGACGTAAGGCTATTGTAGGAATATGGCCATAATCAATTAAAATGTTGTTTTCATAAACTAAAAATGAAATGCAGTTATAAGTAGAGATAGGATTTTATTTCAGATTGATTTATTAAAATAGGACACGAGGGCTTTATTTTGTTTCTTTTTTGTTCAGCCACATTGTTTCCTCTTTATTTGAAAGACGCCTCACATGTGGGTTGATTTGTTTGAGTTCTGGCTTTTTTTTTCTATGAAAGTATTTTATAAGGAATGGATCACAAGTAATGCCAAACCCTGCCAACGCCCACAAAATATGTACAGGTGCTGGTCATATAATTAGAATATCATCAAAAAGTTGATTTATTTCATTCCATTCAAAAAGTGAAACTTGTATAATGTATACATTCAATCCACACAGACTGATATATTTCAGTGTTCATTCCTTTTAATTTTGATGATTATAACTGACAACTAATGAAAACCCCAAAATCAGTATCTCAGAAAATTAGAATATTTTGAAAAGGTTCAATATTGAAGACACCTGGTGCCACACTCTAATCAGCTAATTAACTCAAAACACCTGCAAAGGCCTTTAAATGGTCTCTCAGTCTAGTTCTGTAGGCTACACAATCATGGGGAAGACCGCTGACTTGACAGCTGTCCAAAAGACGACCATTGACACCTTGCACAAGGAGGGCAAGACACAAAAGGTCATTGCTAAAGAGGCTGGCTGTTCACAGAGCTCTGTGTCCAAGCACATTAATAGAGAGGTGAAGGGAAGGAAAAGATGTGGTAGAAAAAAGTGTACAAGC
>NC_060168.1:4471609-4472775 GCF_021292245.1 Micropterus dolomieu | reverse complement strand
TCCGAAGCTGATAACGCGGGGCCTGACTGTTAAACTGACAAAGGGACACGAACCAGCCATTGGCATTTCCCTAAACAGCCTATCAAAACTGGCCCCCCCACACACGTTTCCGTGGCAACTGACCTTATTCTTTGTTTTATTACCACATCAAAAAGGAAAACCTCTGTCTCACCCAAGTGTGACATGGTCCAGACACTGAACTTTCAATGTAATAAAACTGCAGTCTCCAAAGACTCAAAGCATTTAATTGAGTTAATTAAATCTTTAGTTACCTGATTACGTTTGCCTCTATTTGAGTAGTTATGTTAACTGTTGTTGCTATCTGTTGTTGATATTAGCGCTGAAAAGAAGTTACTTGTGCAGTGTTTTTATTTTCAGCAAGACACTCCTTCATCTAATGTAATCAATGCTTGTTCATAATACTTTCCTACAAAATTCCTTTAGAAATGATGACAAAGGAATGTTTTACTATACTCTTAATCGCCAGCTTGAATTTAAGGATGAATCAACATTATTCCCAGTTCCTAAGGAGAGACGATCTTTGATTTAATCCAAGCTTTCCTCATGTAACCTGAGCTCCCCCAAGTGGACGAAATAAGTATTACATGCCCTCATCGGAAATGCCGTTAAATGTATAAATATCCTGACCAATAATGTGACAATAGTTTCCTGTTACCAAATGCTTGAACAGTACAACCGTTCAACCATTGAGGTTCGATTGTGGAAAATATTTGATTATACGTGCAAATAGATTTCTTTTTAAACATTAAGTTTAGAAAGGCAGTCCCATGGGAAACCTGAGACGCCCCCTGGGGAACCACGCCCCAGGCAACAAAAGAGCGACACGCGACCTCGCTTCGCTTCTCTTCTCTTCGCTGTTGGCTCTTCCACCCTGCTCGGCCCTCTGGACGCTTCGGCACGCGCTTCGCGTGCCTCGCCAGGCAACGCCCTCAGACTCGGCCAGCGAAACAAATAGGCCTTTTGTTCGCCTGAAGCTACACACCTGAAGTGCCGCGACATCGATCTGCCTTCAGTTTGTTTTATTTTCTTTATTTCTTTTGTTTGTTAAAGTTATCAGTCTGTTAAGTTACACTGGACTAATTCAGGAACGACCAAGTTCCATTTTAAGCCTTTTTCGTCGAGCCAACTTCACCGAGGTCAGACCA
>NC_060168.1:4454888-4471589 GCF_021292245.1 Micropterus dolomieu | reverse complement strand
CTAAGGAGAGACGATCTTTGATTTAATCCAAGCTTTCCTCATGTAACCTGAGCTCCCCCAAGTGGACGAAATAAGTATTACATGCCCTCATCGGAAATGCCGTTAAATGTATAAATATCCTGACCAATAATGTGACAATTGTTTCCTGTTACCAAATGCCTAGAACAGTACAACCGTTCAACCATTGAGGTTCGATTGTGGAAAATTTTTGATTATAATATGTGCAAATAGATTTCTTTTCTTTAGACATTAAGTTTAGAAAGGCAGTCCCATGGGAAACCTGAGACGCCCCATGGGGAACCACGCCCCAGGCAACAAAAGAGCGACACGCGACCTCGCTGCTCTCTTCCCTTCGCTGTTGGCTCTCTTCCACTCTGCTCTGCTCTGGACGCTTCGGCACGCGCGTGGCGTGCCTCGCCAGGCAACGCCCAGACTCGGCCAGCGAGACCAGCCTTTTGTTCGCCTGAAGCTACGCAGCTGAAGTGCCGCGACATTGACGGAGGCGGTGTTTTCAATCAGACACGGAGAACCCCGGAGAATCCCTAGCAAAAAGCCAGGATCGGGCAGCTAGCGTGGGACCCGTGCAACAGGCCAAAAGCAGGCTGTCGACAAGCAGTAAGACTTAACACACGTTCTGTGATCAGATGTCCATTTTAACTCCTAAATTATAGCATTAGTTTACTTTAATTAGCTCCTATGCCGTATGAGTCAAATGCTTCCCACAATCGAACCTCAAGGCTCATTGTTCAGCAAATGTTTATGTTCCCTGTATCCAACCATCCTTTTATCACCTTAGTTAGAGAATAAATTCACTGTAATATAATCAAGAGCTGTGTGTGTTGCCTATTTCTAGTTCCTGCCAAGAGAATTGACCCTTTAGATATGAGACTGACTGACTGATTTAAGATAATTGAGCGATTATTAACTAACTGATCACCAGTAATAATTGTATAATTATTCAAAACTACCTAAAGGTCCGGAGACTCTAGGATTATAACAACTCCGGTGGTGCCCTTAACAAGGAAAATTTTGATTTTATGAATCTTCAATTATGAATTCATAATTGGGTATCAATTCTCATAAATTTATTAAAAATGCATAACTAAAAATTTTTAGGTCTGCTACACCCAGTTGGTCTGGGGATTCAATGAGGTGACTTTCCATTGCTTGTCTGATCTCCAGGCTACTCCTACTGCGAGCTTAGTCTTTATCTAAGTCATGGACCGTCATGCACTTTGTCACCACTTCCATTTATGACAGAATCTCAAGGTAAAGCCCAGGAGGAGAGAGTGTCCAGGTTTGTGACCTCATGATTGTATTGCTTCTTTTCACAAAAGATGTGGTCCTGGTGGCCTTGCCAGGCAGTGACCTCCAGCACACCCTGCAGTGAAGATAAGGGTCAGCACTTCTAGGTCTGAGGTCATGGAACTCTGCTGGAATAATAGGCTCAGAGTGAGCTGCTGCCATAAGTGAGGAAGCTCAAGCATCTTAGAACTTTGTTCAAGGAATGCAACCCCCATAGAACCTACTGGTGGGACCATATATTCTGTCGACCCCAAGTAAAATGTAGGGTAAAAGGTTGTTTTGTACATCATTTCTATAGGTTGTCTAACAATAACATAAAAGGAAGAGGCTGTAACTGGCTGAAATAGACAATCTGACAATGTTGCACACTTCACATAGAAAAGGGCCAGGTGTGTGGAGCTCTGTTGCCAACTCTTTTCCAATGAAAGTATCTAGCACTTGCACTAAAAGTCGCCAGATGACGCAACACACTCATTTGCATAACTCTTGAGTCAGTGAGGGAGAGATCACCTTAGCCTAAACTGTACAAAAGGTAGACATCTTTGGCTAAATAATCACTACAGGAACATTGTATAATTGAAGTAAGTAAAGTTTTTAAAAATTAATGCTATTGACAATAAAACCAAAAATTTACATTTTTACAACCTGTAGAAACACCTTAATCCAGAGATTAGGCGAGAAGCTAGCTGTGCACAGCATGAGGACAGGGAGCGAGAGGCCCCTGCCCTGTTGGCAGAAGAGCCGTGCAGCATGCATGGGATGAATTACAATAACATTTAAAAAATTTTCTCACATTTTCCCCGATGCTCTGACTAAAGGCCTTCATTCTAGACAATGCTGGCGATTTCCCCAGATGCTCCGCAGCGCGTTTCAGAAGCGCCTCTTCACTCTGCTATTGATGGAAACAGTGTCAAGTCTAGAGAATGTCAAGCTGCTCAGAGCAGATCGATTCAGACAGGAAACCAGACACAGAAACAACAGAGAATCCTGTCAGTTTTCAAAATAAAACACCCTGTTCAGACTCTTGATCATATTATCAATCCAGTCGCCAAATTTGTCTATCTAATCTAACGACAAAGTCGCCAGTGTTTGAACTTATCTGTCAAGCTTTCTTTTTTCATTCCTCATACAACTACTTCCACCACTTTGAGGGAGAACAACCCAGTGCAACACCAAGAATACCTTCAAGGAGAGACTCTCTGAAAGTGTGTGTCCTTATTCTCATTTGATTCGTCATGTCAAGACTACAAAGATCCCCCAAAAGACACAAACAGTTCTTGTTGATGGAACAGGGAATCATTGGGATTCACAGGATATAATGTTGTAATCCTTTGTATGACATGCTAAGGTGACCATTAATACCAAAGACAATTCCAAATGCTATATTAATCCTGACATAGTGCTACAAAGTCCATCTGGCTTTGCCTTTATAAAATCCTAGGACCAGTGGACAGTAGCATTCACCATAAACCAATTCACTTCTTGTAATAACATTACAAGCCATCAGCTTCACTTTTAAAATAAAAATAACTAAGGAAATGAAATCTTCAAAAAGCCATTGGCTGCAGCTTAGGAGGTAGAGCAGGTCATCCACTAATCAGAGGATCGGTGATTCAATCTCACTTTGAAGACTAGGAGAGTGCTATGTAACTACAGTCCATTTACCATTTATATGACTCCTGCTGGGTTGTGCTAATTGCTGAAAAAGAGCCACAGTCATGTGCTCATCTGACTGAAATAAGCAGGTCCAACAATGTTGATTTGTTTCTTTGACAAGCTATCACCAGCTGCACTTCCCTGGGGTTTCACAATGTAAAAAAAACTCTCCCACTCCACAGAAGGCATGATCCACTCTCCTGTACATTGTTGCCTTGCATTGTCTGCTGTGCTATTTTATTTTTTGCTGCCTACCTAACTTGTAATGAGGGCTCATTGCTAATCAGAATGACAAAGGCAAGGCAACATGCTGCTGATGAACCCGCATCATCACCTAAAAAGACTTAAATATAAAAAGGCACCGATGTCAACAGATGAGACAATTAATTCACACACACACACTTATGCACATTCGTCCACCACACAAACGGAAAGAGAAAGGATTTGAGTCAATTTACAGATACAAACCCAGAGGGAGCAACAAAACCATATTACAAGTTCAATGAGAGACAAAGAAAGCAACATTAATGCATCTTTCATGAGCTTGGGCCCTTGGCCCCAGAGTCCCTCAGCAGCCCAGCTGGCTGCCTCCCTGAATTCCCCCTATTGTTAGCCCCATGCCCATGCAGCACATCAGCGGACTGGGAGAGCTCTGGATCTCAGATGCTATCAGATTACCCTCACAGACTGGTAATATGACCACACACCACAACCTGGGATGAACTACAAAGGCAGGTGTGTGTGTGTGTGTGTGTGTGTGTGTGTGTGTGTGTGTGTGTGTGTGTGTGAGAGAGAGAGGGGATGTCTAGAGTACTCATTCTTAATAGGTCTGCAGCCCTCAGTCTGCTAATCCCTCTACAGTAAGGAGAACAGCTCAGTTGCTTCAACAGGTTTAAGTATGGATGAAAATTGTTTAATTTATTGATTAACTTGACAAAGAATAAAGGAAAAATCTAAATAAATCAGTGCATTACATTACAGTGATTTCAGAAGATTAAATAAAACACATTGAACCATGTACATGGCCAGATTATCCTGGCTAACCAGATTAACACACAACTGACAAACTGCAACAGTTTCTTACATTACCAGGTTGGTCAACCAGCATTGATCCAACAATTAATAAAAATCTATTGATAGTGTAAAAATGCAACTCCTATTTTCTTAGTTTTGAGTTTGGATTCCAATCATACTTTGGGTGATGTAAACAGCTGTTGGCTGGATGTGAAAACATTTATTGTAACATAATAGGGGAGAGCCTAAACAATTGCAACACTTTTCAGATAAACATAATTTTAAATGATTTTTGTTGTGACCAGCAAATCCCATGTGTATTATTGTCAGGGGGTGTGTGTGGTTGAAAGGTTGATGGGCCCAAATGCAGGACACGTAGGCTGACTGGTACAGTTCAAAAGGTTTATTCCATAAACAAACAAAAGGCGAGCACACTTACTGGCAGAGTGGCTGATTAACAGAGTCCAAAAACAAGGTGATCTAAAGGGACAGGGTGACAAGACGAGTACAGCAAGCTAAACACAACAACATCAGACAGAGCGTATACATGCAACAATGACCGGGCAAAGACTGAGGGAAACCAGCAAGGATATATACACACACAGGGTTAACGATCTGGGAAGAGGTACACAGGTGATACTAATGGGACTAACGAGACACAGGCAGGCAGAGAGAGAGCAGGGGAAAACACAGAGACTGACATGCAGAGGGATCACTGGGGTAACAGACATGACACAGGTTACTGAACACTAGATGATAGACAAGACAGAACCCCAATACCCAGAGGGACTCTGAACTACAAAATCCTTAACAACACAGCAGTATGTGGATATTTTGTTTATTAGATTAATATTATATGTTTCATGAATTGTTTATTGTTCATTAGGCTGCCAGTACCTTGGTGGTCTTGCCTGCGGCCTAGTGAACTCTGCTCTCCACCTGCAGTATTAAGATAAGGTAACATGGCCACATGTCCTGACAGTGACTCCTGACTTTTAAACTTCACTCACTTCTATAATGTAAAACTTCGACATTCAAATGTGCTATAGAATGGGGTGGTGATGGCCAAATGGATAAGATGCCTGCCTTTGGTCTGAGAGACCCGGGTTCAACTCCCCACTCCCATGTACCAATGTGTCCCTGAGCAAGACACTTAATCCCTAGTTGCTCCAGAGGCATCTCTCATAGACCTCTGACATACTGTATATAATTGTAAGTTGCTTCGGATAAAAGCGTCAGCTAAATGAAGAAATGTAGAATGGAAAACTGTGGTTACCTTGGCATAGTTTAGTGAAAACATTTCAGTACATGAAACGGACATACTGTGAGCCTCAATCTCCAATGTTTCCTCCGTCATATGTAAATGTTGCACATGCAAAATACCCCAGATGCAGCATGCTAACTTTGAAGTAAATGCTAGCTGTTGGTAATAGAAGCTCCTGTTGGCTCTGAACTAGAGCTGAATGATTCGGAAAATAATCCAATTGTGATTTTTTTTTTTTTACCAATATTGCGATTGCGATTTAATATGCGATTAATTTTTAAGCTCTTTACTTTCTGTATTATTCATAATTGTCACCGTCCTGGCCCTTTAAGGACAGTGGTGGAATGGGAAACAGGAAGAAAAACAAGTGTGTGATCTGCTAACGTGGCTGGGAAGAGTAGGGTAAAAACTGTTCAGCTAGTGGGTGAGACTGACAAAACAAGCTCTGGTGAAGTGCCGACGAGCCGTGTAATGTGTGAATTACTGCTGTAAAGGAGAAATGAAGTTCCTGCTGACGAACGCTGCAATGACGTCTTCTTCATGTTAATGACTGGCAGAGTGGGCCAGACTAAGTTAATCATTGAACGCCAGTCTGTTCTCAACTACGGTTCTGAGCAGAAAACTGGGAAGGTAACACTGGGGGCTCGTCCGGGATATCAACTTTGCAAAGAAGAGGACAGGTGAAGATTCGTCACGGACGGAGGGAGAGAATGACGGCGCCCGGAGGTAACGTTAACGTTAAAGCTACGGCCGGAGCTAGGAGACTTGCGGAATTAACGATCCCTAATACTAGCAACAACCCATTCTTGGTGGACATAAGAGGGACTGCTAGAGAGGATGTGGAGTTAACCAAATGAACTTTGGACGTATTGATGAGGGAGATGGCGGTTACCCATTTGTGACCAGTATGGAGCTAACATTAGCCGCACGTGAAGCCGCGGCCCACACATTAGCCCTGCCACCGAGTGTAGCGTGGCCGCCCACCCCACCGTCCTCAGTGTCGGCTAACCCTTTTCGGACACCAGCAGAGCGGCAATTCACGGCGGATGGTGAGTTGAATGTAGGAGCTTCCTATAAAAAAGATTGTGATTGCACCCGAAATGTAACATCCACCCCAGCTACACATTACGGGACCGGAAACGGCCTAAGCCAGGCTGCCGCTCTCGTCGCCAGCAGCCCAATAGTTAACCCTTTCACCCCTGTGAATTACAGTTACCATATGACAAACCCTGAATTACCCCCAGCCCATACAGCATATCATCAGCAGACTCTGTCACCTTGCACTCAGTGTATGCCAGTGTATTCCCCTGTCTGTGAGGCATGGTCCTGCATCGCAAGCCCAGGGCCATGACCTCATTCCGCCCTGTGATGCACTGCTTCTACCGGGTAGACAGCCTGAATGTAGGAGGACCAGGCCTGCACTGCGGGGCTGTTCATCTCACGTAGTGCATCAAACTGAAGCGGTAGACAGCAGTGATGAGGAACTTTGTGGGCAGAGAGAGCGGATTCCCACACAGCGACCGAGCCATTTTGATGGATCAGGCTCATGGAAAGACTTTCTCTACCACTTTGAAAGCTGTGCGAGAGCAAATCACTGGTCTGAGAAGACCAAGGCTGTTCAACTGAGATTCAGTCTCACCGGAGCAGCTGGCTCCATCATCCATAAAAATCCCAGATCTGATCGATGGAGCTACCAGAGGATGGTGGATGAAATTGAAGCAGCCTACGGACCATGCTCAGAGTATGCTGCGGCCATAGGTATTGAACTGAGACAGAGGGTTAGGGGGTTTGATTAGGGGGCCAAGTGAAGCCTTGCACAGCCTGAGGGATGACATTTCCTGTCTGGACGCCACCAGGGCCGTCACGCAACTGATGCAGCCAGGCGTGCGAAGGTCCTTTGAGCCGAGAGCCAGGGCAGCTACAGTGTTTGAAAGTACTCATGGACCTGCGCATAGTGAGCTGGAGTGGGGGGTGTGAGGCACACTGGCGCGCCAGAGCGGGGGCCGAGGCCTAAGCAACAATGTTGGCCCAAAAGGGACAAGTCTGCAAGAAAGAACGCAAGAGACATCATTTGCCATAACTGCGCTGGACTAGGTCATCTCCAGAAAAACTGCCCCTCCCCCCGCCAACCCAAACAGCAGGCCTATATTGTCAGCATGAGCCAGGCCCCCGATCCAGCTCCAGTGGTCACCTGTACCAAGAGCCAGGAGGATGAGATGTGTGTTCAGATATTAATACAAGGACTCGAACTCTGTGCTTTGCTAGATTCTGGTGCACGAAGGAACGTGCTGCCCCTCCATCACTTCAACACTCTCCCCACTGAGTTCAGACCTCCAATACAGCCATCAGTTGCACAGATCTTGCAAGGCATCGGCCCTGGGGGCCTGGCCGTTCTGGGGGAGGTTGTTCTACCAGTATTGGGGGCCGAGTCACTGACGTGAACTTCATCATGGCTGATGTAGCCGGGAGCACCGAAGTCATCCTAGGGCACCCCTTCTTGCGACAGGCGAATGCTCTTTTGGACTATGGCCGCAGGGAGGTGACTCTTTTTGGTGAGAAAGTGCCCCAATTTAACTCCGCACACCACCCGGAGGTGCACCTTGTGAGAGTGGCCCGCACTACAGTGTTGGAGTCTGGGTGCGAGTACATGGTTCCTGGCACAGCTCGCCTTCGGCACGCTGCTAAAGGGGACATGATGCTGAGTCCAACAAAGAGTTTCATCGAGAGGCACCGTGTACTGGTTGCTAATGTTGTGGTGCAGACGCGGAAATCCGCCAACATTCCCATTAGGGTCTTTAATCCTGGAGCTGCACCTGTCACCTTGAGGAGAGGGGCTGTGGCCGGTGTTCTCCAGCCAGCGACGGTATTGGAGAAGGTGGAGCAACAGACACCAAGGGCCCCAGCAGCATCTATTAACACTGCCATTGCATCCTCGATTACACACTGTCCCTGCTCCTGTACCTTTTCACCTGCAGTCCCTGTTCGCTGACAGCTGCGCCACGCTGTGTGAGGCTGACCGTGGTAGATTGGCCAACCTGTTGCAGTCCTACAGCGATGTTTTCTCTGCGGGGCCCACTGATCTAGGCCGCACCAACCTTGTGCGTCACGATATCTTGACCACCCCAGGGCCACCTGTGAAGCAAACTCCACGCAGGATGGCCAGGGATAAACAGACTGCAGCAGACCAGCAGGTGCAGCAAAGCCTGGAGGCTGGCGTCGCCCAGCCGAGCAACAGCAGCTGGGCTGCTCCAATTGTAATGGTGAGGAAAAAGGATCGGAGCCCACGGCTATGTGTGGATTACAGAACCTTAAATGAATGGACTCTTAAAGATGCCTATCCTCTCCCACGCATTCAGGACACCCTGGACACCCTGTCCACAGCCCAATACTTCAGCACGCTGGACTTAACATCAGGATACTGGCAGGTGGAGATGACACCACGGGCCCGCAAGGCTGCTGCATTCTGCACTAGGAGAGGATTGTTTGAGTGGAACGTGATGCCTTACGGACTATGCAACGCCCCATCAACATTTCAAAGACTCATGGACCGTGTCCTGGCTGGGTTACAGTGGGAGACATGCTTGGTGTATCTGGATGACATCATAGTCCTGGGGAGAGATGGCGTTGAAATGCTGGAGAGGCTTGGTCAAGTTTTCAACAGACTACGCGAAGCTAACCTGAAGCTGAAACCTTCCAAGTGCTGCCTGTTCCAGGAGCAGGTGGCTTACCTGGGGCACATCGTCTCCGCCAAAGGCGTCTTCCCCGGCCCCCGAAAAAATCCAGAAAGTGGTTGAGTGGCCCACGCCCCAAAACATTTCAGAGGTGCGACAGTTTATTGGCCTGGCATCCTACTACCGACGCTTTGTGAAGGACTTTGCCACGGTGGCCAAGCCCCTCCATGAGCTCACCAAAAAGTATGTACGCTTTAACTGGACAGACGCATGCCAAGAAGCTTTTGATGGACTAAAGCGCAGGTTGACGTCGGCACCTGTTCTGGGCTACCCCCTTGATAACGGTGATTTATTCCTCGACACAGATGCCAGTGATTGGGGAATTGGGGCAGTCCTGTCCCAGGTACAGGGGGGCGAGGAGAGGGTCCTAGCCTATGGGAGCAGGCGGCTTTCGGCCACAGAGCAAAACTACTGCACCACCAGACGAGAGCTGCTGGCAGCAGTGGAGTTCACCAACAATTTCAGACAGTACCTGCTGGGGAGAACATTCACTATCAGAACCGATCACAGCAGTCCGGGCTGGTTGACTAGACTGAGGGAGCCAGAGGGCCAGCTGGCCCGCTGGCTTGAAAAACTGGCAGAGTACGACTTCCAGGTGCTACATCGTCCGGGGAGGCATCATCAAAATGCAGATGCACTTTCTAGGAGACCCTGTCGTAAGCTGTGCCCATGTGGCGTGCTGGAGCCTGACCTCCATCCACAACAGCACCATGAAGGGGTGCAATGTAACCTGACCGATGAACCTGCTGGAGGAAATGCTGTGATAACCCCTACGGGGCTCCCGAAAGTGGGGGTAGTGGAGCTGTCCAGTGGCGGCAGCGGTGACCTGTCCCATCCAAACATCTACCGGGTGGGTGAATCTCTAAGGACTGACCTGTTCAGTGGCTGGATCCAGGAGCAGTTGGACTGTGCTCAGATGGCTGAACCAGACATAGCACCAGTGAGGGAGTGGATGGACCAAATGGGGGACCGGCCACGGTGGGCCGACGTAGCACACTGCAGCCCTGCCACCAAAGCCTACTGGGCACAGTGGAAGAGGCTCTACCTGAAAGATGGAATACTGTTAAGGAAATTCTACTGCACTGAAGGGAAAGTGTTCTATCCCCAGATTCTCCTGCCCCACCTGTACCGCAGCTCCGTGATGGAACAGATGCACGACGGCCCACTAGGTGGCCACTTCGGTGTGGAGAGGACTCTCGCCCGTCTCAGAAACAGGTACTATTGGTATAACATGAGGGATGATGTCACCCTGTGGTGCCGCACCTGCGTTAGCTGCGCTGCAAAAGCTAGTCCCCGGAAAACCATCAAAGCCACCATAGGCACATTGCGGGTTGGTGCCCCAATGGAGAGGATCGCAGTAGACCTGATGGGGCCGCTAAATGAGACAGAAAGGCACAACCGCTTTATACTAGTGGTGCAGGACTACTTTAGCAAGTGGGTGGAAGCCTATCCAGTTCCCAATGAACAAGCGTCAACAGTTGCTGAAAAGATCGCCTCAGAGTGGGTGTGCAGATATGGAGCTCCACACTGCCTGCACAGTGACCAGGGCACGAACTTTGAATCAGCTGTGTTTCGAGGGATGTGTGAAACGCTGGGGATCACGAAGACACGAAACACCCCATTTCACCCCCAGTCGGATGGACAAGTGGAGCGCTTTAACGCTACCCTGCAGAGAGTTTTGGCTACCACCGCTGAGCGATGTCACTGGTACTGGGATGTGATGATCCCTTATGCTGTAATGGCTTATCGCGCAACCAAACACAGCTCCACGGGCCTGACACCGAACATGATGCTTTTTTGGCGGGAGATAACAGAGCCAGTGGACCTGGTTGCTGGCTTGCCACCAGACAGTAATCAGGCCACTACTCCTCCGCATTATGTTGTGCAACTCAGAGAACGGGTGGAGCTTGCTCACCAGTTGGCGCGGGAGTCTCTGGGAAGATCTGTTGAGCACGCTAAAAGACAGTACAACAAAAACATCTGTCAAGTCCAGCACAAGGTCGGGGATGCAGTGTGGTATCTGATCAAAGGTACCAAGAGAGTGAAAAATAAAGTACGGAAATTCCTGCCATCCTATGAAGGTCCCTACTTCATTGTGGGTTTATTGGATGACTTAGTATACCGGATCCAAAAGAACCCCAGGACAAAGGCCAAGGTAGTGCATCATGACAAGCTCAAACCCTACCATGCTAGGACACCGCTGGACAATGGCTGGGTTTTCCAAGAAGCTGACACCAGGGGCCCCAGTGAGGAGGTGTTACCCCTCAGTCCCCTTCTCCTGTGGGATACTTCAGTGGATACTGATGATACTGCCGGTGAGGACCTCCAGGATTTCCAGTCTTCGCTGCGAGCCTCCTCGCCAGCTTTAGCAGCCAGTTTTCTGACACCCCTGCCCAGCCTCAACCTGGCGAGGCTGGGGTCAAACACCCTGCAGGTGGGCCGGCCCGCCACCCCTCTTTGGACTCTACCTCTCCTCGGAGGCCCATGAGGGTTCGCAGAGCACCGGACAGGTTTGGTGACTGGACATTGAACTTCATATGCGGTGGGTACAGGCTGCCTTCGCAGAGAGGAAAAAAAAACGTTGCCCAGTTGCCCAGAGTTGTAATGCTTAAAGTTGTAATTTGATCAAAAGATTGAGATGTATCCTGTTCATATCTTTTAGGTTAAGTTTAGTTGAAACCGTAATGACAGGGAGTCTGGGCACTGATAGGTCATAAGTTATTGTCTTAACGCTCTGGCACGTTAAGTAGCTGTGAAGATCTTGTTGGGTTTTGAGTGACTGACTGAAACTGGCAAGCTGGGTTTGTTTAACATTTGTTGGCAAAGGTTTTACCTTGCTTTACTCCTGCAGTATGTTACACCTTAGAGTAATATTCCACCAGATTTGAGCTGAATGGCTAACAGCCACTATACTTTCAGTATTGACGCCGACGTAATGTTGTGCGCAGTGATTACATTACTGTAAAAAAATGGAATGCATCCCATGACATTGTACAGACACTGCCCTTCTCTTTAAGCTGTCTTCCGCTGAAGAAGGACCTGTTCAAGGACTGTGGGAAGTAGGGGTTATCTGAAATGTGTTGATAGATTATGGGGTTGTTTTTTTTTTATGTTTCCTCCTTATAATGTGACTTTGCTGGAGTGATGTTAAGGGTTTAATCATCATCCAGAGTGGGGGTAGTGTCACCGTCCTGGCCCTTTAAGGACGGTGGTGGTATGGGAAACAGGAAGAAAAACAAGTGTGTGATCTGCTAACGTGGCTGGGAAGAGTAAGTTAAAAACTGTTCAGCTAGTGGGTGAGACTGACAAAACAAGCTCTGGTGAAGTGCCGACGAGCCGTGTAATGTGTGAATTACTGCTGTAAAGGAGAAATGAAGTTCCTGCTGACGAACGCTGCAATGACGTCTTCTTCATGTTAATGACTGGCAGAGTGGCCCAGACTGCTAAAGCTAGTTACCAGCTGCGAGCCAGACTAAGTTAATCATTGAACGCCAGTCTGTTCTCAACTACGGTTCTGAGCAGAAAACTGGGAAGGTAACAAAATGGACAAGTAGTAAATTAGTGTATAGTATGACCAACACAATATTAGCTAGATTAAATTAAATTTACATGATATAATATCAGGTCGGCCTACTTACAGATCACAAGAACAACTAAGTTTACCACAGTGTTATACAGTAAACGCTCAAAACAAAACCCACAGTTCAACCACCAATTAATGAATCCTTTTCTCAGTTCTAATCTCCTAGGTGTCCATCTTTCTATATCCCAGTAAGCAAACAAAAAATACTCAGTTTGAGGTTCAATTAAAAAGTTGGCCAATAAAAATATAACCAAGTCCAGTGACGTTGTGGGGGTGGAGCTGGACTCTCTGTCGGTGGTGTGGTCTGGTGTGGTGTCAGAGGAGTATGCTGTCCAAACTACATGTCATCTTGGACAATGTCTCCCACCCACTCCATGACTTGCTGCTCAAACACAGGAGCACTTTCAGTGCAAGACTCCCATTCCCCCAAAATACACCACAGAGCGCCACCAAAGTCTTTCCTGCCTGTGGCCATCAAACTTTATAACTCATCCCTTTATGTGTCTGACACCTAGTTACTTAGTTATTAAACTAGACCTCATTATCTGTTTTCTGTCCAATATTACCTGTTTAATAATTAATGTGCAATATTCTCTGCTGCTGTTTATTCACTAGTCCTTTTTGGTTCACCATAATTCTTAATAATGTAAATATTGTACATACCCACACACCTTTATATTTGTCTTTATATTTTACATTTATACTATTATATTTATATACTCTTTATCTATCTACCTTTGACAAGTGTGCAATTGTGACAAAAGAATTTCCAATCAATAAAGTTCAATAAAGTATTTCTGATTCAGTGAAATTACAATCTCTTTTGCAAGAGAGACCTGGCCAAGACACAGCATAAAAGAACATAAAGGACAAGTTTCCAACATAGAAAAGACATCAATCATACATATAAGTAACACATGCCCCTGTGTTGAATAAGGCAGAATACAACTTTATAAACAGCGACAATGACCAATATTCACCTGCTCCATATCCTTCAGAGTTGAAACAAACTGTCTATAAGAATAAAGGCAGTCAGTTTCAACAAGTTCTGAAGAAGGTTCCAAGCAGAAGGTGCAGCAAACATTAAGGCTTTTTTACCTAATTCTGTTTGGACACGGGGGACCAACAAGTGTAGGACGTCCTTTCAATGTAATCCATAATGGCCTTGAGTACTTGTTAAAAAGATACTCAAATAGGTAGGAGCTAGTCCAAGAAGTGCCTTATAGGAAAGCTCTTACCATAACTGTAAAATTTGTTTTAAACGCCTATTCAAGCCATATCCAAAGCTGAATGCAGTTCTTGAACCATTTGGAGTAAATGCATGGTTTTGGGGCTTCTCTGAAGTGTCTAACCCAAAAGTCCGAATCACTGTAAGTGCTACAGAAATTGATTAATATATGTTTAAACACACTAAAGTAATATATCTTTCATTTCTATGCAGACAACTACACTGTGGGGCCACAGCATAAAGCCTTACCTAGTCCAATTTAAAATTTTATACCAATACCCTGAAAAATGAATATTTTACACAGGTTTTTCTAAGGATTTGGCTTAGCGTATTTTTTCAAAAACAACACTGCCCCCTGGCGCCAAGCGGCTGCCCACGAAATAATAGGAGCTGGCCCTTCCTTACAGCGTGGGCTCTCTTTGGTAGTTGTAGGCTGTGAGAGGGACATGTGAGCTCCTATTGGGTCGGATTTGGTGTCAGTCGAAAGGTCAGAGTTAAGCGGTTAATTTGAATACAAGATATCGCATTTGTTTACATCGGTTTGTTATTACGGTTATGATGACATATTAGCCACATCTGCCGGCAAATATGAAACGAAACCCTGGGGATTATTGATGGAATAATGTGTTTTGGACTAAATATTTGTACTGGATTGGATGGTCTGGGCCTTTGACAACGTAACAAAACCATTTTTGTTGGACTATAATCGATCGGTGGATTACTATGAGGCTTTGAAGGTGAGTCGTGTAAATTTTGATGGTACTGGTTGGTCTGACAGAAGCGCTGATTGTACCCACTGTAGTGATTGTATCTTGAAATGGTTTGCATTGGTTGAATCACAAGGATTTTAGCTTTCAAACAGTGTATTATATAGCAGTTGTGGGCACATAACGAGAGCTGTCATCAAGACCTGTTGCCACCAGGAATGTTAAGAGGTTTTCACATAGAGTTACAACAGCACCAAACTGCAGCCAAACAACTGTGAGTAGCTTAAACTTAACACTAGCTTTCTATATACGGGTTTCTTGTATACAAAGACTACTGGATACGCGCGCAGCCAGTGGGAAAAAGCGCTTTGGTAGCCGGTCAGAAGACTGTAGTCAACCACTGTAATCAATATAGATTACGCATTGTTAGTAAATTCTTGTTGACTTAATACTAAACTGCCATTTCAGAGTTGGATCTGTTTGTTTGTGTTTCATTTTGAATATAAATATAACATACGCAACCATGCTGCAGGTTAGCGAAGCCGGTCAGATGCTAGCCAAAAAGCTAATGGAGAACGAAGGAGAGAGGCATTCTTTCCACAGCTCTAAGTACTGCCATTTGACCTAGCTGTGTCACACTTAGAGATGCAGAGAACATTGTCTTCAGTAAAAAGTTTACAACCGCAAACTATTTTGTATTGAAGTATCTCCTAAAGCAGCACAGCAATGTGAAGCCTGTAGAATGAAACTCTGGCTGATGCTGCCAGTGATGCATCCACTCGGCAGGGGAGAGTGGCATTAATCAACAGTAACATTAGTTCTGAAGTAGACATTTGCTTGATTTTTTTTTAATATCTCAGACAGTGGCGTTAAACAATGTTATATGCTACATAAAAATCCTACTCATTGATGCTGTTATGAATACGCAATTAGCTAAAATGTCGGGAGGGACCTGCTTTGTTTTAATACATTATTTTCAATTAGGCTATATCCTTAGCTTACATGATCCAGAATCCTCTTGTCTGAGAGGCTGCAGTGTTTTCAGTTCGGCTGGTTGTTGACTCCTCAGGTTAATTATTGTTCCAGTAAAGTGGATTAATTTCTAAAATGCGCTGCTGAACAGGTTTCCCGTTGTGAAGACCGAGTGCTGCTTTCTGCCCCCTGGTTGCATGCGCATCTCAGTGATGACGTTGCACAGAAACCCGTCTATGCATTCGACCAGCCTATAAGTTAAGTTAGCTAAAAAGCTGCAGTCACGTAACGTAACTTACCTTTCTTTATGGGTTCTATATTGACTGATGAAGTTCGATCTTGTGGTGGTCGTGTCACTGATTTTTGAGCTGCAAACCTTGCACACCGCTGTTATTTTCTTCCTACCATCATAAACAACATAATACCTTTCTTTATGGGTTCTATATTGACTGGTGAAGTTCGATCTTGTGGTGGTCGTGTCACTGATTTTTGAGCTGCAAACCTTGCACACCGCTGTTATTTTCTTCCTACCATCATAAACAACATAATACCTTTCTTTATGGGTTCTATATTGACTGGTGAAGTTCGATCTTGTGGTGGTCGTGTCACTGATTTTTGAGCTGCAAACCTTGCACACCGCTGTTATTTTCTTCCTACCATCATAAACAACATAATACCTTTCTTTATGGGTTCTATATTGACTGGTGAAGTTCGATCTTGTGGTGGTCGTGTCACTGATTTTTGAGCTGCAAACCTTGCACACCGCTGTTATTTTCTTCCTACCATCATAAACAACATAATACCTTTCTTTATGGGTTCTATATTGACTGGTGAAGTTCGATCTTGTGGTGGTCGTGTCACTGATTTTTGAGCTGCAAACCTTGCACACCGCTGTTATTTTCTTCCTACCATCATAAACAACATAATACCTTTCTTTATGGGTTCTATATTGACTGGTGAAGTTCGATCTTGTGGTGGTCGTGTCACTGATTTTTGAGCTGCAAACCTTGCACACCGCTGTTATTTTCTTCCTACCATCATAAACAACATAATACCTTTCTTTATGGGTTCTATATTGACTGGTGAAGTTCGATCTTGTGGTGGTCGTGTCACTGATTTTTGAGCTGCAAACCTTGCACACCGCTGTTATTTTCTTCCTACCATCATAAACAACATAATACCTTTCTTTATGGGTTCTATATTGACTGGTGAAGTTCGATCTTGTGGTGGTCGTGTCACTG
>NC_060168.1:4440989-4454868 GCF_021292245.1 Micropterus dolomieu | reverse complement strand
TGAAGTTCGATCTTGTGGTGGTCGTGTCACTGATTTTTGAGCTGCAAACCTTGCACACCGCTGTTATTTTCTTCCTACCATCATAAACAACATAATACCTTTCTTTATGGGTTCTATATTGACTGGTGAAGTTCGATCTTGTGGTGGTCGTGTCACTGTTTTTTGAGCTGCAAACCTTGCACACCGCTGTTCTTTTCTTCCTGCCATCATAGAAAACATAATCCTTGAATGTCTGTGTTGTACTTCATGTAACAGTCTTTTTCTGCGTTGCTGTTACGGAGATCCAGGCCGCTAACGTTACGTGAAGCACAAGTGGTTGCAGGATTATGCGCATATGTTGGAATGAGCGAATGCAAATATCTATTAAAAGAATCGAGTCATTTTCAAGTCATCGGTCTCAAGGTAAGTCAAGTCTCAAGTCATGAACACCAAGTCAAAGTCAAGTTGTATTTTGTCTGTTTTAGTCAAGCAAGTACCAAGTCTTCAAATTTGCGACTCGAGCCTGACTCGAGTCAAGTCATGTGACTCGAATCCCCCACCTCTGATTTTCTAACCCTATATACGAGTATGAACCTGAAAATGAGTATACTGCAGCACCATTAAACCTTCCAGATGTGTTAAAGTACTGTCATATCATGACAACGGCACATCAGGGCTCCAGACTGCAACCATATTGGTCGCAAATGGCCCAAAGTGTGAGCACACTGTGCAAGTAAAGACCGCAAACTACCGTAATTCCCCCCCGCCCCCCCGCTAATTGTTCAAATTATAGTCTGACCGGCCGCCGTGAGCATCGGGAGAAATCCCAGTGGGTGGGTCACTCTGTGGCTGCTTGGGCAGCTCATTATACAAAAGCAGAGAGACAAATGCATCGGCAGCTGAAGCTGTGAGACAGAAGACAACAGGCAGAAGATAAGTAAGGTTTGTGTTTGGCTAGCTGGCCATTAGCAGTACCATTAGCTGATTGCTGGATGCTTTTATTTTGCTTAGATGATTTGAGTAGATGATAGTTGTTTATTGACTAAAGCTATTGATCATTGATCTGTGCTGAAACAAATAAATCATGTTGCACCTTTTAAAGAAGAGTTGTATTAACAGCTTGTTATGGTCAGATTGACCCTTCACCTTATTAATGTAAAATTGTGTTTAAATATTGGCATTTATAGGTGGGCAAACCACTCTTTGGTTAATTCTTGTTTCCAGGGCAGAGCCCTGTATTTATTAATGATTATTAATAATGTCTGCAATATTTATAACTTTATTAATATTACTGAATATCTTCAATATTTTGCTAATAACCAAACCTGCCCCTACCTGAACCCAACACCACCATGGGATGTAACAAAAGCTCTCTATAGCTATCAGCTGAGCACGTTGGTGGTTATTCAAACTTTAATAGAGTTTTTAGGCCCAACAGTAAGTAAAAGTTATATCTCATTTTATTCAGGCAAATGTGACCTCTGGAGTGTTCTTGCAGTCTCTGTTTATTGGCCACAAACAGCCAATGGATGTATTCCCAGACAGACAGCACTGTTGCTGAAACAACATGCTCTGACTGTGTGTGGGAGTGAAGTACGCCTGTAAATGTGTGTGACAGCTCATACTCATGCTCAGACTGATGATCATCAAACACATGGAAAACTTACCAAGAACCTTTTTCACACATTTTCTGCTATTCCCTCTTCTTTTCCCTCTGGTCTCTCACATTAGTGAAGATAATTGGCGGATCCCCATCATGATATTTCCTGTATCTGCTGAGAATAAACAGCACCAAACGTTTGCTTCCCACCATTTAGTAGTCCCACCACTTGCTCAAGTTGAAGATTGTTGAAACAATTTAAACATAGAAGTAAAAACAGCATATTACCTGAAGAAAAACATCATAGGTAAGACGTCACTTGATTTTTTTACCGTTACATCCTTTCTTGCAGGCTAAGTTAACACTTTGACATAATACTGGTGGTACACAGGATAGTAGCATGGGTCGCATTAGCTGGTGAAGTAATGTGGAAAGCAATACTCTCTCAGCTGCCCGTTCTGCTCTCCCCCGAGGAGCAGCAGAGCCGGGCGGATAATTTTGCCTTTCAAGATGAGGAGGTGTGGCAGCCCAAACACTCTCTGGGCAAAGCCATGAGAATGTTGTTGCTGGATGAGCAGGAGTCGGATGAATGTGCCCTCTCCATCCACAGGGCTCCCAGCAGCTCTCCGCTTCCCCTGTTTCAACCTTCGGTGGACACTGGCCTCCAAAAGGGTGATTCCAGCCTCGAGGGGGCTCTCTCCGGCGATATCTCCATTCCGCTGTCCGCTGCCACCTCCCTGCAATCCATCGGTGGCCTCGTAAGAGAGCTCCCCACCATCATCAAGCGGGCGGAAGCCCGCTATCAGCAGCTTGTTCCTCCGGCCCAAGAGTTCACTCCACTGGACAAAATGGCCTATGTTTTCGCTCTTAGCCAGGAGGAAAAGGAAGAGTAAAAGAAAGAGCAAATCAGCCAGCGCGCAGCTCACCGAATGCGCCGCTCCAGCTGTCACCGCTGCTGGGATGGCCGTCTGCCAGACGCAGGCCCATCAGATTCTGTGGCTTCAGCAGTCTGTCATCCCCAAGGCCACCCGGAAGGAGCTGGTAGAGGACCCGGAAAGCCTGGATGTGCTCTTGGGGCCTAATTTCCAGACCCTTGTGGACACCACGAAGTCCGCAGCCCAGGAGGTGGAGAGCATCAGGCAGCATTTGGGCTGGACTCGGCCCTCTTTTTGTCACCACCCTAGGAGGCGCTCCCTCCTGCATGGCGGGTCATGCTGGCAACCCATGACTCTCCCCGCCAGGAGCTAAGTTCTCCAGTGTGGCCTAGCGCGGAGTTTGCTGCCTGCCTGGCCAACCCCTGGCCGGCGGGCCCCCCATGGGTCGCGGCGGGGCTCCTCCCCACAACTGCGGCAGGGGCAACAGAGTGGCTTCTCTTCATTGCCACCAGGGTGCCTCATCAGCAGGTCCGACTGCTTTCAGAGCAGTACTTGGAGTGTTTCGCTGCCTGTTGGCTGATGGACAGATGGATGGACAGCCTGATCCGCCAGGGTCACAGGCTGCAGTTCGCCCCCCCCTCCAGCCCAGAACGCCGCCCTCCAGGCGGATCTCCTAGCCATATCCAGGGTTCCACCCGGGCAGGAGAATCAGAGGTTTTATTCCCGTTACTTCCTGGTCAGGGTTGCATGAAGCCCATCCTGGATCTGTTACTGTTCAACAAAGTGATTATGGAGAGACTTTTCGCATGTTATCAGTAAAACAGGTGTTGGAGTGAGTGCGTCAGGGAGACTGAGTCACATTCATCGACCTGAAGGACGCGTACTTTCACGTTCCTGTCATCCCCGGACACAGGAAGTTCCTGCGGTTCTCCTACTGGGGTGCTCAATACAACCGCCTGCCCTTCGGTTACTCCCTGGCACTGCGCACTTTCTCCAAGTGGTCGAGACGGCCCTGGAGCCGCTGCGGGTCTTGGGCATCAGGGTCTTGTTTTATCTGGACGACCTGCAGCTGCTTGTACAGTTCCAGGACGAGGGGGTGGTGCAGAAAGCCCAGCTAGTTGCACACCTGTCTCGCCTGGGCGTCACGGTGAACTTGAAGAAGAGCTCTCCTCTTCCCTCGCAAAGGCTCACCTACTGTGCTTATGGGCCTCATGTCGGGCGGGGTTCCCCTGAGCAGGGTCACGTCCCATATCTCGGTCTTCAAAGACGCCTACTTGATGGGCTGGGGCGGGACCTGCCTCTCTCAGGTGGTAGGCAGTCTGTGGCAGGACCACATGCCTCTCCACATAAACGTGCTGGAGCTCCTCACTGTGTGGAAGGTAGTCCAACACCCCTCTGCTGCAGGACTGGCACGTGCTGGTCCGCACCGACAACAAGGCTGCAGCGGCCTACATAAACAGCCAGGATGGGGTGTGCTCTCCGCAGCAGCTGGGCTTGGCCAGGCGGCTGCTCCTGTGGGCACACACTCATCTGCTCTCCATCCATCCAACTCCATCCCTGGCGTGTTGAACAAAGGGGTGGACATCATGTCGAGGGGGGGACCTCGCCCAGACGAGTAGCACCTCCACCCCGATCCGGTGGCCCAGATCTTGCTACGGATCGGCGTGGCAGAGGTGGATCTGCCAACCGGGTGACCGCTCAGTGTGCCCTGTGGTTTTCACTGAGCCTGCGGGACGACCCCCCCGCTGGGGCTGGATGACTTCGTGCACCCACTATGGACTGTCCGCTGCCAGGGGTGCTTTTCCGCCGGTTTCGCGCCTTCTGGACCGCCTACAGTTTTTGAGCCTTGGCAGTGATTCTGGTGCCTCTGGAGCACACGAGCGCGTCCTGGTTTCCCTGCCTCCAGCAGTTGTTGGTGGGAAGGCCATGGGAACTCTCCTGGAGGGGGGACACCCTCTCTCAGACGGGGGATGTGATCAGGAGTTATCCGCTTCTTCGCCCCTGTCATTTTATGGCTCTGGACAGGTGGGTTTGTGCTTGGTGGTACTGTATGGGCCAGTGAGGCGCTGACTCATCCTGCTTCGCCTCTATCCCAATAGGGATAGACTTAGAGGGTGAAGCCTATATGAAATTGAATGGTAGTTATGTACTGTAACTCTAGATTAAATGAGTATAGGCGCTGCCCTCTAAGTTCATTTGGGAGCTGAAGCCTAGGTCTCACCGTTGTGTATATATACAAGGTGCGGATGTAGGAGAGACCCACACTGTGCGTAGGCGTAGACAACTTTTCTCAGTGCCGCGCAGGCGTGCGTAGGTGCAATAGCCTTAGAGGGCTGCACCTATACTCATAGAATCTGGAGTTGCAGTACGTAACTACCGTTTCTATCCTTACGTGGAGTCTTGTGTTTAGCTGGGAGCTGGTTGTTTTGTGGTGTTAGTGGACTGCATGTCATTACCTGCGGTGTTGTGGCTGTAGTCTGAGAAAGCCTCTGGGGCGTCCAAGCATAGCTTGTTGGACCCAGTACTGGCAAGTAGCCTCCAGAACTGCCTTAATTCTTCGTGGCATACTTTCATCTAAGTGTTAGAAACATTGTTGTTTACATCAAAAACCCGGTGTGGTCTTCTGCAGCTGTAGCTGATCTTCTCAGCTTCAAGGTTCGGTGTGTTACGAGTTCAGAGATGGTATTCTCCCGCTAAGTGTTGTTCTCAATGTCATTATATGTCGAGTGCTGGACTTTGATAGATTTGAGGAACATGTGAAGAGGGGCCCGTCAGGCCAGCCACAAGGAGGCTATCTGGTCATTGGCTCTGTAGGAAGTTTCCCAGAAGCCAGACGTGAAAGACTCGGTCCCGGAATAGTTGAAAAGTTTCACCCACACTCCTCAGCCTGTAACGTTCTGCCAGCTAACATCAGGCCGCCTAATCCCCTGCCTGCCGTGCTAAGTAGTGTTGGACAAGTTCCTCAGAAATTGTAATAAGTTACTAGATACTTTTTACTCTTTAAACTTATTACAAGGTGATAAAAGTAACTAGTTACGTCAATCGTTATCTTACTATATTACTTTTACGACCCTACTACTAAGATTTTTGCTGGTCGCACAAAGTTTACAACAGACAACAATGTTCTTTGCATCTTAGACTGTGACACAATGTGGCGATACTTACAGCTGTGGACAGAACACTTCTCTCTCTCTTCATTCTTCCTTTAGCTTTTCAGCTGGCTCTGAGCTGACTTAAACAACATAAGGTACGGTGCCACTGGCCTGCAACGCAGTCGGGCATTGACGTCGAGGATGGTGTGTTCAGTAACGCAGTAATGCAGAATTACTTGGTAATTAGTAACTGTATTAATATTACTGTTTTGGAAAAGTAATCTGTTACACTACCAATTACTGGGAAAAGTAATATTTTTACAGTAATGTGTTACTGAGAAACGTGTTACTGCCCAACACTGGTGCTAAGATATCAGAGATGGCACAAGCTGCTAGTCTTCGGCCAATTAGCTTGATGGCTACTCCCTTGCCAGCTTGTTTCCAGCCAGATCCACCTTCATTGAAGTCTTCTAGAAGTAAATGTAGATTTTGCTGTCATTGTGCCTCTCTGCAGTCCTGCTCCTCTGAGTCATCGCCCCAGCTCCTCGTCCTAATCGCTATACTAAGTGCAACCAGCAGAGGAGAAGTGGTGATATATTGGTTTTATGTTCATAAAAGATAGTTGCTAATAAGTACCTGTTGTTGCTGCTCCCAATAATCCCAACCACAATGCACCTGTAAAATTTACAGTTGTAGGCTACGCTGTACGTTAGATCACAGCATTCTACTGTATTATGGAGAAACAGACAGCTTACTGTATAATCATGATGTAATTTGATGGTGATGTAAAAGTACAGCTTGTTAAAGTGATTTTCTATAGGACATTGTTGGTTAATGTTGGGTTTCTGTTATTTTAAGGTATAGCTAGTACATAATTGGGTACTCTAATTTTCTACATTACATAATTTGTTTCTGTGATTTTCTGTCAATTGACCGTCGGAGCAGAGGGGTCTGTGAGCGTAACTGGCCGGCTGGCTTATAAGCTATTCCCACCGGTTGGCGCGAGCTTTCCCCCAAAAAAGGCTAGGTGAGTCGAGCTGGTACCATGAGGTGGAAAAGGGGCAAATGAATACGTTTCTACAGTGCACACTTGTTACTGTGTTTGAGGCACCTGAAACATTTATTTTGCACTCCAGAAAAGACACACCAACACCTAAAATTTTTTATCTCAAAGCCAATGCTCAGGTCCTTTTTATGTGTAAAGCTACAATGACCACAGATTTTTAACTAGGTGGTGAAACAGAATACAAATAAAATACTGGGTAGTGAAACACTTGGTTTCTACTTGAAACTCAAGCAGTAACAAACCAGTGATGTATCACTTCAGTCAAATCAGCTGCAGCGTCCAGTCAATAACTGATATCCAATAAGGGGGTTGTCAGTCAGTAAAAGACTTCTGCGAAGGCAGTGCTTCCTGATCCTCATTCTTTGCAGCACAAATAAGAGTTTAGGATAGCCTACAAGATATATATAACAAGATAGTATAACATCCAGGAGTAAGGAATGAGGAAATATCAAATGAGAGTGCATGAATATGTTTTGTTGTTGTAACAGTGTTGTTTGTTGATTGTTTAACAGTCGGATCCTAGTGGTATTGGCCCTTAAGCTGTGGAACCTTCTGCCAGAGGTTAGCATGGATAAGAGTGCATGGGAGGGCTGTGAGACGCTTTTGAGCTTTCTTTGAGATGTGTCTGGTGTTAAGAGTCCATGTGAGGTCCTATGAGACATCGACACCCAGAAACTCGGTGGTCTGGTTGATCTCCATGTCTCGTCCACATTGAGGGACAGGTTGTTGGTGATAAGCCAGTCAGTGAGCTTCATAGGGGCTCATCATTCTAACTGACCCAATTGTATCATCTGCAAACTTGATGATGTGGTTTGATGCTGGAGGTCTTGTTCCCGATCCGGACTGCCTGAGGTCTCCCTCAGGAAGTACAGGATCCAGTTGATGTTAGTAAATGCTGAGCTGAAGTCTGTGAATGCATTCTGACATAAGTTTTTTTCCAGATGTGTGAGCTGACACAACTAGGGGCTAAGTGTCTTGCTCAGGGAGACATTGGTGGGTCACAGTGGGGAGTTGAACCCGGGTCTCCCACACCAAAGCCATGCATCTTATCCACTGCTCCATCACCACCCCATGGTAAGGTGAAGGGTGGTAGGGATGGCGTCGTTGGTGGTACGGACGGGATAATACGCAACATGGATGTTGACTAGCTGCCAAGTCTTTCTCTGTTGCTTACCCCAAATCCCAATCAGAATCAGGTTTATTGGCAAGTACGCTTTCAAATAAATTGAATTTGCCTTGGTGTCTGGTGCATGACAATAGACAGAGTAAGAGAAGAGTAGAGAAAATAAATAACAATAAACAGCAATTATTGCAAGTCAAGAAGAATTAATATAAATTAGAAAATCAATTGTAAAAATATTTACATTATAAACATGTATAATGTAGAAATGTGCACAAAAATCACAGTTAAAGGATATAAGAATATACAATGTGCATGTTAGTAATGCAAGAAATGAGCATGAATAAAAAGTAGTTATTGGATCTGCATGCAGTGGCAGGAACTAAGATTACACAAATTATTATCATCATTATTATCATTATCATTATTACTGTGGTAACTCTAAAACTGCCACTTTTTAAAATTTAATAAAGGAATATTTTATCTTCTCTGATCACACAGGCTATTGAACTTTGGCTTCATACAAAGTGTTAGTCAGTTGTTGTCACTGTCAACAACATAAGTAAAGGCACAGCAGTATGGTACCGATACAAACAATGAATTGTCAACAAATGACAAAACTAAAGAAAACAGCGTGTTCTCGTTCAACAAGTTAAAGACCTTCATCTAGGGAAATAAAGTACAGCGCTGAAATGGGTTACCTCCTGTAGCAACATTGGTTGCAATAGACAGCAAGGAGAGACTGGTGTGCTCTCTTTTTATGGGTTTAGTGATGTCATGTTCATGTCAGCAGGGCTCCCACACTCCCGTAAGGGACTGGGCCAGCAGGAATCCAGTATTTGGATTCAGTTTACTCTCACACTCTGGTGTCATTAAATGGACCAGTGGGATTTTGGAACTGTTTCTTTGTCATAAGCTTGTTTTTTACATGCATGCAATTTTGATAAGGCTTCTAGTCAACATGCAGGCCACCTCTTTGTTTCCCATAAAGTGAGGCCCCATATATAACATACAGTCGCAGGAAAAAGTATGTGAACCCTTTGGAATTACCTGGATATCTGCATTAATTGGTCATAAAATGTGATCTGATCTTCATCTAAGTCATAATAACATAAGGGTAGGAATCTCTGGGCACATCACGATTCAATTTGATTACGATTGAGAGGGCTGCAATGCAATTATAAAACGATAATCGATGCATCTTGATGCATCTTTTTTTCCTATGTGATTTCTGGATAATTACTATGCATTTAATTTGCACATTGAAATCTGAAAGAAACTCCTTAACTTAAAAGGACTAGCTTGCGTACCTAATTTACTTTACTAACCACGGCTCCTCCTGATCACCACCGTCTTCTCATTAATAACCGGTTTTCAGACTCTTCTGAAAACTGAAATATAATTTAACTACTATCAGGATGTACAAGACAGAGCTGTACACCTGTTTCACTTGTACCTGACCAGACCGTTCTCATCTCAGGGCGTCTAATACCAACGCTTTCAGAAAAAGTGACAAATGCTAATGATCTAGCACTAGCTAGCTAGCTAACTATGTTTGTGTTAAAGGTGTTGACAGCCCCCCGAAGCTCCCTACCATTACCATTACCATCAGAAATGTTAGTGCCTAAACCTAAGTCACTGACTTTATGCCATTATAACTCTTATTCCAAAGAAAGGGAAGGGCTTAATACATAGGCTCATGTAGGCTGGTGTCTCTGTTAAATACAGGCCAGAAAATCTTGGCCAAAACCTTGGCAAGAAGACTCAGCCCTCTTATGGCTAAATTGGTACACCTGGATCAGACAGGGTTTATCCCAAACAGACCCCTGGAAATCCAAAAGAGGACAATATTATCTTGACAAGAAGGCTTTTAACTGCATGGAATGGCCCAATTTATTTGGTGTGTTTGAAATTTGAATTTAGAGCAACATCCATCTCAGATAGATACTATAAAAAAATCTTTTATGTGTGTGTTCAGGGCCTTATTTATACTACCCAAACTGTGAGCTCCATGGTGTGTACTTGTTTGTTTTTCCTTTTAATTGTTCATTTGATTCCTGTGTTTTTTTGACTGTTAATTTCTGAAATAAGGCAAGGTATCTACTTAAAGGTATTCTGTACTGTCAATATACATTGCTTAACAATAAAAAAATATTTGGAACGGGTATAAATATGTATATATAGTACTGTGTAAATGTTTTAGGTAGATGTGGAAAAAATTCTGTAAAGTAAGATTGCTTTCAAATATATACATGTTAATGTGATTATATTCATCAATTAATAAAATACAAAGCAACATATATATATATATATATATATATATATATATAAAATTTAGTGCCATCTGTTTCTCCTTTAGCCCACACTCAGTAGGAGCATCCAGCCCAGTGATTTGCAGCTTATAGTGGACACCTCCATGGCCAAGTGACGGATGGCTGTTCCATATTATCCTTTTAATTATGCACATTGATTCCCCCCGCAGCAGCTGCCTTGTTTACTCCCCGGCTGTAATGCATTTGTGTCCACTGTTGCATTGATGAATGTATCCTAATCTTAATCTGTGCACGGCAACATCCATCTGACTAATGCAGGAGTCTGGGATAAATCACTGGGGTCCTGCTCCAAGCGCTGCCAGCTGACTACTATCTCCCTCTCTCTCTCTCCAAGTCTGCCAAATGCATGCTCTCTCTCTGTCGACTCATTTCTTCCTTATCCTTCTCTGTCACAGCTACTCCTTCTGTCTCTACAAAACTTCACTTGCTGTCCCTCAAACTTTGATTCCTCTCATATGATTTCTTACACTCATGCTCCCCATGTATCATTCATTTTTCAGTTCATTTGAATAGCACTTTAAAGTGATAGTCTACCAGAAGAACACAGCTAAATTTCAAATGCTTCCTTGATGCTCCAAATCTTTTTTTCATCTAAGGCCCACATGCTTGCAAACATAAAAGGAGCATTCAAGCACAAAGACACTTGTTATCTGCCTACCTTGGCCCTGTTAAGTGGCGACTGCCCAAAAATGTGCTAAGCGAGGACACAACTAATTCAGATATTCTCGAAGTCCTTTGTTCCTTCATTCAGCATCATCATTACAAGACAGCATTCATATTTCAGTTGTTTGTGTAGGTTCAGTAAGTAAATAAGTAAGAACGGTGTACACAGAGTCTATAGATCATGAGTCCAAGGGGAGAGACATCTCAGGTTTTGGAGCCACAACCTCAAAGTCTCCTTTAATTCTGTCTGGAGAAAAGATCAATCAATATGCCGCGGCTCAAAAGACCTCAGAGACCTGCTGGCAATGTAGCACTGCACTAGGTCTTTAATGGAGACAGGTACCTGACGATGCAAAATGCAACCATGCAGCTCTAAAAGAATTTTGAAATAGATTCTGAATTTAACGGGAAATGAGTGTAAAGACATAAAGACTGGTGTCAAATGACACTGCTTAGAGTACCTGGTTAAAAGCTTTGTAGCTGCATTCTGGAACACTACATGGATGTCTAACTAAGGCATGTAAAGAGGGTCTGACAGTATAATAGTCTAGACAGGATGAAATGAAATAGTGAGTGATGTAGCACGATGGGCCTGAGTTCAGCAAAGGTCATTGCCTGGTCCATGGTGACAGCTAGAGTTTGAGAGGATGTTTCATTACCTTAGGGACAACGCTTGCTGGAGCAGAAATAAGGTCCTCTGTTATATCAGAACACTGTTCTGGGAGTAAAAGTCAGGAGGGAGCGATCCTGCTCTGATAAAGCCGTAAAACTTCAATTAATAGCCGAGTCCCAAATAGCCGCCTGCCTCCTTTACTGGCCTGGTGTGGAAACACATTTTTAAAAAATAAACACAGGTCTCCATTAAATGCCTAGCTTGGTTTTTATAGAAGTTCTTTGGATGTATAAAACCTCCCGCCAGTTTGCCCGCTTTAGCTGCTTAGATTGTTAATACAAATTTTAATGTTTAAACGTATGATCAATATGTCAGTATGGACATTGTTAGATTGGTCAGATTCTCCACAATCCAATCGCTAAGTTCATTTAACAGAAACAACAAGATCCACCAAAGTCATAGATTTACGGGTGTAACCGGCATGGTACAAGAGATGAAAAGAAAAAGAAAAGTGCCGACTCCTATTACCTTTGAAGCGATCGTTAAGTCTTAATCTTGTAGATTTATCCAGCATTGAAACCCCTCACAGATGTTAGGGTGGCTGTTCCACCAGTGTATGAATGTGAGTGAATGGTGAATGCAGATGTAGTGTAAAGCGCTTCGAATGGTCGAAAAGACTAGAAAGGCGCTATTCAAATACAGAGCATTTACATTCCAGCATGTTCGAATGTACCACTGTTTGTTTACATTCTCTCTCCCATTGCTTCCTGCTGCTCGCTCCCAGCAGCTTTGTTTGGGCCCAATTTACAGACCCAGGGATATATAGGAAAACTGGATTTTTATCAGAGCACACGAAAAACAGAAAGCTACCGACCCATGAGGAAATATTTGCTGAATTTAAAAGAATCGCAAAGTATCCCTTTAATAATGTAAAAGAAGAAATAAGATTCTTGATAATGAACCAAACCAGTAAGAGTAGTGGTAGTATTATCAATGTATAGCAGTGTTTCCCACAGGATTTTAAGAGGCCTTGAACCCTTTCACTGGGGGGTCTGGGGGCATGCCCCCCCCCCTAAGAAAATTTTGTACATTTTAAAGTTAAATGCATTAACTTGGTGCAAAATTAAGATCTATTATCTATAATGATAATAAACTATTTGATCATAAACCCATTGTATAGGTATAAATGGTGATGAAACAGCAACAAAAGTCAACTAATTTATTTAAATGTTTTCCCAAAAACCCAAATCAAAGAATAAAAGATAGAATAAGTAATTTCCCTAACATTTTACTGTTGTTTTTTTACTTTTATTGGACATATGTAATATGTTTTATACTTTCTGTGAATATAATCCAATTAATCTTATTTCCATCCTGTCTAGACACCTTTTTTTGAAAACCGGGCGTTGTGTGTATCCTCGCGCTAAATTCATTAAGTCCAACCAGAGTCTGACCCAACTTGATAAATAATGTTGTGTGTGGTTCTCGTATCGCGTAATATGAAGACCTCACAGCCTCTCTTCAGGTAGGACTCTCAACACTTGTCTTTGTAAAGAGAAAAACTGAGGATAAAGTCGCTAACCTGCCTGTCAGCACTGGGCTGTTTCAGGGGATTTACCATGAAGCTTTAATATGTGTGCACTCCAAATGTAGGCGTGGCTAGCCTAATCGCCTTCTCACAAACGAGTGACAGAAACAGGCTGTTAACGTTACTGTAGTTACCTCAAAAGAAAAGTAGTTGTCTCGAGTCGGAGGCCTAAGTGTCTGAGTGTGCAAGCTTACAGTAGCAAGGAGCAGCGCCCACAAAACACAAAGTTAGAGGTCTGTAATATATTATGAGATGTAAAAATATGTTTCAGTTCATTTTGAAACTATGGCAGAGCAAATTAGACTATGGCGGGCCACCATGGTCTCATTAATTAATGGGAAACACTGTATAGTACTAAATCTAAAACTAAAATCCCATCAATACCAATCCCTAAACACAAGTTTAACACTACAGTTTGTCCAAAAAACATATTTTAAAGGGGACCCCAACAAATAAAGTTGTTAATGTAACATTAATGTTGATTATTTGACAGTGTTCAGTGTGACAGCTTGTTTCTGCTGCCTCTGTAAAGGCCCTGAAAAGGGGAGTATTTAAATTAAAGATGCACTGACAGATCCTCAGATCGTCTGTGTGGCTGGTGGTAAAGTTGGACAGGGCTAACAGGGATGACCATAAAAAGGTGACAATGCCACCCAAGTAATCTCACCCATGGAAAATCATTCTCTCAGGACAATGATTCAGAAGGCATACAGGTTTGTTACACTAAGGCTGAAAGCTGGAGATGTAGTTCCATCCAACAATAATTCTATATTTAACATTAAAGCTGCAAGCAGCGTTGGGCGGGCCCTCGCACTTGTAGCGCGTCCGCGCTTGAGCCGGCCGAGTTGCACGTTCTGGAGCTCTGCCGGTGCGGCTGTGAATTTCCTACGCGGTTCTGACGCCGCATGAAGGTGCTATATGTCACTTCCTGTGTCCCCTATGTGGAGCTA
>NC_060168.1:4440199-4440969 GCF_021292245.1 Micropterus dolomieu | reverse complement strand
AAGTGTCTGAGTGTGCAAGCTTACAGTAGCAAGGAGCAGCGCCCACAAAACACAAAGTTAGAGGTCTGTAATATATTATGAGATGTAAAAATATGTTTCAGTTCATTTTGAAACTATGGCAGAGCAAATTAGACTATGGCGGGCCACCATGGTCTCATTAATTAATGGGAAACACTGTATAGTACTAAATCTAAAACTAAAATCCCATCAATACCAATCCCTAAACACAAGTTTAACACTACAGTTTGTCCAAAAAACATATTTTAAAGGGGACCCCAACAAATAAAGTTGTTAATGTAACATTAATGTTGATTATTTGACAGTGTTCAGTGTGACAGCTTGTTTCTGCTGCCTCTGTAAAGGCCCTGAAAAGGGGAGTATTTAAATTAAAGATGCACTGACAGATCCTCAGATCGTCTGTGTGGCTGGTGGTAAAGTTGGACAGGGCTAACAGGGATGACCATAAAAAGGTGACAATGCCACCCAAGTAATCTCACCCATGGAAAATCATTCTCTCAGGACAATGATTCAGAAGGCATACAGGTTTGTTACACTAAGGCTGAAAGCTGGAGATGTAGTTCCATCCAACAATAATTCTATATTTAACAATATCAAAATGCTGGTAAAGCAGCCACACAGTCTATGCTTTTTTTTTAATGCAATTATTGGGACTCCACACAAACAAATAAAAAAAACACCATGTGCAGTGGCCAAATGCTGGAACACTCATACTGATTATCAGCAGTTACAGACAAGGGGGCTCAGGACTG
>NC_060168.1:4438178-4440179 GCF_021292245.1 Micropterus dolomieu | reverse complement strand
TAGCGAGTCATTTTGCCACGCCCATGTGCGAAACTTGTAGAATACGAAATTTTTCACCGGTTCTGACATGTTTGCAAATTTTGGTGACTTTTCGAGTATGTTTAGGCCATGTCATTTGGGCCTACTTTGCAGAAAAAAAAAAAAAAAAAAAAAAAAAAAAAAAAAAAAAATAATCCGAGCAGATTCAATAGGGACCTCACACGGTCGTGCTCGGGCCCTAAATATCAAAATGCTGGTAAAGCAGCCACACAGTCTATGCTTTTTTTTTAATGCAATTATTGGGACTCCACACAAACAAATAAAAAAAACACCATGTGCAGTGGCCAAATGCTGGAACACTCATACTGATTATCAGCAGTTACAGACAAGGGGGCTCAGGACTGCACAAACACTTAAAATTCTCTCAAACACTTAACATCCAACTTTAAAGCAACATGACAAAAGAAACTGCCCAAATCATTAATTAAATTAAATGAGCGGACCTCTGTGTGTGAATTGGGTAAAGCAGGCAACATTAACTACACAAAACATTACTAATAGTGTGGGATAAGGCACCATGGAATTAAATTAAAAAATAAACAGATGAAAATTATACTGTTTCAAATTATACCCAATGAACAAAATGTTCAAAAATAAATCAAGAATGAAATCAACTACGTGGGAGGCAGACACAGGAATTGCAATCTGGGAAAAAATAAATACAACTAGTTAAAGTTAAACTTTATATATACCACCTGTTTACCCACAGGTAACAAAGTGCTGTACATAATATCATGCATAAACATAAAAGCACAAGGTTCATACATGACAAAAACATTTAAAAAGGTCATACACCCAAAGACACCACACATTTGACCACAGGAGGCATTTACCAACCAGACACTGCCAGTAGTACACCATTTGGAGATATCAAAAAGCTAACCCAAAAAAGTGGGTTTTTAAATGTTTTCTGAAACAATCATGACTCAGTCATTAGTCAGTCAGACTCAGCTGATCTAGTGGAGGAAGAGGAAGACCATTCCTGACTCTAGGACAGCACAGCAACGATCGCCTTTTTTTCTATGTTTGGCAAGCAGTATAGCGACCAGGTTTTGGTTGGATAGACCTAAGAGGCCGCTTGGTGGTGTAAGTGCGTAGTGGCTCAGGAATGTAGGCAGGAGCTAAGCCATGTGATACCTTATAAGTGATTAAAATAATTTTAAAATCAATCCTGAACTTAACTGGCAGCCAAAGCAGTGAGGCTGAAGGTGATGTGTAGCTGTTGCATTCTATTCAAGCTGTAGACATGCCATAAAAGACAGGATTAAATCAGTTTGTTGACATGATTCTAAAATATAGGGTCAAATATAACATAGATTTCAAGAGTTTGGTTAGACATAGGAGGCAAGTTGGCCAATAGTAGCATTTTCAGGGCCAATGATGAGAAGCTCAGTTTTGTCAGAATTAAGTAAAAGGAAGTTTAGTTACATAAAGTCCTTAATAACAGCTAAACAGTTGCGTAGAGTATCTTGGTTGCTGAATTTATCTGGTTTTATGAAACATAAAGCGGAGTGTTGTCCGCATAACAATGATAGGATATACAACCAAGAGAAAAGAGGTTTGTGATAGGGAAGGCTATAGGGGTATAGCACTAGGACCCAGGCAAAGGGGCAGGGTCTATAAATAGGGGAGGACACACCTGAGAGAGCAGCTGAGGCCAGCATTTGTTTGGCGCTTAGGCTTTATTAGGGCCCGAGCACGACCGTGTGAGGTCCCTATTGAATTTGCTCGGATTATTTTTTTATTTTTTTTTAGGGCCCGAGCACGACCGTGTGAGGTCCCTATTGAATTTGCTCGGATTATATATTTTTTTTTTTTTTTTTTTTTCTTTTTTCTGCAAAGTAGGCCCAAATGACATGGCCTAAACATACTCGAAAACTCACCAAAATTTGCAAACATGTCAGAACCGGTGAAAAATTTCGTATTCTACAAGTTTCGCACATGGGCGTTGCAAAATGACTC
>NC_060168.1:4411814-4438158 GCF_021292245.1 Micropterus dolomieu | reverse complement strand
ACATAGATTTCAAGAGTTTGGTTAGACATAGGAGGCAAGTTGGCCAATAGTAGCATTTTCAGGGCCAATGATGAGAAGCTCAGTTTTGTCAGAATTAAATAAAAGGAAGTTTAGTTACATAAAGTCCTTAATAACAGCTAAACAGTTGCGTAGAGTATCTTGGTTGCTGAATTTATCTGGTTTTATGAAACATAAAGCGGAGTGTTGTCCGCATAACAATGATAGGATATACAACCAAGAGAAAAGAGGTTTGTGATAGGGAAGGCTATAGGGGTATAGCACTAGGACCCAGGCAAAGGGGCAGGGTCTATAAATAGGGGAGGACACACCTGAGAGAGCAGCTGAGGCCAGCATTTGTTTGGCGCTTAGGCTTTATTTTTAAATAGGTTTCATCTTTTAAAAATATGTTTAAAAACCCAAGGTTAATAATTCATGTCTAGAACTAGATCCTAGAATCACTTTTAGTTCATTATTTTAAAGATAAGTTAAATAATTGTTAAAAACCTGTTTTTTTATTTCTTCATGGTGGTGAGGGTCCAAAGCTTGGTGTGATTGTTGGCAGAGGTATGTTAAAGATGGTTTTAAACAAGATTTTAGCCCATGCATTTTGCATGGATGCTTTGTGTAGCTTAGTGTGCTGTGTGCAGTTACATTTAGTGTTATTCCATAGTATTTGATTTGATTTAATTTGGTTTGAGTGTGTGGTTTATTTCTTAATTTGCCTACCGGTTTGGTAATAATTTATTTTGGTGCTCAACTCTACATTAGTTTCCCTGATAATGCAGTCTAGTCCTGAATTGTGTGTTTTCTTTTTGTTTTGTTCTGATGCAATATAAATAAAACATTCCTGGGATAGCAGCCTCCGGTTCCAGTTTATTCTGGCACTTGTGTATTAAGTAGCATTTGGTTTACAAAGAGAAAAGAATAGGCCAGAGGACTGACCTTTGAGGTACCTCATATAACATGGGAAGAAGACACAAATTTGCCAATTGAGCATCTGTTTGACAAATATGATCCAAATCACTCTAGTAATCTTCCCTGAGATACCAACACAGCTATTTAGTCTGTGATGAGGATGGAATGATCAGTGGTATCAAAGGTTGTACCTAAAATGAGTAGAACTAAGGTGGAGTGTTGCCCCTGTCAGCCTGCATGAGAAATTCCTTTGTGACTCTTAACAAAGCAGTTTTAGTGCTGTGTTGTTGGTGAAAGCCAGATTGGAATTTATCAAAAAAGTTATTCCCTTTAACAACTTGAAGAAGTTCCTGGGTGACCAGTTTTTCCCAGTACTCTGTATACTATACTGTATAACATATGCAAATGAAAGCTAATCGATTGTGACCATTTTTAAGATAAATTGATCTGAATAATAGCAAGTAATGGACCAAGTATTGTAACTAATGGTGCAGACTGTTTGTTAATTAGTAACCTATTTTGAAAATGTGATCAATTACTTTTTCAGTAAGTAAGTTATAACATCTTTCAAATACCACACCCAGCACGGTCAGGTGTGCCCAAGAGGGGTTACAACTGCTGGCCTTCTCATCCCCCCTCCCTCTCCAAGGCAGGAAACAGCGGCAGCTGATAACCGTAGACACATTAGAACGGTGTGAGCCCCGTGGAGGCTATTATGAGCATACTCCACACATACCAACTGCTTGCTCCAACTGGAGGGGTTCTGGGAAGTCCTGGTTTAGCTGCTGGGACAGGCCATTGGTCTGAGGATGGTAGCCCGAGGACAGGCTTACAGAGGTGCCTAACAGGGAGCAGAAGACTTTCCAAAACTGAGGGATGAACTGCGGGCCCCGGTCTGACACCACATCTCGAGGTAGTCCGTGTAATCTGAACACATGGGACAACATAACCTCCACTGTCGCTTTGGCAGACGGATGTTTAGCCAAAGGAATGAAATGCACCATTTTGGAGAATCTGTGTAATACAGTCAAAACCTACATTCGGAGGAGGATAACCCCGTAACGAAGTCCAGATACAGTAGATGTCAGACCAGGGCCGGGAAGGCTCAAGGAGCGGTTGTAGGAGACCGGCTCACAAGCTTCTGAGACTTGTTATGCGGGCACACATGACAGGCTGCCACGTAGTCTCCCATCTCAACTTCCATGAAAGGCCACCACAACAGCTGCCTGACTGTGAACATTGTCCTCTTCACTACAGGGTGGACGGTGAGTGCAGAAGCATGCGAGATTGCTCCAATGCCCATGTCTGAAGCATCCACCTCAAGCTCGAACTGCCCGACCGGGATCAGGTAACAACAAACCTAGTCTTGGGAGAGGAGAGCGCATGCAAAGGTGTGGCAACCACACTAAAGTTTCTGATTTACTTTTTGTAGAAATTAGCAAACCCAAGAAAACGCTGGACCTGCTTGCGGTTAGTCGGCAAGGGCCAGTCCATGAAAATCTTTTTCAGGGTCCATGCTCACCGCCCCCTCGGCCACCACGTACCACAGGAATGACACTGTGGGAACATGGAACTCACTTCTCAGACTTCACAAAGACCTGCTGGTCGAGGAGGGTGCTGAAGGATTGTATGGACATGCTGAATGTGTCTCAAGATTGGGGGAGGAGATTAGGATGTCGTTGAGGAAAACCAACACAACACCCCTCCCAGCTCCATCGACTCCTCTGCTGCAACTGATGTGGTGGGGTCGGAGATGAAGAAGGTGGTGAAGACCATAAAGGGGGGAGGCATGCAGCAGCCACTGGGGGCTCCCAAGACCTTTATTTTTCTCTCAGACAGATTCCAGCCACTCTCCCCGGCCAGGGTACGTAACTCCACGATGTAGTCTGCGACTCTTCGCTGAATTTGACGGAGCCCCACCAATGCTCTTGATGCTTCTCTGCCTGTAGAGAGATGCTGGTAGATATCTGGGTGAACGCTCGGGTGAAAAGCTGAAAGGAGTGGCAGGCGGAGCAGGAGGCAGGTTATCCATACGGACAGTGGGGAAAGACAGGGCTGCAGGATCTGCTGGGGGTGGCACGGCCAGCTACTGCAGGGCCTGTATATGATCAGGTAGGAAATCTGCTCATACACGATGGTCCGAAGGCCCACTTGCTGCTTGGACACGCCTCGCATCCCCTGGCGGATGGCTGAGAGGACTTTCTCCTGCTGTTCCTGGAACCGCAGGGCTTTCTTTACGGTGTCCGAGTCCATTGTGTGGCCAGATTGTTCTGTACTATCAGACTCACACAGTATAAATGGACTCAAAGAGGAAGACTCCAGGTAGTTCAGGCAACATATGTATTGCAGAAAGGATCACACAGAATCAGGCAAAGGCAACAAAAACACAAGCCAAGAATCGGGGTCACAAGGCAAGGCAAAAGTCAAACTCACAGGCAATATCAAGAGATAACACTGGGTAAAGGCTGGAACTCTGTCAAAAGGGAACAAGATGATCTGGCAAATACATTAGTGAAGACTGTATAGTTTATATATACTAGGGGAGGGGAGACAATGAGACATAGGTGGAGCACATTGGGGCAGGGACAGATAATCACACATAGAGGGAAGGCAGATGAAGACCTGAAACAAGACACAAGATGAGTAAACAAGACAAAACAGGAAGTGGCAACAAACAAGGAATCTGAACACATAACCTCAACTAAGGGAGCTCGACATGACAATGAGTGATTTGTGTGATGATGATGATGATGATGACAGTCCTACAGCTACAGCCAGGCGGTTCACTTAAGTGTGTATTTGATTGGTTTTTGGAGGTGTAGTAACCCTGATGCTTACTGGCTCATTTTTATTACAGATGAATCAGAATAAGAAATAAATTTTTTAATAAAGAAGTAAATAGTTTTGGTGCTTAAACAATAAAAAGATAGAGGTCAAGTAATTATAAAATAAAAAATATAAATGGACACGATAGGAAAAGATAAAAGAATAATAAAGGATGCATTATGGAACCTATTTAAATTACAGTTAATGCAGGGATGTGCAAAATATTTACTTTGTATTGACATGTGAAAAACTTTACAGTATAAGTATACTGTAAAGGGAGGGAATAGGGGGTGTGTGAGTGTTAGTGTCAGTGGGGGTAAGGGGCCTTGTTGATGAGGCCAGCTGCAGATGGAAAGAAACTGTTGTTGTAGTGCGAGGGTTTGGTCCTCGTGGACTGCAGCTTCCTGCCAGTGGAGAATGTCTGAAACAGTTTGTGTCTATGGTGGGAGGGGTCAGCCACAATCTTTCATGCTTACCTTAGAGTTCTGGAGGCGTACAGATCCTGAAGGGATGGAACATGATACGCTGCAGCCTGCCCTTGTCCCTGGCAGTGGCAGCAGCATGCCAGATGGTGATGGAGGAGGTGAGGATGGACTCAGTGATGGCGCTGTAAAAGTGCACCATCATTGTCTTTGGCAGGCTGAACTTCTTCAGCTGCCATAGGAAGTACATCCTCTGCTGGGCCTTCTTGGTGAGGGAGGTGATGTTCAGCTCCCACTTGAGGTCCTGGGAGATGATGGTGCCCAGGAAGCGGAAGGAGTCCACAGTGACGACGGGGGAGTCACTCAGGATGTTGGGGGAGGGTGGGGCCGGGCTCTTCCTGAAGTCCACGACCATCTCCATAGTCTTCAGAGTGTTGAGCTCCAGTCTGTTCTGGCTGCACCAGGTCACCAGATGGTTGATCTCCCACTTGTAGGCGGACTCATCCCCACCTGAGACCCCAATGAGGGTGGTGTCGTCCGCAAACTTCAGGAGCTTGACAGACTGGTGACTGGAGATGCAGTTGTTGGTGTACAGGGAGAAGAGAAGAGAGGAAAGAACGCAGCCTTGAAGGGAACCGGTGCTGATGGTCCTGGAGTCAGAGACATGTTTTCCCATCTTTGTGCTGCTTCCTGTCTGTCAGGAAGTCTGTGAACCACCTGCAGGTGGAGTCAGGCTCGTTCAGCTGGGAGAGCTTGTCCTGCAGCAGGGCCGGGATGTGTTGAAAGCAGAGCTGAAGTCCACAAACAGGATCCTGGCGTGGGTTCCTGGGGAGTACAGGTGCTGGAGGATGTAGTGAAGGGCCATGTTTACTGCATTGTCTACAGACCTGTTGGCTCTGTAGGCAAACTGCAGGGGGTCCAGGAGTGGGTCTGTGATGGATTTAAGGTGGGACAACACAAGGCGCTCAAAAAACTTCATTACCACAGAGGTCAGGGCGACGGGTCTGTAGTCGTTTAGTCCTGTGGTCCTTGGTTTTTTGGGGACAGGGATGATGGTGGAGGCTTTGAAGCAGGGTGGCACATGGCATGTCTCCAGTGAGGTGTTACAAATGTCTGTGAACACCGGAGACAGCTGATCAGCACAGTGCTTCAGGGTGAATTGGGAGACAGAGTCTGGCCCCGCTGCTTTGCAAGGTTTCTGCCTCCTGAACAGTCTGTTGACGTCCCTCTCTAGGATGGTAAGAGAGGGGAGGGAGGTGGGGGATGAGATGGTAGACTGTGGCCGGTCATTGGTGTGACGGGGGATGGTGTCAGGTCTGTCCCATTGTCTTTCAAAGCGACAGTAAAACTGGTTCAGCTCATTGGCAAGGCTTGAGTCGTTAATGGAGCGGGGGGATTTAGGTTTGTAGCTGGTGATCTGTCTGAATCCTCTCCAGACAGAAGCAGAGTCAATCCTTGAGAATTGGTGTTGTAGTCTCTCTGCATACAGCTGTTTAGCATCTCGCACCGCCTTGCTAAACCTGTACTTTAACTCCTTAAACCTTGCTCGGTCCTAAATGCCTCCTCCTTTTCCAACTGATTGCTGGCAGGTGTGGCAGGCAGAGGAGGTGGCTGACGAGGTGCAGGTGCGGGTCGTTGGCTGGGCTCAGGAGCAGAGGGAGAGAGAGAGAGAAGGAACACACAGGGGAGGAGACACAGGGAGGCAGGCAGAACAGAGAAAACCAGGGAAAAAACAGAATCACAGACAAAAAGGAGAAAAGGCCAGGACACTCACCGTCAGCCGGGCTGCCACCAAAACAGAAAACATCCCAGTCAATGCAATCCAAGCATGCCTGAAGATCCTCTACAGCTTCACTGGTCCATTTCTTTGATGTCCTCAATACAGGTTTACAGAGTTTTAATTTCTGTCTGTAAGCAGGAATCAGTGATCAGAGTGTCCCAGGGGAGCGCGTGTAACAGCGTGATAGGCACTGCTAACTGTGGTGTAACAGTGATCCAAAATGTTCCCCTCTCTGGTTGAACACTTTATATACTGTCTGTATTTGGGGAGTTCTTGGCTGAGGTTTCCTTTGTTAAAGTCACCGAGAACAATAACAAGGGAGTCAGGGTTTGTCTGCTCCACACACAGTATGTGGTCGGCCAGCATGCGTTGTGCATCATGCACGTTGGCCTGCGGCGGAATTTAAACACCGACCAGAATGAATAAAGCAAGTGGCAAGGGAGTAAAACAGTTTACAGTACACCAGACATTGTTAATATAAAAACAGATACCTCCACCTCTTGTTTTGCCGGAGAGCTCTGTGTCGCGAACCGCTCTGTAGAGTTGGAAGCCTGCCAGCTGCAGCGCGGAGTCCGGTATCAGTTCACACAGCCACGTTTCTGTGAACAGAAGATGATTAAAAGTGTCTGTTTTTTCCTACCAGTAGCTGAAGTTCATTTGTTGCACCGTGAGCGCACGTTGGAGAGAAATATTCCTGGTAACGATGTACAAACTCCACACCGGCCGAGACACACAAACACACCAGCAGGTTTCCCTCTCCTCTGGCGAGTCACTGCATGAGCCAAGGTAAAAGCACCTTTGACCAGAATGTTCAATAATTCTACTGATGAAAAGTGGAAAATAAGTCAGCTGGTGTTAACACCTCTGTGGCAGCCATCTGTCTCCACCTTGAGTAGTGGTATGAGAGGACAGTTTTAAGTAGGTAATGTTTAACCTGTGGCAGCGTTTTGAAATAACTTTCCCTGCCCCTTCACCGTGCACTTTAGTCCATAATGTTGAGATAATAGTGAGCAAATCAGAGACTGGCTGTAAGGTACAGACAGACCGACACATAAGAGAGAGTGAGGGGGAGCGAGCCTAACGCAGGATGAGGTTGGGGGTTCAAGATCTGTCTTGAGATGGTATCATCAAAACAAACAAAATGACATAGTTTAATTTCACTATTAAACACACAGTAAAATAAAAAACAATACAGGAGACATGATACAAAAATTAACAAAACAAAACAAAAGTTAATCCTATCTCACTTTGTCTATCTTTGCAGGCAAATTATGTGACCTCCCCTGATAAGACTTCCAGAGCGAGCAGAGAGATATCAGAAGCACCTCATGTAATTCAAATGTACTGAAGAGAAATGTAGTCTCTCAGATCTGCTCAGAAATAGGTAAATACCGATGGATGAAGCTCATGCTGTGTTTCTTGTGAAAACTAATTTCTTTGTGGATTTGTACAGATTTAATTTTAGTAATTGGTTTTAGTAAAAAAGGCTTAGGTGACAGCTGTTTTGCTGTCTACACGAAGACATTTATACAGAAAAAATAGTGCATATGCCGACAATGTAACAGTGGTGATTTTCTCAAATAATCAATTGATTGTTTGGTTTTACTGAACATATTTCTTCTCTTCAGAGGAGGAACCCTTTCCATTTTGGACACGCCATGAGCTTTCCCCCAGAACAGAATGTCACAGAAAACATCAAGCATAGTGTTAGTTCAGGCAGGCAACAAAGTCAGGCTCAGCTCACAATCCAAGCACATCAGCTGCTAGCAGCCATCTTAAGCAGCCACATCAGCTGATAGCTCAGCTGATTCCTTTCTTAGCATTTATTGGTAAATTCCATACATTTTAAGCTTTTGCCTGCCTGCCTGCCCTGTGCAAGCAGCTTATAGCACCTGAGAGAACTACCAGACTGTCTTTGTACACGCTTCAACTAATCCCGTGTACCGTCCATGACGAAGATCCACGTCAGATCGACTGCATGGTGATATTGATCACAGCATCTGAAATATGAATATTGGAAGCCATCTGTCAAGCAAATCCAAAAACACTGCTGAATGGCAGTGCCCAGGCTCCTGGAAGATTAATTTCAAAACAATATTGCGGCTCCATTTGGTACCGCTCACTTAGTGTTGTAGTGCTCAAGACCGGTCAAGACCATAACTTTAGGAATATCAATAAATTGCTTTTGATTGTCTTATTTGTTAACATATTAACTTTGATTGGATGCAAAACATATAGCTTCAAATGCAACCAATATAATAACCTAATAACCCTAATTAAAATGTGTTGTTACCATTAACGACTGTGTTTGTATGTGGGTGCTTTAATAGGAATGTGGATCTTTCAGATTAATTGGAGAAGTACCTATGATCTCATTCCACATTTAATGTGTCATGTGGGGTCTAGGGTTTGGTCTTGGTCTTGACTCAGTCTCGCCCTCCCTTAGTCTTGGTCTTGACTTGGTCTCAGCCCCTAAAAGTCTTGGTCTTGTCTCGGTCTCGATAAACTCTGGTCTTGGTCTTGACTTGGTCTTGGTTTGGGCGGTCTTGACTTTGGTTCGAGGAAAACCTCCGTATTGAACACAACCATCAGTTCCTTTAACTCTTGGAATTTCCTCTGCCTGGAGATTCTGAGAAAATGAAAATAAGCTCCATAACTTGATGTGGACCAATTGCTGGGACGCATATACTCCTGCACATGCTTAATTGTGCTTGATCTCAAACAATCTTCAAAATCAATTTGATGAAAAGGTAGGAAAAAATTACTAGCAGCAAGCGAACACACAAACCCTTGAACAGAAGTCCTGTGCACTATTGAATGAGCTAAGGAGGCACATGATAAATGATTGCAGGATTGAGTCAAGGGCTCATAGCCCATCATTTATTTGCAATAATTTAAATTTACATTAATCACCTTAACATTAATATAGTTAGCTAGCTAGCTAACGCTCCAAAGCTAACACTAATGCTACGAAGCTAACGCTAAGTTGCAAAGCTAAATGCTAATGCTAACATAGCTAATGTTACTAATACATAACTCATGTAAGTTATGCAACCTATGTAACTTTATTAAAAGCTCATGAATTCTGTTTCACACGGGTACCAAGCGCTGGTGTCCTGGGTGACAGCCAGTGACAGTACAGCACAAGTAATATTTGGGGAAGTAGCAGTAGTAGCAGCAGTAGTAGTATCTATTCTTGATTTATCCATACTCAGCGACAAATAGTAATAATTAGTCATTCTACAACACCCTTATCCCTGTGTTGTGTTTACCTTCTGGATTTTCTTAATACTAAGCTATGGTTACTCAAACTAGCAAATATGTATTAATTCAAATAGCCTCACTTCATCTCATTTAGTGTAACTGGCTTCAACAAGTGTTCAGCTAGGTTCTCCTGCACTTCCATGTAAGTGAAGGACGGTTTGCTGGTGTGGTTATTTTGGGGTCAATACTGCTGCTCTCTGCTTCGGGCTTTCCATGTATGCACATGGGTGGGCAGGGAGGTGCTCTCCCCCACGTCATAGCTTTCCACATAGGTGCTTGGAAAGGCAGGGAGATCCCAGAACAGTGTCATATCACCAAACAAAACTACAATGACACAAATATCAGTTTCTTTGATGAAAGTTGTCCTGACTGAAAAATCATCATCTAACAAGAAGATTGGCATGACATTTTCTGAGCACATTTATGCACCCAAGTTGATGAAACCTTGACCTTTCTCTTGTGCCACCCATGGGATAAACTTTCCCATTTTCTTCACTTTATAGCCAATAAGATAATCAGACAAGTTGGAAACAAATCTCCATGTTAGTCAATTTATCTGGAAGAAAAAATGAAGGTGAATGATAAAATTATTTCCCCAAACTGTCTGTTGTAATCATCCATCACAGAGCACAGGTGTGCTCATTCTCAGCCTTGCCTCCCAATAAAGTGGTTTAGAGATCTGGATAAAGTGTTGGTTTGTTTATAACCAATATTTATTTTGTTTCTCCCATATCTCTGCAATAACTTGATTCAGTGTTATCACACCTAGCCAAAACAAAAAAATGAGACCTAACTTGTCATACATTTAATTATCCTTTTAATACTAGACATCATAGTTTAATTATCTTTTTAGTGCCAGGAAAATGCCTGGAAATAACACCGCTAACCGATAATGATGAAGTAATGTTGCAGTGTCTTGCTTGAGGGCAAAGGTAGACTGTTTCCTATTTAGTCTGACGGTCAGAGTTTTCTTAGCCTTGTCTAAGATTTAAAATTTTGACAGAAGAAACCTCAGTTGTCTTTTCATCAAATCCACATCTTCCCCCTGCCAGCTTTCAGCAGAGACCTTGGTTAGACCTCAGCAAAGCATGTACCTCTATTTGTCTGGCACGCTGCATCTTCCCCGGGAGAGCTATTTCATTATGGTGTTAGCTGCCTTATTTCCGCTTAAAACTACCTCTCGCAAAACAATCAACTTGGGATGTCTCACAGGAACGATGCATGATCTGTGTGTATACACTCTCTGTCAGTGTGAGTGTGTGGCAGGGTATTCCCAAGAAAGGGGTGTTTCTCCACCTCACTGAACAAGAATAATGAGTTGCTGGTCCGTCGAGGGAGGGGACAACTCCTATCGTCTCGCTATTCTCTCTCCTGCCATTATTTGCCAATTACCAGCATGTAAAATGTCTTATAAATGCCCACCACCAACAACCACACTCATAATAGCTTTGTAATTTACTAATTCATTTTGAGGATTTGAGGCATTACTTGATGAGCTACTTCAGCTCAGTAATTGGAAAGTGAAGGGGGGGGGGGGGGTACATTCACTATGATTAGCCAATTAGTTCAGTAACCAAGCCTAGCAAATCCCAAGCTCCTCCCTTAAAATGTAGAAGTTCTTAAGTGTTGAGCCAATATTGTTTGACTTTATACTTTGATTTTGCACCTTGTTATAGCAATCAAAGAGTGGTTCCTTGAATTATCTACTGTAAAAAGGCATTAGCAGGAGTGCTGAAGGGAGGATTTCCATTACAGCTGGGATTGGCTCCACTGTCAAGGCAACTTTCATTATCTTTTCGAGAGGTTTGGACTGGAAAATATCCTCTGGCATGATTGTTCAAAGAGTACATTCTGCTTTCTGCCTGTGTACATGAATAAAATAGAAATTCTATGAAACTTTGATCCAGTGATATATTGTATTAGGCTTGTGGTAAGGGATCCAGACCATTTGAACCATAATAAACCTTTTCCTACTCTATCTTATTCCAAATTCCCCTGTTTCATTATAGTTCTCTAATTTGTTTTGAGAGACTGCCACCAAGCATAATTAAAAATAGATTTCGATACAGTTTCAGAAATGTTCAGCCTGCCTCAGTGTGCCTTTATTTATCTTTGAGATTTCTGATCAAATCACTCTTACTATTTGTGTGAAGACTAACAAACTTACATGAAAAACCAAACTGGAAGCACTGGACAGTTGGTTTTTATCCTCCAAAATCGTGCAACTTACAACCACGTCCAAAGCCATCCACGTTGTACCATATGTAGGAGCATAAACAAACATCCGGCTGTCAATACCGAGTGACAGGTTGTTGTGTGCAATGAAGCATCTGTTGACAAAACCAAAAATAACACATTATGCAGTCTTTAGATTTTATGCTTAATGAAATGAAAAATATAAACTACTACTAGCTAACTACTAGCTTCATGTGACCCTTCCACAGAATCTTAAGGTCATACAATATTCAAGGTAAATGTATTTAATATATTACAATAGGGTTGTAAAATGGGATGCAGTCCTCATTACAATGAGGCCATAAAATAGCTGGTAAGAATATGATACACCTGGTGAGACAAATTATGGCTTGGTGTAGTAGATACTTCTGTATCTCTTCCCAGAAGGCAGCAGGGTGAACAGGCTGTGGCTGGGTGGGTCCTGTCCTTTAATATCCTTTGGGCTCTGCAGGTCACCTCACCTCACCGATATCACTGATGCTCGGGAGATGGGTACCAATGGTCTTCTGAGCAGTTTGAATTAGCCGCTGCAGAGCCCAAAAATCGAAAATGGCGTACGCCAAAAAATATTCAGACTTATAAAACCGTGCGTACACACACTTGTAAACAAGTTCCCTTTATAAATCACAATCAACCTGAAATGTGGCGCATGTGAGGGAGCTCCATGTCCCACCCTTCAAACGCTCATAGTTGCCTATAAATGGTCAGTGAAACGCCCCTCATTAATATTAATATGTCCTGACTGCAGGAAGAAAAGGAGGCAAACTCTGACAGAAAAGCTACAAAAAGAAATTTAACTCAGTGACACTAATGTTCCTTTTGGTGAAGCTGAAGCATGTTGTTTGGTGGGTAAAAACGCACTTTCACACAGCGTTTGTGCACCAGAGGAAAAGGGGCACCGGAGCTCCACGCCTTTATAACCGATCTGCAGGAACATCTGAGTGATGATCCAGTGCTGGCTGGAGGGGGACACATACACGCAAGACAGGATGACCCAGGTACTAATTTGGATTCCCCCATTTGAAAAGATAGTAAACCAAATGCATTCCACCTGTTTGAATATTTATTTAACAGTCCACTCACTTAATGAGGCTGCTGATGAGTTAAAAGAAATAAGACTTGTTTTATGTGACACACACTGAAAGATTTCTTTAATAAAATAGTGTTAATAGGCTATTTTCCATAACGCCAAGCAGCGCATCACATTCAAAAGTGGTTCAAAAAGGCAACAAACATCTGATAATAATATATGAAACTTGCTCGACTGACACATTGAAAACGGCATCAATTTAAATGTAATTTGTCCTCCTGTTCACCTTATTTATCTGAATAAATTGCACTGTATGGATAGTATTAATTAATATGATTCCTGATTACACTGTACAACATATTAGAGGCGTTCTTTTGCAGAAACATTGTTTGTGTTTATTATCTTAAATCTGGATCTTTTTGTGCGCAGCAAACGATCTGTAAATGTGTTTTTTTGCGCACTTCAGGGAAAGTCAATCAATGTTTGTTTATTTAGAAAGGCGTTAAGCCTGTAATACTCAGAGGTAATATTTTGATTTATTTTACACAGTAGTAGGCCTTCATTTCAAACAGTTTCATCCTTCTGCCATGTGAGTCGCCGTTTCTCATTTCTCCTCTTTATGTGCGTACGCATGGTTCAGAGTTTACTTACGGGACGCACATTCTCCCGTCAAGATCACAACCTTTGCTTGGGAAGTGGCGTATGCACATTTTTGTACGTACGTACCGTTTATAAATGAGGCCCCTGGGCCATCACTCAATTAAAAGTTTATGTTACCTGGATGTGTATGTGTAGCCTCTTCAAGTTAGCCTGTTAGAGGGCAGGGGACATGTGATATAAAACCATCCAGCCATTGTCAACCGCTTATCCTGCATACAGGGTTGCTGGAGCCAATCCCAGCTGACATCAGGCGCGGACAACTCGGCACAACACCAGTGAAGCTGGAGCTCCGTCTCTTCAGCAAGTGTTCCTCTTCCGCTACCACACACACACACACACACACACACACACACACGCTACGCCTACACATGCGCACATGCCCAGGGTTAGGGCTGTCAGGTCCTGGCGGCAGCTTTCGGTATGTGCACACAGCTGATATGTTAACTTCATACTCATACGATGCACTATTTGAAAGCTAAAATCCTCGTGGTTCCACCAATGCAAACAATTTCAAGATACAATCACCACAGCGGGTACAATCAGCGCCTCTGTCAGACCAACCAGTACAAGCAAACTTGACGCGACTCACCTTTGAAGCCTCATAGTAATCCACCAATCGATTATATTCCAACAAACATTTTCTTGTTACGTTGTCAAAGGTCCAGACGATCCAATCCAGTAAAAACATTTAGTCCAAAACACATTATTCCATCAGTAAATCCCCAGGAACTGCTGCTGCATCGTTTCATATTTGCCGGCAGACGTGGCTCGTATATCATTATAACCTTAATAACGCTGATTTGAATGTAAACAACTAAGATAGCTTGTATTCAAAATAGCCGCCGAACTGTAACCTTTCGACTGACAGCTAATCCGACCCAATAGGAGCTCACACGTTTTAAAACCTTCAACATCCAACGAGAGTCCACGCTGTAAGGAAGGGCCAGCCCATATTATTTCGTGGGTAGACCGAGCCAATTGCAAGCAATTGTGCCGATGACTGGCACTTTGTACAGCCAATAACATTCTGAAAATAACGATATCCAACTTTACCAGCAAAAAAAACAGATCTGTGTAAAGCTACCGGCTGATACGGAGCAATGCAGCAGCAGCTGTCTACCGCCAAGGGGCGGGGCTGTTTTAGAAAATATATGCTAATTCATACACTCAGAGAAACCTGTGTAAAATAGTAATTTTTCATGGTATTGGTATGAAATTTAAACTAGGACTAGGTAATGCTTTATCCTGTGGTCCTTCAGTGTTTTCCAGCTAATAAGTCCCAGCTGTAGTTGTCTGCATGCATTTGTTAGCAAGCATTTTCAAGCGGAAACGAAAAATATATTAATTCCAGTAGCACTTACAGTCATTCTGACTTTTGGGTTAGACACTCCAGAGTGTTATCTTTCAGAGAAGCCCAAAACCAGGCAGATACTCCAAATGTTCAAGAACTACATTCAATTTACTTTGGATATGGCTTGAATGGGCGTTTTGCAAGAATTTTACAGGAATGTTAAGAGGTTAACTTATTGGGAGAAAACCGGTAGTTCTATGTAAAATCAGACGTTGCGCATCCCCATTTCGCCTAAATGGCATGATCCTCGTTTCACTGCGAAGCTTCGACTGTGAGATTGACAGTCGAATCAGGCTCCGCCCATCGAAGCATCAAATCTTCCACTATTGGGGGTCAACCCTAAACAATATGGTCTGTTTTCAACCTTCCTGCAACCTTTTAAAAGAAAAAAGTGTGACAGGTACACTTCCGGCTGACGTAGTGGCAGCATTTAGTGTTTAGTGTCCAGAATAACTCAATTAAAGTGCACAGTAGAGTTTGACGAAGAGGAACGGTGCGTTTATGTGCTGTAGCACAACTAAAACATTTTTGTCAGCTACTTAATTTTAGTTGACCATTCAACTGTCAAATTGACAGTCAGTTGTATTTGTAATTATTTGTATTTGTATTGTTGCCAGTTATTTTAATCCAGGCAGCAGTTGTGTTTCCTCCAAATGTATTTGGCAAAACCATCTAGTATATTAACAGTATGTAAAGGTAACTTTTAGGAGTCCTATTTGAGCACATCAGGTATGATGATGCACTGTGCAGTATAATGTTACTTTGACATATTTTTATGTAGTCATGCATTTTGAGGGTCCAAGTGGGTGGTTAAACATATGGTTTTACTCGGTGATGCAACTCAAACATTGCTTGCCAAACACGCGCATTTCATAGACAATATAATGTGAACATGTTTTTCAGCACAACATTTTTGTCTGAGTTTATTTTATCTTCCTCATCACCGGTAAGATTTCCTTGATTTTGTCTCTTTCTGGCCTTGTTTTTGCTTTCCTTTCCCATCCCTCTCTCTCTGTGTAAAGCTTTTCATGTGGAGAAACACTAGCTTGTCATTTGTTGATGGATTAGAAGTGCTTGTTTCTTGCAACAGATCTCCCTGCTAATGCAAATACAGATGAATGGTTGTTGTGAAAATGAGACTGAAATCATGATTTTAATAGGATCCATCTTCAGACGACTGGTGAAACTGCTTCTAATCTCATCACAGAAGATGAGTTTTGCACCACAGCAGCTGTTATATTGGAATCATTTGTCCCTCCTTCAGCAGTAAACAGGGTCAGAGCTGACTATACCTGGTGTTATTGAACTCAGGTGATTATCACATGTGAGAAGGGCTGTCAATACAAAAACTTCAACAATGACTGTAAAGAATTCAAGCCTTCACATCAAAAAGTCAGGGATGATGAAGAATACGAGTGAAAGTGAAAGGCTGCAGTAGGGTTCCTGAGGCATGACAGCCAAAAGCAAGTGGGCTGCGCCTCGCAGAGGAGGGTAACTTAGGATAAAGCAGGGAGGGGCATACTGGAGCTTTAGCTGGAGGTCGAGTACAGGGCAACTTCCAGAACCACAGGGGAGAGTGTGCCCACACCACAGAAACGCAGTTCAGCCTGAGAGGCCCAGACTAATCATGCCACTTCAAGACCATCCACAGAGGATACACCCACGTATGCCCCAGAATAATGAAGGTCCTAGGTAGGAGGGGTCTTGCGAAGGAGGAAAACATTCAGCTGAAAGTTTCAGAGAGAAGGGGAAGGGGAAAGGGAAGGGAAGGAGAGAATTTAGGACAATATGACACTATGATAAATATTATAAATATTACAGATTACAGTAATGCTGAAAGTAGCAGTATAGTGACTGGGCTCCACGGTGAATTTTTAGTTTGTTTAGAATACGAGCTGTAAAGGTGAGGCGGCCCCCACACTCCTCAGCTTCTTTATATAAGCAAGGGCCTCAGACCTTGTTCACTAAAAAAAATATCCAAAGATATCCAAATATGGCATCACAGCCCAAAAACACCACAATCTCCTCATCTGCAAGGTAACATATTCATCCATGGCATTTGTGTTTTCCTTCTCTTCTGTCTCAGCAAATGTGATAAACCAGGGGTTTAGACTCCCCTCAGACAAACAATTTGACAAATCACCCCCATTAATGAACTGATACAGGAACGTGTCAGTGTTCCAGGAATATATTTTTTCATTATTCTTTGTCTTACTTCTGTCTGGGGAAGAAATAAGATAATCAAGTTTTGGAACCAAAGTTCCCATCATTTCCAGGTTTTGGGTGCTGTAAAGTAAGTGTGTGTCCCAAGACTCCTTTACTCTACTTTCTTGTTCTTGATCTGATCATCTGCCACCACGGCCTAAGCTTCCACTGCTACACCGACGACACCCACCCCAGCACTAAATTATCCACTCAGCTCCCCCCATAGTCCCATCAATTACCTAAACATAAAAATCTGTCAACTAATCATTCAAACTAAATGGAAACTAAACAGCTCATGGTTCTGGCCTGGGTATCATTCTGGACTTCATCCTGTCTTTCCAGTCACACATCAAACCATCACCAAACCTGTTTTCTACAACCTCAAAAACATCTTCAGACTGAAACTGCCACTATATCCTGACAGTAGTACACGAGACAGACAATCTGCGAAATAACCAGGTTTCTCTGTCTATTCTTACTGCTCCTAATCCCATTTGTAAGAATGCACCGCTCTCTGTCACAGTCATTAGCTGTGGATACATTAACAATGTTTTTAATAATAAAAATAATGATAATAATACACTGATATAGTCTATCACATTTAATACATAAAATGTAGCTCAATGACTTAAAGGAGGAAAAAAAGAGCAAAATCGAAGGTGTAACAAGGTGATGATTCAATTGACACATGGCATGACAAGCAAATGAGACAGTGTATGGAGTTGTTTTGAGTTTAGTTGTGGCTGTTTAGTGTTACGCTACTGGGCTGGACTAAGCCACCAGCTGTATTTTTCTACAGTTTTAGACACTTTCTTCATATTCTGTTTTGTGTCAACAGAAAAAAGGGTCTGAAAAACTAAACTACATTTGAGTCTTTTTTTATTCATCAGTGATATTGCATGTTGATACACATTCAGAATTATTACCACTGCCATCTCATCATCGTCGCATTTTAGAGGTCATTAATGAACATATTTAGTCATGGTTTTCATTAACAAAATGAACACTACTTCAAACAGCAGTGCTTTTTTTTTTCGGGGCATGAATAGCATTAGAAACACGTTTTTAAATAAGCAAATTTGTCATAGCAGCATGGTTTTCTCTGGTTTGTGGAGAAGAGAGCACTATTATCCTTTCCATAGAGCTGAAAGGTCTATTAAATAAACATCAACTTTCATATGGACCTGCGTACACTTCAGTCATTCATACACACAAATGTCAAATAGGGCTGTGACCTTACATAATAGCTTCATAACTAGTGGATATTGTAGAATATTTGCAGGAATTATGGTGTGATGTTCAAGCAGGAAGTTATACAACATTTCTGTGTTGTAAATGTCAAAGATTTCAAACTGACAACTAAATAACTTTGTAAAAAGCGGGATACTTGACAGTCCTCATGGGGCGTTCAGAGTGTTTGTTTAAATTAGAAAGTCTGTCCACTCTCACTTCAGTTCTGGTGAGAATGGAGAGATAATTAGTTGTAATACTTTAGCTTTTCATAGTCTTGCTCACTAAGTGCAAAGCACCGTAGAGAACCCCAGGAAGCTATTATGGGGAAAAGGAAAGATCAAAAGTAACCGGAGAACATAAATGACAAATTTGAGGGAAAAGTTACGAATAATTGGGTAATAATAATTTAGTGTTGCACTTAGTTGGGGGATTGACAAGAGACAGATTCAGAAAAGACAAGTTGGGAAAAGTGGAGTAGCCGGGGCTAAGATATCCTGTCTAGCAGTCTCTAATATGTTTCAGGCTCCAAATATGCTGGATCCTACATTTCCCATAATGCAGCTGGAATTGGAACATATTTGCCTCCTAAATGGTCACTTCTTTCGTCAGTTTGTAATGCAGACTTCCTGTTAAAAAATTTTTTTAAGCCCAAGCCAAGATACCCCTGCTGAGGTTTTTCAGTCTGTAGATCTAAAACGCTGCTGCTGTTACTTTTCCTGCCGATAGATGACACTGCCTGGGCTGTAACTGCAGGTCTGTAACTGTAGGTGGATAGTATGGAGTTCAGTTTCAAGTGCTTCACAACAATGTATACTTGTTAGTATTCAAAAGAAACACTATTAAATGTCCACATTTATTTGCATAAAAAAATAAAAAATACTAAGGATGTGAAGCATAATTTTTCAGCTGCTGTTCTGTAGCTAATCGGACTGACCTTGACCTCCCTATCTGTGCTTATTATTGAAGTGAGTGAATCCCCACTAGCTTTGTAACTTAATGCATCATTGTTGGCTATATGATGAATGTATTATTTGTCTTGTTTACCCAGATAAGTCTCAATGGAACACACACACACACACACACACACACACATTCCCCCACACAGACATGGACTCATATGAAATCCCTCTCTCATGTTAACAAACCCTCTGCATCCCACTGACAGTCCTAACAGGATTTAGAAATGGGTTTGCTCTTGGTAATGAAATGCACATAGTGGCAGCTTGTGTTGCCCAGGGCAGCTTCAAACATGTCAACAAGGATGTTTTGGAGTAGTTTCTCTCTGTAAGTAGGTTAGGTTCACTGTTCCCACACCATTACTGTGAGTGTACAGGGTGAGGAGGAAAGCATTGCAAATGCCATGCTCAGTCCAAACACATTTAGTTTGTTTACACCTGAACACTGCTCTTTTTATTTTTTCAAAGGGGACTAAAGGGGACAATGTGTCAAAGTTCTGACTTTGACTTTTGTATTTCCTTTATATTTTGTAAACCCTCCTTGTGTCTGCGTTAACATCTCTTTCTATTCCTTTGGTTATCCTGCATGTGTGATTGTTTGCTTCTCCGCGATTGGTTCAACTTCCTCTAGTGTATTTAAGACTGTGTCTTCCCTTTGTTTAGTGTTGCTTTGTCTTTTGTTGTTTGTCAAGAGTCCCTGCCCTATCTCCAGTGTTTTATCCAGTGTTTCCCTATCTGCCTGGTTTGTTGGACTTCCTTTCAAATTGTTGGAGTTTGGATTATTAGCCTGTGCCTTACTGGATATTTTTGCCTTTTTTTCTGGACTGCCTAACCGTTTTTTGACCTTTGTCTGTCTCATCTACCATAAGTCTGTACCTTTTGGTTTGCTTATTATTAAAACTCAGTATAACTGAACCTGCTCTGCCTGGTGTCTTGGTTTGGGTCTAAAATCCCTTTTCCCCTTCTGCGCTTGAATTAAACATGTTATACTTAAAGGGTCTGTATGTAGTTTTTCAATGAAATCACTTGTTAATAAATGAGTTGTAATGCCTGTTTGTCTATAGCCTCTGTACACTGCCTTTTTTGTGCCGGTATGCGGCTTGCTGCCCTGTACGCCTCTTAGCCGAGAGCATTGTAACAGTAACAGAGCCTGAACTGCCTTGAATGTTTTACCACCAGCGTGAGGAAACAATATTAGATGGAATAATTTCCATTTTGTTGTCTTTGTCAGATATAAATGAGCTAATTAACATTAATTGCAATAATAACTTGATGTCAGGCTAGCACTAAACTTATCTGTTGTCTGGTTAAAGTGCTGTTTTCAGCCAGTGTAATTTTGAGCATGTTAGCATGCTGACATTAGCATTCAGCTCAAAGTACTGCTGTGTCTGAGTAAAAAGCTGCTAGTGTGGCTGTATACATTAGTGTAGTCTACGTTAAATGCAGGTAAACACTGTATACCTACTAGGAAAGCTCCAGTATATCCATATACCCACATAAAAATGTGCAAGACATACAGAAATTTTTGTTTTTGCAAATACCGAGAGATGTGACAGCAAATTAAACAAACAGTGGTTATGTTAAAATACAGACATACCTAGCCTGCCGTCCCTAACAACTTCGACGTCCTTTCCAGAACTTTATCTATCCAAGCATACTAAACACATATTGTTTATATACATGTACATGACAGTAGAAATATTTTAGAAGTAACGCCATACAGTATAAATTTATAAGTCTATAGAGTAGATCTCCCTGAATACAAATGATATCCAGCATGTCCAGATATATGAAGAAGATTGGTAAAAACAATAAGCTCTTAGTCATCAAACGTTTACCGCTGTGGTCACCTAAAAGTTCACAAAGGAAAAAACAGTGTCTCTCACTTCCCCCTTAGGGGTATTTAGCCATGGGAATAGTTTTGGTTATCTGAATGTCTGCCCCTGAACACACTGCCAACAGTTCTCATGGGGACTATTTCTTCTGTAGAAAACTGTTTTCACAGTGAGGGCTGTTTTTTAATTCTTCTTATTGCTGTCAGCACAATAATAAATAAAAACTACGCAACTGTTAGTGTGAGATACACGTTTTTGTACTATGGATGAATCAGGCCGGGAAGCTATCATCAAACCCAGGCTTCACGCATTCACATCAGACCATGTATACTGTAACTGTTGAAATAGTTTTACTGTTTTTACTGTTCATGACAGCAACATATCTTAATTACTGCACACAAGAATTTCTTCATAAAAACATCCAAAATAGTTAAAAACACAAGTGCCATTTCAAGGGTAAGTCAATTTTACTTCCATATTTAAAGGATTGCAATATATATTCATCATTTTTGTGCACTTTTGGAGTGTTTGTTTTACACCTGGCACTTCCTCAGAGCTCTGACTGGACTTCCTAAAGCTCTGGCAGCTCTGAATAACTGGAGGAACCAACGGAAAAGAGTTTACAGGTCTTCATGTTCTATATTAGGTCCATGCAAAACAAATGATGGCATCAAAATGTTGATGCTATCATTTGATTTTTAAAGCAAGAATCAACTGAAATGAAATTAGTAGGAATACCACTTCTGTCATGTGACCCGGTCTAGAGGAAGATTAATTAAAGGAAATGAAATTAAACTGATTATGGAGTTGGAAATGAAGGGGCTTCCTGTGCTGATTGAAAGCACAGGGCTTTAATTTGTCTCCACTTTGTCTTTGTCAGGGGCCAAGGGTCAAAGGTGACAGAAAAGTTAATATGGCTGGTAATGAGACAGAAGCAGACAGAAGAGGACAAATTGTTCCTTCACTCGGACAACATGAAGGTCAGTCATTGGGAAGTTAAGCAGAAATAGCTCTGTGTCTGTTAGAAGTATTTAATAGACAGAGTGGGTATAGTCACCTGTCTTCAGCTCCAGGCACTCCAGCCAACTGCAAGATAACCTGTCAACAAATAACCACAAATGTGTCAAATCTTCCACAAGATGTTCCCTCATTTTGTGTTTTTATGATGTGGAGGAGAGCGCTGTTGATTGTGTTGTTAAAAAATCTCAATGTCACAACCAAGTACTCCCTTTACTGATCCCATCTCAGTCTTTTGAAGGAATATTCCATATTTATAACCTGGGTTTTATTCTGTATATAACTGACCCATAGTCCTGTATGTAACTATGGGTCATGTTAACTTTACACTCAGGAAACATGTATGAAGGGGCAAGCAGTGTGACATAAATGAGCCGATGAGCTAGTGGTGACAGTCAAGTCACGTCTGCTGTTAGAGTTACATAGCGTACGCTTCTCGTTACAACATACTGTATATCTAACACATGCTTTTTTTAGCGACGGTGTACTTAGCCTGTCAGGCGTCTGCTCACCCTTTTGCTGCTGCCACTGTTCACACAGCATCTCAAAAGCCCCACCTCCACCCCACTGTGCACATATTCTACATTCATATTTAGAAATATTTTTAGTCCTAATGAAAGCAAACACAAAAATTAGCTCACTGGATTAACTATTGTAGCTCAGTGCTTAGGGATCTAATCCAGATGAAGTGGCCATTTAGTGTTAGAATTTAGTTTTTTGGCATAACCATTTTTTTGTAGAATTAGAGGTGGGTAGCAGTTTATCTCCTCATTATGTAGTGGCTTTGTTAAGGAGGGATAATAGTTCAAACATAGCTACCATGGTTCCTCTGCAGCTGATGGGTACCGTCTCAAAAATGTAACTACACTAACACACGGAGACTGACTGATCAGCTTGGGCGTACAGCGTAACAACATCACGTTCAGGAAAAACTAAGTAGTCTCCTCCTTTTCAGTAACACACATCTAACAAAGCCCCCTCTCCACTGCAACCTTTCTGCTCATCACGACCCAGTTTTCTCAGCAAATGAAACTACGCAAACGCCGCAACTGCTGTAGTGTCACACTCACTGACGAGTAGAAGTAGAAGTAACCTGGATGTAAAACCAGTATCTCACTGTTGCTCTGTGTCACAAATGATTTGTTTTTAAACATGCATCTACCCTTGAATGCAAAGTAAAGGGACTGCTGTTAACTGTTGCATCAAGGATAAACCTAGCTTTAGCCAGTAAAACACTCTAAAACTTTAAAATCATCGTTCAGTGTTAGAGTTAGGGCTCCTTGTTGAGGGCTTGTGAAAGGCTAGGGATTATATTTGGTGGTTGAAGATGCACAAAGAAAATGAAATGTCTTCATAAGTATGGTGAAACAAATGTGGGTTTGTAGCAGTGGATTGCTGGGCAGCGGTGGTGGTGGGGGGTTGAGGCTTTCCTGACCTTTGAACTCCATTCCAGTGCCCTTTGCCCCTTCCTCAGAGGCTGTTTGATGTCTGAGAGTCTCTGAAAAGGATCTTCATGCATCTGATGAGTTAAGAGAAAAGAAAAGATGTTTTGGTTAAATAGAGCCAAAGGTATTCCTTAAAGAAACAGTGTCACTCAGCTGCCACTTCTTATCTTCGAGATTTCATCTGCAACAATCCCATCAATCCTCCTTGCGTTTAATTGGTAGAGAACGGAAGTCAAATGCAAGTTTTTCTGGCTGTGCTCGGGGTGTACGTCTGCCGGTGACAAAACGGGTGTCAGACCCCACTCACAATCCCCCGTCTCCCTGCTGCTCTCGGGAAAAAGGACTGTCAGAAACAAAGCGTGAAGGTGCAAGGGCTGGCATGGTGCGGTAATGATTAGAAAGTCGGTGGGATGGGGAGTGTTTGTGTTTGTGGGTGGGGGTGGGGTGTCACGGGAGCCTGCGGTTAGCTCGTTAAGAGGAGACTGTAAATTGAAATTGGCGAAGCAGCTGACGTGACTTAAGAGTTACAAATCACTAAAACACGCTCCAGTCAACCTGACAGACTGCTGCTCCCTGATGCATGCACACACACACACACACTGAGACAACTAATTAGACTACATGCATGAGGTGTGTGCTTAAATGACATCTTCGCAAGATTTTTCTACACCTTACAATGTAAAGTGTGTGTATGTGTGTCCGCGCATAGCAACATGTGCACATCCCTGCCTTCGCTGTCACTTTTCTGCTTTACAGTGTGTTTGCGCATTGATGTCTCAACTTTACCCTGTCAGAGGGTTTCTAAGTTTGCCCTTTCCCAGGCTTACAGCAAACGTATGTGCGACTGTGTTAACGTGTGTGTGTGTGTGTGTGTGTGTGTGTGTGTGTGTGTGTACCGAGGAGCCAAGCAAAGCTAGTGTTGCTTTGATGAAATAATGTAAAAAGAAAATAGGATACCATGCTCCAAGATGGCACCAATCATTTAAATTAAAAATTGCTAACCTGGCACATGTGGGAAATGGACCTTCTTGAGCCAAGCGGTTTCCAGATTTTTCCAGATCAGTTTTGTTCGAAAGCTGCTTATTAAAAAAACGTGTGCAAAATTGTCAGACTCAGCAAGGGGTGGGTGGAGTAGGAATGAAATCTGCATGAATCTGTAATCACACTTTTGCGATGTGAGTCTATGGAGCATCTAGCGGCGTACTCAAACTGACACGGACATGGTTTTGTTAAATTGCTTGCGTGTTGTCAGTAACATGTTTGCGTGTGGTCAGGGTCAGGCAAATGATCTACATGGTCATAGCTTTTGGGCTACATGCAGATGCATCAAAGATGTCTGCGTGACATTTACATTTCATGGCCGTTGTCGGGCAATTGTGAACACCCACATAAAAACACTATCATAGCAGGAAAATTGTAACATTGTCTATCAAAGCTCAATAAAGGAATGGACACATTATTAAAGCATTTCTTGATGTTTTCCCGCAGACCTCTGTAGGTTTTGTTTCAGTGGTAAAAACAAAAAGTCAATTTGCATCACCTTGTTAACCGAGGCTTGGAGGCCAACCCATACTGTCCATTAACAACCAGCTCTTCACAAATTACAGTAAAGCTTACTGTTGACACTAACATGTCTTTCTTGAAGAAAAAATAGTTGGTAACACCACAAACCTCATGTTGAACACTTTTCAGCAGGAGAAATATTCCCGACAGCCACCCAGTGGTTTAGGGATTAAGATACTTACCATGACCTGCCACATCCGAGGTTTGAATCAAATTGGGGACTTTTGTTGCATCTCTCTGGGCCTCATTTCCTTTTATCGCTACACTATCTATTTCCACGGCAAAACTGCAGTTCATCGAATGGCCACCTGAAGCTCTCTATAGACCCCCATTTCAAAAAATGCCAAACTTAACAGCAGAAAAAAACATGGTACAGAACACCTTTTGGTCTCTATAGATAATTTCCCCATTCAAGATGACTGTACAGGTCTTGAATTTTTTATACAACTCACCCTTAAATTATATTAAGGCTTGCTCTCTTTTGGATTGGCCGGGAAGTCGACGAGTCAGGTATTGCCTAGATGTCAACAGCTTGAGCCTCCCACATTGAGCTTCACATATTGTTCTTCAGAAACCTAAGGGTGGCATCATAGAGTCTAAGATTCAGATTTGTCAAAAACACACTGAGGTTCTGTTGCATGGTCGGCATCCTAAACTTAATCCTTGAGTTAAACTTAAACTGTTATGCTTTGCCACCAGCCATAACAACATCTTCCCTGTTTCTGCTGAATGAGTGAAGCTAAACAGTTTTGGACTTGGCTAGTACCTGGATGGGAGACCTCCTGGGAAAACTAAGTTGTTGTTGCTGTTGGCTGCGCAAAGTTGGAACCACCTTTTGCCTGAACTCCAAACCCAAATAAAAGCCTTCTGAAGCCTGATCAGAGCTGATGGGTTGCTACAAATAGGACCAGCTGGAAATATTCATTAAAAATCTAATTGCTGTTTCATTTCTAAAGTAGATCAACTCAGGTGATACTCTTTTACATGGGTTTCCATTCAGTCCACCATCAAAGCACATTTGGTTTGGAGAAAGAGAAGAATTTTTAGAGAAGAATGTAATACAGTATCTACAAAGAAATGCAGAGGACATACAGTAGTTACGATAGTGACAAAGGTAAAAAAAATACTATGATACTGTAGAAAACAATGTTTTTTTCAGTGGTAGCATTGAAAGACTTCTTAAGTTCCAGGGCCAACCAACACTAAAGTGGTTATACCTGACACGCTGGGCATCCAGAAAAGACGCTGTGTGCTCAATCCTTTTCCGTTTCCCAGATGTCATGAGAGCACTAACGAAAATATGTCTGTTAACCTAAAAGCAAGATGAGCGTGGTGAGGCCAAAGGACTCAGACAGTCAGTGTGGAAAGAGTCAGATCTTGGAAAGCGTCAACACTGTTTCAGAAAGTCTGCAAAAATAATATATTGCAGGTAAGCAAATATCCAGCCAGTGCACACAAGACCCTTGCTTGCTTGGCACACCAAAGGACATTTTGATGAGTTTTGTGAGGATTAGGGCTGAGGGATTTTGGGAAAAAACTTAATTGCGATTTTTATTATTATTTAAGTTTAGCTTAAGTTTAATATTCACTGCCAGTCTATTTTTGAC
>NC_060168.1:4400295-4411714 GCF_021292245.1 Micropterus dolomieu | reverse complement strand
TTAAAAAAACGTGTGCAAAATTGTCAGACTCAGCAAGGGGTGGGTGGAGTAGGAATGAAATCTGCATGAATCTGTAATCACACTTTTGCGATGTGAGTCTATGGAGCATCTAGCGGCGTACTCAAACTGACACGGACATGGTTTTGTTAAATTGCTTGCGTGTTGTCAGTAACATGTTTGCGTGTGGTCAGGGTCAGGCAAATGATCTACATGGTCATAGCTTTTGGGCTACATGCAGATGCATCAAAGATGTCTGCGTGACATTTACATTTCATGGCCGTTGTCGGGCAATTGTGAACACCCACATAAAAACACTATCATAGCAGGAAAATTGTAACATTGTCTATCAAAGCTCAATAAAGGAATGGACACATTATTAAAGCATTTCTTGATGTTTTCCCGCAGACCTCTGTAGGTTTTGTTTCAGTGGTAAAAACAAAAAGTCAATTTGCATCACCTTGTTAACCGAGGCTTGGAGGCCAACCCATACTGTCCATTAACAACCAGCTCTTCACAAATTACAGTAAAGCTTACTGTTGACACTAACATGTCTTTCTTGAAGAAAAAATAGTTGGTAACACCACAAACCTCATGTTGAACACTTTTCAGCAGGAGAAATATTCCCGACAGCCACCCAGTGGTTTAGGGATTAAGATACTTACCATGACCTGCCACATCCGAGGTTTGAATCAAATTGGGGACTTTTGTTGCATCTCTCTGGGCCTCATTTCCTTTTATCGCTACACTATCTATTTCCACGGCAAAACTGCAGTTCATCGAATGGCCACCTGAAGCTCTCTATAGACCCCCATTTCAAAAAATGCCAAACTTAACAGCAGAAAAAAACATGGTACAGAACACCTTTTGGTCTCTATAGATAATTTCCCCATTCAAGATGACTGTACAGGTCTTGAATTTTTTATACAACTCACCCTTAAATTAAATTAAGGCTTGCTCTCTTTTGGATTGGCCGGGAAGTCGACGAGTCAGGTATTGCCTAGATGTCAACAGCTTGAGCCTCCCACATTGAGTTTCAGAGGACATACAGTAGTTACGATAGTGACAAAGGTAAAAAAAATACTATGATACTGTAGAAAACAATGTTTTTTTCAGTGGTAGCATTGAAAGACTTCTTAAGTTCCAGGGCCAACCAACACTAAAGTGGTTATACCTGACACGCTGGGCATCCAGAAAAGACGCTGTGTGCTCAATCCTTTTCCGTTTCCCAGATGTCATGAGAGCACTAACGAAAATATGTCTGTTAACCTAAAAGCAAGATGAGCGTGGTGAGGCCAAAGGACTCAGACAGTCAGTGTGGAAAGAGTCAGATCTTGGAAAGCGTCAACACTGTTTCAGAAAGTCTGCAAAAATAATATATTGCAGGTAAGCAAATATCCAGCCAGTGCACACAAGACCCTTGCTTGCTTGGCACACCAAAGGACATTTTGATGAGTTTTGTGAGGATTAGGGCTGAGGGATTTTGGGAAAAAACTTAATTGCGATTTTTATTATTATTTAAGTTTAGCTTAAGTTTAATATTCACTGCCAGTCTATTTTTGACAGAAGCAGCGTGAAGCAGCACATAGCAGATGAACCAGGCAGGAAGTCAGACAAAATGGCATAGAGAATCCGGTCAAATTTCAAAATAAAACACCCTGTGCATACTCCCAATCGTATATCAACAATAAACTGTTAAAACAGACTAAAAACAATTTAACCATGTAGCCTATCTTATCGTAATAGAAGCACAAAAATCAAGGACTGCTGAACAAATTAACAAAATCTGAACAAGTCAGCAAAATCAGGCAGGCAAAATGCTCTTATTTCGAAATGCTCCATGTGGGATATGTTGCCTGCACAGAGCGGAACAGAATGGGCTCACAGACAGCTGTTATCTGTAGCTGTAGCACACAAAATGACAAATGAACAAAACGTCAACAACGTAGGGCAGGCTAAATGCTCTGCTGCTGAAACCCTTCAGTGTGTGTTGACGCTGGACGAAACCGCTAGATAGCCGCTGCCTGTGTCGGCTCGCCTGACACCATTATCCCATGTTTTCCTATAGTTTTGTTTGTTGTTGCAAAATGTACACGCCCTGTGCTTGAAAATGATTAATTGTTGCACATAGTTTCACTGCTTTTAAAAGTCTGTAAAGATGTACATGAGAGGCTGAAACCTGATCTTTGATCTCTTGGTTCCCACGTGATTCTCACGGGAGAGAGAACAATAACATTAACATATGACCATAGGCATGTTTTTACAGAATATACAGTAGATATGTAGACGTCTCTGTGGTAATGTGTCACTTTGACATTTAAAAGAATCCCCTGATGGACTTGACCTGCTCAGGTTTTTGGCTGGAACATTAGAATTTATTTTAAATGGATTTGGAAGGGGAAATGACAGGATTAGGAGGGGACAGTTCAGCAATGAAAAAAGAATGGGTGGGAATGGGAAGTGGCGCTTTATGTATGTTAAGTATGTTTCAGTCATGTCTATCTGCAAGAGCTGGCAATAAGCTGATTAGGTCTAAATGTCACATGAGCTAAAGCTGGTTTTAAATCGAAAGGAACACTGAACAAGGGACTGCTGCATCTGTACCGTATGGTAAAGCTACAAGTCAGATAATAACCTCTCAGGGGTCCTCATCCAGAGGCCCAGCACTACATGGCAGATGTTGAACATGTGCAGCCCTCACTTTACCCTCAGCCAGACAGTCACTGTCACTCTCTAGACCCCTGATGGTTGGAGCACTGCAGGGGATAATGGCCCTCATGTACTTATTGCAGAAACCTCTCACTTTTCTGTCAGTGCCCAGTAAATACATGTGTAGCACACAGACCTCCAGTCACTCTGGCACAGCCATGAAGGCTGATTTTCATATCACTTTGAAGACATCTCCCTGCCCTCCCAGCTCTCATCTTTACAATGATGCTGCCTGTGGCATATGTGTGTGTGTGTATATATATATACTCTGATAATGTGTCCTCATACTCTAGAAATTCACCAGCTGAAAGGAAATGATGGCAGCATGATAGAATTTGTTGAATTAGCTGGTCTGAATGAAATTACTGTTGGTTATGATGAACCACAGTGTGTGATTAATAAATGTCAAACAAGTTTCAACTGGAAGATTTAATAAATGAAGTCGATCAGTTTGTCTGTAGCATGCGGCAAGCTGCTTTTGAAGACGGCCCCCACTCAGAAAGCAACGATCCATCCATCAGAGTCGAGAGGGAAACCAATGGATCACATCTGCTGCAGGAGAGGGAATGTAGTAGCTCACCCAAACAACATCATGTTTTATTACTACATGGCACACGTTTATTTATTTATTTCCAATTCAAAGTTTATGTCTACCTTGTTGTTTATCTCTTAGGCTCTCCCTGACTTGTGCACCTGGCTTTAAGACTCGTACTCAGAGCTTGAGAAACAGAACTATGGCAATAGTAGTACTCAGTACAATGGTAATATAAGTCAAAATATAGTGCTTAAAAGAATGAAGGGAACACTTAAATCACACATCAGATCTCGATGAACAAAATGGTTCAAAGATCAAATTTTTTATTACGTATTGTATAACTCATTGAGAACCAAATAACGTCACAACGGTAAAACCAAAATCACCAACTGATTAAGGGCTGGATTAACAGCATACATACCATACACCATATTAACTAACAGCAGTCAGGGTTCTGTTGGTTGTGAGACCTTCCAAGCACATGCCTCCCCAGACCATCACTGACTCAATGCACAGTGTCTCCAGACTCTTTCATGTCCGTCACACGTGCTCAGTGTGAACCTTCTCTCATCTGTAAAGAGAACAGGGTACCAATGGCAGACCTGCCAATTACGGTGTTCTCTGGCAAATGCCAAGAACACCGTAATTGGCAGGTCAATTTTGAATGGCCTTTTATTGTGGCCAGCCTAATGCCTTTTATTGTGGCCAGCCTAAGGCACACCTGTGCAATACCCATGCTTTCTGATCAGCATCTTGATATGCCACACCTGTGAGGTGGATGGATTATCTCGGCAAAGGAGAAGTACTCACTAACACAGATTTTGACAGATTTGTGAGCAATATTTGAGAGAAATAGGCCTTTTGTGTACATAGAGAAAGTCTTCTTTGAGTTCAACTCATGAAAAATGAGGGCAAAAACAAAAATGTTGCGTTAATTATTTTGTTCAGTGTATATAGGCTAATATGATACAAAAAATATTTAGGCTCCATGATGTATGTAATCTTGAGTAGGCTTGTTCCCAGTAAATGTTTTGATCCTCACAGTGCACTCCTACATATAAAAGCTTTGTCTTTTTAAAGAAAAGGCCAATAAGTGTATTTGAAGACGAATTAATTGCCCAACACGTACATATACATAACACATTAAAACAGGATTTTATGGAACTCAAAATGTTAATTGAACTGGTTATGACTTTTGGTTTTAGTGTGCCACTCCAGGATTTCCAGTGGCCCCATAAGGCCACCCCTACAAATTTTCTGGGTGCACCACTGGCTGTTGTGGAAGGCTAGTTCTGTTTTACAGCAGACACACTGTACACAGCTGCTGTTTTCTTTTAGATTGAAATGATCCCATATTTTGGACACTTTCTGTCTTTTTCTCTGGCCAGTCCCTTATTTGTCACTTTCTATTTTCTCTCTTCTTCTTTTGGTTCAGTATCTTGCCCAAGGACACTTCAACACGCTGACTGGAGAAGCCAGGGTTTGAACCCCAGATCATCCACAGAAGCCATCATCTAATCACATTATATTAAGTCCTATGTGTAAACCATGACTGCTATTTTATTCTATTATTATAATTCTTTAGTTTTCTTCATTTGATGGTTGTAATATTAACTTCAACAGAAACTACAGTCTCGCCACAAAAACACCTTCTTCGCGTCTGCAGCTAGCCTCATCAACAATGCCCGGGTCGCCCACTGACCCCCCCCCTTGCAAATAATACAAATGTCTCTGCACATGTAAATATTATTTACTTTCATTTCATATCATGCACAAACCTGGCACATTGCACATATTTGTTAACTGTTAATTGTTGTTGTTCTATATTTTTATATTGTCAATTTATATATTTATTTAAACAATATTCTCTTCTGTTGCAATATGTCTGCACAACACAAACCTGGAATAATGCACATGTAAATAGCTGCCACATTGTTCTTTCTCTGCAAATAGTTGTATTATTTTTCTTTCTTTTATTATTCTTATAAAACTTGCATTTTCTATTCCATATTTATATATTTCTACATTTATTCATGTCGACTGTATGTTTGTCTACGTGTAGCACCTTATCACCACAGCAAATTCCTCATATGTGTAAAACACTACTTGGCAATAAAGCTGCTTCTGATTCTGATTCTGTATATTGCCTTGGCAGCCTGTGTATCTCTCTTGTCATCCCAGTGTAGCATATTTAAAAGGAATTGTTAATATGAATGTCAATGTAGGTCAGTGCAGACGGCATGTGAGGCATTATCAATGTATTCTTCCACTGTAGTCACATCAGACAAAAAGAGGAAGTGAAAGAGAGAAAGAGATATGGTGAGACTGAACACTCTCCAACCCGAATGTGAACCTTCTGCTCACTCGGCTGAACTCTGCGGTCACACAAAGTGAGCGCTACCCACTAGGCAAAGTGTAATTTAAAAGGATGGTGGTGACCTTTCCTCTCTTTCTCTCTGGCTTGGAGCAACTTGATGCGTCCATTTTAAAACCACTCTCTCTCTCTCTCTCTCTCTCTCACACACACACACACACACACACACACACACACACACATTTTCTTTTCAATTTCTCTCCTCCAAATAGTTTTTCCTCTCTCGCCTTCTCTCTCCTTTCCCATATGGCCCCATGTAACCTCATCCATCCTGCCTGTTGGATGGTGTATGAATGTATCCAACATGCAAGCGGAAAGAAATGAATGAATTTGTATTGGTGCTTTAGAAGATGAGTACATTTTGTATTTCTTTACCAATAACATGCTTCGGCGTGTTGCTCTGACACACAGTGAATACCTGTTATGAACATTTCTGTCATCACAAAATGATCAGCTCTGCGAAAAACAAGCACCTGAATTTAGATATGTTTCCCCTCCACCTGCTCTACAGCCCTGAATGCAGCTCAGAAGAGACACAAACTGTAGATACACTCTTGTTAAGGCACCTGTGGATGTGCCTGCAGGCTTTGGAAAGAAACTATGACTGGCAGAAGTCAAGGCCACACTTCTTTGCACAGGCTATAAAACCCACAGTTCTCCCAGTGCACCATTACACAGTGCCAAATACTGTTTACTGTTCACTGTTTTTGGATAGAGCTGCTAGTGAACTACAGCATTTCTTGCCAATACCCAAATTTGATCCTCCATACTTTTTGTAATTGTCTTTCAAAAGGACATATAAGATCACACATATATATATTTATTTATATATGTGTGTGTTTTCTGATCTTGTGCCATTATCAGGAAGATTCACTCTGGTTTTGTTTGATTAGTTTTAGGCAAAAAAACTACTTGGTTAGGGTTATGGAAAGATTGTGGTTTAAAGTTACATTATTCATTGTCATGGGTATAGGGGCCATAGCGGTGAGGTTTCGGATTGCAACCACTACCTTTCCATGCATGTGCTCATGCGCATGCTCGAACTAGCGAGGGAGCACTCGGCATCAGCCAAAACAGACCCATAACAAGAGACAGCATCACACAACATGCTGGAAACTCATATATAATATTTTTATCAGCTTGATTTTGAGCTAATCCATGCTCGTTACATGATAACGTTGACAGCATTTAGCCGACATGATACATCGGCGTTAGCTTGCCTGCTAGGTTTTCGATAACTATTTGTGTATCTTTCACCAGAGAGGCTCAGCAAAGTCACCACAGCTATATTTATTGGGTGATAACGAAAACAGTTTGTTTTTCATTTTATATCTGTTTACTGTTTACTCTTCTACAGCCGCATCAGAGCTGCATTAGGTTGCTGCTAATGCTAACCAAACATTTTTCGCTTCTACTGCTTCACATGTAACACATATGGCAAAGCAGGGGGTGGCTGTTATTGTGAAGCAGTCACAAGAAACACAATGTATTTGTCACCAAGGTTAGCGCTAACAGTGATTGTTCATCAAAAATGTGTCTATAAAAGACACTAAAAGACATTTTGTTCGATGGCCCTTTTGTTAATTTTTTTTGTCAGTGGGTGAGTTTGAAATCTGTCAGGGAATAATGGGACAGCCAAGAGCAGCCGCAGCCAGTTGTTAGATGAAGAGCTGAAGGCTGCAGGCTCCTCAAGAAGCAAACCAACTCCTTTTACTGAATCCTACAGCATGGAATCAGATCATAGTCAATAAGATTACTGACAGACTTCTTTATTAAAACAAATTCCTGACAAATTAACTGTTGTTTTTTTGGTTTTCTGTAGTAATTAAACAGCACGAGTAACCACAGGTATCACCAAATCATCCAACTGAAATGTTAAGAATTATAACTTTTAGTAGTAAAGACACATAAGTACTCTGGATACACTCTTGTTTCGGCACCTGAAGCCAGCATGTTAAAAAGGCGCATGCTTTCTAGACTCATCCACCTCAAACTCAACCCCTTCCCCATCTCAAAATAAGGTCTGCCAGTATTTTCATCAATCTAAGACTTATGTGCAGATGAAAAAACAAAAGAACACATTCCTAAATATGTCTGTTTACATTTTATTTAATTTTTTTAATTAAATTTTTGAGGCACAGTCTGTTTTACAAGGGTGTCCCGTACATCACAAGTACTTTACACACATTACTTTGTGACAGGATTGTATAATTCTGGAGCATTACAGTCTCAGTGGTATTTCTCTGAGTTAATCAGAGCTCGCTACAGGGCATTCTGCCTATGTGTATTTACACATACTGTGTTAACCAAACACACATACTCCACACTGTAATGATTTCTTTGGTCTGACATTTGATTGAAAAAGAATAATAAAACCATATTGATTAGCTGTGACCAGTGAGAAACCTTCATACCAAAAAGAGGACTGGACTAACTGGAGTTATACCTGAATAAGAATAAAAGTTGTGCAAGGCTTCATATATCAGGCTAACCTGTGCCCAACTGGGTGTTTGTACTTGAGAAATATCCACCTCATAACTTGATCATTGTGGAAAATTAATTTCTCTGTGGGGGTTAATGATTGCCAATGAGGATTACACTGGGTGAAATGAAGGGCATTATGATGTATTTTGGCTCTGTGTGTGGCTATAGAGAGAGGGATTGGCCACTGAATACTGGGGGCAATGCTGGTACACTTAGTGGAACATAGATTTCCTAGAGCAGCCATTCATTTGTTGCTATCCTGCAGAGAGCTGTAATGAATGAGGGAAAGTGTGAGGAAAATGGTTCACCAATGTATTTTGTCTCAAAGTGGCTGGAACTCAGCACAAATTTGTATCTGCCACTCCTTCTCTTTGCTCTCCTAGCCTCCCTGTTTTCCCTCCATCCCGTCTCATTTTATTCCTTTTAAGCCATGGTAGCAGGGATGGTGATGCCTGCCTGTCCGCCTGTCACTGGTCCAAACTGAAATTTTCAACAAGTACTGAACGGACTGCCTATAAATTTTGTTCAGACATTCATGGTCATCACAAAATTAATCCTGAAAAACAATCTGTGATTCTTTCATTTATAAGCGTATATACTGACTTTTTCATCATACTTTTTCACTATACTGTATATGCTGTGTTAACACCTTATTTTGAAAACCGGGCTATGTCACATGTGTATCCTCCATTCAAGTCTGACGCAGTTTCATAAATGATATTGTATGTTGTGCTCGTATTGTGTACAATTAAGATTTAATAGCCTGTCTTCTGCTAAGACTCTCACACTCTAACACTTGTTACAAAGTGAGAAAATGACAATAAAGTCGCTAACCCTGCCTGTCAGCTCGCTCTGCTCCTTTTAACTGAATTTACCATAAAGGCTCTAATACCTGTGCACTCCAAATTTAGCTGCGAGCTTGATGGCGTTCTCACAAACGAGTGACAGTGGAAACACTCAACGCTGCTTAAATGTTACCGTAATTGCCTCAAAAGAAAAGTGGCTTTCTCGAGTCGGATGCCAGAGTGTGGGAGCACGCGAGTATACAGCAGCGGGGAGCAGCGGGGCAAAACACAACATTAGTAGTCTTTAATGTTAATATATTTTCGCTTCATTTGGAAACTACAGCGGAACAAATTTGACTGCAGTGGGCCGCCATAGTCTCATTAATTAATGGGAAACACTGCTTTATTTATTCATATACAACAGGGTTTAATTGAATGAAATTAAGTCATCAGACAGGGTGTAATATAGCCCCAGAGTCACTAACGACCTCAGGTATGCATTTAAGGGTTAATTACTCCTCTTAATTGCCTTTTAGAACACATTTGACAACATGCCCCCTTTATCTTTCTCTTCCTTCTTCTTCGTCTTATTTTCCTTTGTTTTTTTCTTTTACCCTCCTCAAACTCTCTTAAAAAGTCACACATGCACACTTATACACTTTTCCTGCAAGCAATGTCATGTCATCCTTGATTATGTATGCTCTGATGGCCATGATAGAGGGCATTAATGAAAATATGTGTATGTGTATGCATATATTGTGTGTCAGGACTTTAAATGTGTTCCCATCTATTTGACACGATGTAATGAAGAACAGCAGCTACATTCTCCTAAACACTGCATTGCCTGCACGTATGCCTTTTTTCTAGACACACATACACAAAGGTAAAGCAACAGGATTGTGCTGTAGAGACTGTGTGGGTGTGTGGGTGTGTGGGTGCGTGTCCTCCCCCTCTTTTCCATGGGTCTCATCTCTCAGGAACAAACCAAATCTGATCACCAAATAACATATCTGTCAATGTTTTAATGGAGCACAAAATGGTGTCCAGCAGGTCAATGAAAGAAGCGGGGGACAAAGAATGTGGGGTGTAGGAAAAGGAAAGAGGGGCTGATAGAGAGACATATCCAAACACACAGGGTCTGTGCCAGCAGATGTGTGTCTTATTCTTGGAGGGATAATGCACCCACGGGGGGTGACATTTCAGCTGGCATGAAGAGGAACGTGGCATCCAGCTTCACAGGGTCAGCAATGGGATGTAATGGAATATGATTGAATGTGATGGAGGAAAATGGCAGTAATAACACTGGTTGTAGGGTAGAGGAGGTGAGGACTTGAAATGAAAATAGAGTCCAGCGGATGGACAGATGAATGGAAAAGTGTGCGATCCAAATCAGAGTGCTGATGAACTGACAAGAGACGTGATCAAATACAATTTAATCTGACTGAATAAATATTTCACAGCACCATGAGAGCCTGCTGCTTCCCAACCAAGATGATGGATGGTCAGCAACAATCCAGACTTTACATTTACATCTTGCTTAGTATAATACACAGCACGCAATGTTCCATATGCAGTACATTACAATACAGCCTAACTTCCACAGAAATATTAAAATGGGATTGGTTGAATAATGACTTGTTGTTTTACAATGACTGTGTTCCTACCTGCTAACTACTTTCCAGAATGCGAAGATGAGAATGACATCAGCTAAGATCCACAACTATTGTCAATGTTGTTTTCCATGTTCACTATCAGACTGATTCATTTTGTTCTTATAACAGATTTTAATATACATTTTTTGATTCGATTTCCCCATGGATTAATGTGCTGTTTGCTTCTACATTTTTTTAAAACCCAAAGACACGGAGGGACTTGCTGCAGATATTGATTGGTGTTATTGAATGTGTGCTATGCCCCTACCCCGTCATGCAGACTCGTGCGGATTGGTTCAGCTCTATGAGTGAACACTGCGACCGGACCGGGACCCAACACAGTCTTCGAGACCGACAGAGGCCAGTGGGGCCTTTAGTTTCCTCAATAAATCATTTAAATGCATCTGTTTTAACACACCTTGGAGGCCACTTTATTCTGATACACATGATGCAACCGTGCCCCCACCGACACACACACACTGTCAGTACACTATAGGCAATTATTGACAATTCTGATTTGACTATGTAAAGTCAGGGACAGCCCTACTTTGTTGAAAAGAACAGCCCTGAAGTGCCTGCCCTATCGTTTACAACAATGACTTTTTGGGTAGTTGTAGGGGTGTCCCCGAATTGTTCTGTGTAACAAACCATCTGGCATGGCCAGGTTAGCGGTTGCTGGAAGTAGGCAGCGCTGGGATCCGGTGTCTAATGTCCTGACTGAAGCCTGCTGCTGTGGTTGCTGGAAGTGGACTGCGGGAGGACGCTGGCATCACGATGCGAGGAGCTCCAGCTAGAGCGAGCTGCTGTGGTTGCTTAACCTTGCTGCTCCACTGAACCTGACTGCGAGGGCCGTGGTGTTGTGAAGATAGATTCACATGACAAT
>NC_060168.1:4379829-4400195 GCF_021292245.1 Micropterus dolomieu | reverse complement strand
ACGCGAGTATACAGCAGCGGGGAGCAGCGGGGCAAAACACAACATTAGTAGTCTTTAATGTTAATATATTTTCGCTTCATTTGGAAACTACAGCGGAACAAATTTGACTGCAGTGGGCCGCCATAGTCTCATTAATTAATGGGAAACACTGCTTTATTTATTCATATACAACAGGGTTTAATTGAATGAAATTAAGTCATCAGACAGGGTGTAATATAGCCCCAGAGTCACTAACGACCTCAGGTATGCATTTAAGGGTTAATTACTCCTCTTAATTGCCTTTTAGAACACATTTGACAACATGCCCCCTTTATCTTTCTCTTCCTTCTTCTTCGTCTTATTTTCCTTTGTTTTTTTCTTTTACCCTCCTCAAACTCTCTTAAAAAGTCACACATGCACACTTATACACTTTTCCTGCAAGCAATGTCATGTCATCCTTGATTATGTATGCTCTGATGGCCATGATAGAGGGCATTAATGAAAATATGTGTATGTGTATGCATATATTGTGTGTCAGGACTTTAAATGTGTTCCCATCTATTTGACACGATGTAATGAAGAACAGCAGCTACATTCTCCTAAACACTGCATTGCCTGCACGTATGCCTTTTTTCTAGACACACATACACAAAGGTAAAGCAACAGGATTGTGCTGTAGAGACTGTGTGGGTGTGTGGGTGTGTGGGTGCGTGTCCTCCCCCTCTTTTCCATGGGTCTCATCTCTCAGGAACAAACCAAATCTGATCACCAAATAACATATCTGTCAATGTTTTAATGGAGCACAAAATGGTGTCCAGCAGGTCAATGAAAGAAGCGGGGGACAAAGAATGTGGGGTGTAGGAAAAGGAAAGAGGGGCTGATAGAGAGACATATCCAAACACACAGGGTCTGTGCCAGCAGATGTGTGTCTTATTCTTGGAGGGATAATGCACCCACGGGGGGTGACATTTCAGCTGGCATGAAGAGGAACGTGGCATCCAGCTTCACAGGGTCAGCAATGGGATGTAATGGAATATGATTGAATGTGATGGAGGAAAATGGCAGTAATAACACTGGTTGTAGGGTAGAGGAGGTGAGGACTTGAAATGAAAATAGAGTCCAGCGGATGGACAGATGAATGGAAAAGTGTGCGATCCAAATCAGAGTGCTGATGAACTGACAAGAGACGTGATCAAATACAATTTAATCTGACTGAATAAATATTTCACAGCACCATGAGAGCCTGCTGCTTCCCAACCAAGATGATGGATGGTCAGCAACAATCCAGACTTTACATTTACATCTTGCTTAGTATAATACACAGCACGCAATGTTCCATATGCAGTACATTACAATACAGCCTAACTTCCACAGAAATATTAAAATGGGATTGGTTGAATAATGACTTGTTGTTTTACAATGACTGTGTTCCTACCTGCTAACTACTTTCCAGAATGCGAAGATGAGAATGACATCAGCTAAGATCCACAACTATTGTCAATGTTGTTTTCCATGTTCACTATCAGACTGATTCATTTTGTTCTTATAACAGATTTTAATATACATTTTTTGATTCGATTTCCCCATGGATTAATGTGCTGTTTGCTTCTACATTTTTTTAAAACCCAAAGACACGGAGGGACTTGCTGCAGATATTGATTGGTGTTATTGAATGTGTGCTATGCCCCTACCCCGTCATGCAGACTCGTGCGGATTGGTTCAGCTCTATGAGTGAACACTGCGACCGGACCGGGACCCAACACAGTCTTCGAGACCGACAGAGGCCAGTGGGGCCTTTAGTTTCCTCAATAAATCATTTAAATGCATCTGTTTTAACACACCTTGGAGGCCACTTTATTCTGATACACATGATGCAACCGTGCCCCCACCGACACACACACACTGTCAGTACACTATAGGCAATTATTGACAATTCTGATTTGACTATGTAAAGTCAGGGACAGCCCTACTTTGTTGAAAAGAACAGCCCTGAAGTGCCTGCCCTATCGTTTACAACAATGACTTTTTGGGTAGTTGTAGGGGTGTCCCCGAATTGTTCTGTGTAACAAACCATCTGGCATGGCCAGGTTAGCGGTTGCTGGAAGTAGGCAGCGCTGGGATCCGGTGTCTAATGTCCTGACTGAAGCCTGCTGCTGTGGTTGCTGGAAGTGGACTGCGGGAGGACGCTGGCATCACGATGCGAGGAGATCCAGCTAGAGCGAGCTGCTGTGGTTGCTTAACCTTGCTGCTCCACTGAACCTGACTGCGAGGGCCGTGGTGTTGTGAAGATAGATTCACATGACAATCCCTGGCTCCTGTCGAAGTGTCCTTGGGCAAGATACTGAACGGCTGCTCCGCCAGTGTATGAATGTGTGTGAATGTTAATTTCTGTTTGAGCACTGAGGCTCAGTGTATGAATGTGAGTGAATGGTGAATGCAGAAGTGGTGTAAAAGCGCTTTGAGTGGTTGAAAAGACTAGAAAGGCGCTATACAAATACGGAGCATTTACAAAATAAAGCTAGATGCTGTGGTTGGTAGAAGTGATGAGGTAAGTGGATGGATGAAGTAGCTTGTAATAACTGATAGGTATGATGCTCAGGAAATGATGGGTAAGCATGCTCAGGGTGATGTTGCTTGGTCTCGGTTCTGGCGCAGAATTTGAGAGCAAAGAAGAGGAGATGGGCTAGGTGGTTATTTATGAGAATGCCTGGTGTTGCGTGGTAGAAAGCTTCAAAACACAACAGAAAACCACAAAATTTACCTGGACTTCAATCACATGTTCCACATACAAACACGGGTTTCAGAGGGCTAAGAAGTCACAAAAGCAATTGGTGGCAAAAAATAGCCTGTAGAAGTCAGCTTAAGCAAGTTGCAAATTGTGGGTTTAGCTAATTAACACATGCCAACCAATCTCCATTCTCTTAAAAGATGGTCTGTTTACATGGCGTCCTCTTACACTAATTTGTGCTATATTAACTTCTGCACCTAATGTATCCTTTGGTAAACTGATCCTTTAACCGGCTGCTTGTGTCGCTACTACCTGCTGTCAGGCTAGAACCAAGAAAGCAGAGCATGAGTAAAAAATACTGCTAGAGATGACAGAGACTCTCCAGATGCATCAGCATCTACCTATATCAGGTACAAAGCTCGAAAACTGTGTTTTCTCTACGTGGTTAAAGTGTCTATTTCTTCAAGAAAGCTAAGATAAGAAGGATGGTGGTAGCAGGGAGACTTTGCCAAAGTCTTAAAAGTAATTTTTTTACACAGTACAACCAGATCATACGTGAAACATGTGATGAAAGCAAAAACAAACAACCCAACTGCTGACTTGGCTTAATAGGAAAACTCAACTCACAGTAGTGACATGTGGATGATAACAAAGCTCTCAAGCTTGTTTCACTCTTGTGAGGTGCACTGTTTCAAAACAGCGTCAGAGCTTGTGTCGAATGAAGAACAACACATGGCTGATGACATCCAAAGCTTCTAACATCACTGGCATTTCAGAAAGTGCTTCATACAATCTGCTTAAGTGATCCTCACATTGGTGGAATAATTGAGAATGGCTACTAGAGAGACACAGTCATGTGAATATTGCCACCACCGCCAGGGCAATTCAGGGTTCAGCATCTTGCCTTTGACATGCAGCCCAGGGGAGTCGGGATTGAACCACCAACCTTCCAATTAACGGCCAACCAGCTCTAACTCCTGAACCACAGCCTCCCACAGCCGCAACAAGGTAATAGAATACCAACCTCCAATTGCTACATTGTGACACGTTAATATTGACCACTGCGTTAAAAAACATGAACCCTCAGTGGAGACTGGGCCACACACAGTCATATTTCATGTCAACAAAAATATTTTATGTACATGCTTTTTGGACAACCCATTTATTAGTTATTTTACTGTAGTATTGCACAACATTGTCTGCATTAACAAAAGTATGACAGAAGAACACAAAGGCTTCTTGGACTTTTATTGTCTGCTGGACTTTGCAAGCCACCAGATGTCACTGTGCTTGCTGAGTTTCTGCACACCACTAGAAAACATATCATCTAAAGGTGCCCTATGGAGATTTCTTTTAAACAAATAAAAGTTATGTTTACATTCAGTGTTGCTGACCAGGGGCCTGCACGCCAAAGCAAATTCAACACACCCAGGATATTTTTTTGTTATCTGGCTTTACTAAGTGCAACAGCCGAGATCAGGAAAGGGGCAGTGTTTGCAGTAGTTTGACCAATCACAAGCATGGACAAGTCTACTGGCAGCAGAGAGCATATTTCACAAACGAAAGAGTTAACTGTAACATTAGACAAATACAAAGAAAGCAAACACAGAATCCAGGCTAAAAGCAACACAGCTGCAGCCACACGCAGGGAAACAGAAAATCTTTGACTGTGTGAATTGTGTAAGTCAATAGGCTTATATTATCACTGCCCATCATTAGGGCACGAAGAAATCTGACTCTAATTACATTCACATTAAAAGCCGCGGGCACTGAATTAGTAGTGGTTCCAACTCACTTTCATGAACTTCTCTTCACTTCAAAAATCAGATTCATGTATTTAACACACTCAAAATGGACTTCATAAAGAAACGAAACAAAAAATCCACATTGGGTGAAAGGCAGGGTACCTGCATGTCTTTGGACGGTGGGAGGAAGCCGGAGCACCCAGAGAGAACCCATGTGGACAACATGCAAACTCCACACAGAAAGGCAGGGGCAACTGGGGTTTGAACCCACAACCTTCTTTTACACATGCAACGTTGCATCGTCATATTTCTACAGTAGCTGAAAACGGACAAACAGCGCTATAGAACGCATTTCGTCACTACATTCTTCTTCTTCTACTTCTTCTTCTACTACTAGAATTCAGGCAGTGCGGACACTCACTGCCTCACTATGTTGACTTACTATGTTGAATACGTACATTAGAAGAAAGAAAAAGAAGTAGTATTAATATACTGCAGGGGTCTGCAGAATATAAGGCATAATATTACCTTGCTTACATGTGAAGTTTGTTTAGCTCAGTTGAAATGTGCAGGGTTCATACTCAAAGGGTAGGTGGTTCAAATCTAGTGTGGGTTTTTTTTTTCTTCTCTGCAGCGAATGTTTCTGAGATCACGGCATGTGCTGCACTATTTGTGTTTCGGTGTTTGATCCTCATTCATCAACCTACGGACACTTTTTCATTTCCCCAGTATCTCCAAGCAGAGGATATTTAGGGGAATCATGTTTTCTGATGGTTCTTTCAGAGGTGTGTCAAGCAGGCTACAGACTCTTAGTGTCGTTAAGAATTTTTCAAAGTAAAAGCTCAGTTCAATTTCAAATAAAAGACTGCAATAAACAAGCTTTCTCGCACTTTTATTTTGTAGGCAAAACCACTAAAGAGGAAGTGATTATGTGAGTAACTGTTGCTGTCCTGACAGATCTATTTTTAAGCAAAGCTATCAAAATATTTATTTATTTATATTTTTTGCCGCTATTAAAGCACCATAATCTGGCAGCGGGCCAGATATTATTTTTGCCGGGCAGTTTTGGCGATTGTCCATAATCACAGAGAGAATTAATGTGTTTCCCTTGTCAATGTTTGTATAAACTTTATTTAATATGTGATTTATATTGGACTGTAGTGCAGAAACAGTGACAGTGTTTCACACTCTTGGCTTACATTTTCCACGTCACATCTGTCAGTGGTAAAGTTGCAATACGGTTTTACTGAATAATTAAGTAAATATAATTTCTTAATAAATCCACCTAAAGAAACCTCATTTCTTGACTTGATCTTTTGTGCTGTGTCAGCCACCGTAGCTGTCTTACCCTCTTTGAAAGGTTAGGGGGCAGTGGTAGACTGGATAGAATGTTGCAATTCACAACCCTCACCACTAGATGCCACTAAATCTTACACACTGAACCTTTAATTGAAGAGTCCCAAATAGCCGCCTATCCCATTTACTGGCCTGGTGTGGGACCACATTTTGACAAATAAACGCCTGCCTCAATTTAACGCCTGGTCTAGTTTTTATAGAAGTTCTTTGGATGTATAAAACCTCTTAAACCCCACAGGGTCACCCGCTTTAGCTGCTTCTAAGCTGCTGAGATCGTTAATACACATATTTAAGTATAAACATATGATCACTGTTAGTATGGACATGTTGCACATCACTAGATCAGTTCGATTCTCCACAATTCAATAGTTCAGTTCATTTAAGGGAAACAACAAGCCAAAGTCTAATTCTTATAGATTTACTGGTGTAACCTGCATGGTATAAGAGAGGCAAGGAAAAAAAGTCATTACTGCCATTACCTTTGAAGCGCTCGTTAAGTCCGAATGTGTCCGTTCCTTGATTATTTATCTTCCTTTAGTCTTTAACCACTAACTGCTGCTAACTGTATCTGTTGTTATCTAATTAGCTCAGTTAGCCGTACAGCTAGCGGCCCTATTAGCTGACTCAGCACCGTGGTGACAAGAGCCAGACCCGTCAAAAACCTCGGTATTGAATTCCTGGCCGCAGTGTTCACTCACAAGGAGCTTCCAGTCCGCACAAGGTATTTTTGAGTGATAGCCAGCTCAACAAAATGGCAGATGAGGGTTAACTAAATTTTATATATTAGTAATGCAGTAGTGGAAAATACAGATTACATGACATTTATTTATTAACGTTTTTGCTAATACTTAATACTTATTATATTTAGTTTTACTTATAATGCTTGGACCGTACTTGTAATGGATCATTTTTACTTGGTGGGATTGGTACTTTTGCCTACAGTAAAATATCTGTATACTTTTTCCACCACTGCTAATTACCATCTGTTGGAGCCATAATAGCCTATGTTTATTCCGAAGTCACTAATTTATGGTAAAACAAGATGACTTGAATTTATATTATTCTTTGTTAAAATTTTGAGATCAAGAAATTTTGATTATGGATTTTGATTTAAGAAACTTTGGAAATAACAGTTAACTACTTATGTCGGTAAAAATGATTACCATGACTCCTCCTCACAAAGTCAAATCACAAGTATAATAAGGGGCTGGATGACAGCTTGGGGAGTTCCTTTGTGTGAGTGAGAGAGAGAGGAGGACTGAAACGATTAGTGACCGTATTATAAGATTTTGAAGAGTTTAAGTTTATAGGTTCTATTGAAAGTCAACCACGGAGAATTTGGTTTTTTTGACCAAATAAATCTTGTATTTTAACGAAATGGAAGGATCTCCGCGAGTGCTTTTTCACACACGAGTCACTATCTTCCTCCAAAAAGGCGTCTGAGGAACAACACAACAATAGAAACAGACGCCAGGACACCATCAACTCTGTCAAGTTGACTAAATTAAATTTTAACCATGTGAGGACAGACGGTAGAGTGAGATGGATTTTCTCTTCATTCTTTCCTTCCTGTGAGTGACTTGACTGAGAAAACTGTCCAAAACTCAGCAGCAAATCACAAAACGAGTGTAAAGAAGGAGAAGAGATGGCATGCAACAAAAGATTAGAGGCATCGTTTGTGCCTCAGCTCGCTCCATTACATTTAGCTGAACTTACAAACTAAAGTGTCTCACAATTGCTATAAATGACAGAGGTCGCACACCTCTGAATCAACTAGGGATTAAGTGACTTGCAGGGTTTCTCATACCAAAGGCATGTGTCTTATCCACTGGCCCATCACCATCCCTCCACCATGAAGAATAGCAGGGATTGGATTGGGAAAAGCTAGTCTGCTTCTTAAACTGCACAGGGTCATTTTAATAATTGTTTGGTCTGAATTAGAAATCATTTTGCCAAAAAGCTCTTCGATGTAGCAGATGTTAGTGTTAACCTTGTGAATGTGGTGCATACATGTTAGGACTACTTCAAGGTGTAGGGAACTCCAAAGATGAATTTGTTCATTTATGTCAGACAAACATGAACATTTATTATGAAACGTGAGCCACTGGCTTCTCCCACAATCCTCCAGTTATTCAGTTAATCTGCAAGTTACTACCAGCCATGTCTCTGTGCGTTATGGGAATATCCGGGGAGAGTCTGACAGCGGAAACAGCTAATCAGTCATGAGGTAAATGTTCGCTACATCAGAACTTATTCGGCAAAGGTCTTTCCATTTAGCGCATTAACTTATTTTCTATCAACCTTTTCTAATGCGATATTTCAAAATGCGCATAAGTCAGAGCTAGGCCAGACAGGGGGACTGCAGGGAAATCCAGCATGTTCCAGGTATCCGGAGAGTTTGCCCAGAGGATCCAGGTAGTTTGTCCTTCGATCCACTGGTGATCCAGTATCCAGAGCCGTGTGGTGCAGGAGTGGAGTAGAAGTCAGATCAGGCGGAGAATTAGGGTACAGGAAAAGCAGGGTTAGCAGAATCAGAAGAAGCTTTATTACCAAGTAGTGTTTTACACATACGAGGAATTTGCTGTGGTGATAAGGTGCTACACGTAGACAAACATACAGTCAACATAAATAAATGTAGAAATATATAAATATGGAATAGAAGAACAACGTTGCAGATATATACATGTGCATTATTCTGGGTTTGTGCCGTGCAGAAGTAACGCAACGGAAGAGAATTTTGTGTACATATAAATATATAAACTGACAACATAAAAATATACAACAACAACAAAGCGACATTTGTATCATTTGCAAGGGGGGAGTGTCAGTGGGGGACCCGGGCCTTGTTAATGAGGCTAGTTGCAGATGGGAAGAAACTGTTTTTGTGGCGAGAGGTTTTGGCCCTGATGGAGCGCAGCCTCTTGCCAGAGGGGAGAGTTTGTGTCCAGGGAAGGAGGGGTCAGCTACAATCTTTCCTGCACAGCTCAGAGTCCTCGAGGAGTGCAGGTCCAGAAGAAAAGGAAGATTGCAGCCAATCACCTTCTCTGCAGAGCGAATGATGCGCTGCAGTCTGCCCTTGTCCCTGGCAGTGGCAGCAGCGTACCAGATGGTGATGGAGGTGGTGAGGATGGACTCAGTGATGGCGGTGTAGAAGTGCACAGGATCCTGGGGTAGGTTTCTGGGGAGTCCAGGTGCTGGAGGATGTAGTGAAGGGCAATGTTTACTGCATCATCTACAGACCTGTTGGCTCTGTAGGCAAACTGCAGGGGGTCCAGGAGTGGGTCTGTGATTGATTTAAGGTGGGACAACACAAGGCGCTCAAAAAACTTCGTAACCACAGAGGTCAGGGCGACGGGTCTGTAGTCGTTTAGTCCTGTGGTCCTTGTTTTTTTGGGGAAAGGGATGATGGTGGAGGCTTTGAAGCAGGCTGGCACATGGCATGTCTCCAGTGAGGTGTTAAAAATGTCTGTGAACACCAGAGACAGCTGATCAGCACAGTGCTTCAGGGTGGATGTGGAGACAGAGTCCGGCCCAGCTGCTTTGCAAGGTTTCTGCCTCCTGAAAAGACCGTTGACTTCCCTGGTTCAGCTCATTTGCCAGGTGAGAATCGTTTATGGAGTGGAGGACTTTGGGTTTATAGTTTGTGATCTGTCTGAACCCCGTCCAGACAGAAGTGGCATCATTTGCAGAGAACTGGTTCTTTAGTTTCTCTGAGTACAGTCGTTTAGCTTCTAGCACCTCCTTGCTAAACCTGTACTTTAACGCCCTGCACCCGGCCCTGTCACCAATGTGCGGCTCCATCAGCTAAGAGACTCAATATTGTGCTCCAACTTGTTCAGCAAACATATGTGTTAAGTTTTGCCCCTTTTCGTTAGCATGCTGTGAGCAGGGTTTGATCCATCAATCTCTGGATCCGGAGCGAGACCTAAACCACCGGACTACTCAGATACACTGTGAAGGGAAGGCTTTCAAGTTTCTTTATCAATCATGTGTCTTATTCTGACAAAACAATGCCTCCTAAGCACAAATAGAAGGCATGTTTTGCTTATAAACATATTATCTGTGATGTCTACTGCGCTGTTGAGGAATAAAATAGCCAAAGAATTAATTTCATGTAAACAATGATTGCATTTTGAAAGACTGAAAACATAGAATTTTGAGAGTAGCCACTGCAAGTCATTAAGGACTCCACATTTTGTTAGCATCAAGTTCAAACAACGAACAGCTGTGTAAATTCACAAGCTATAATATATAAATATTGTGAATCGGATCAATGTCTGGCGCATGAAGTGGCACTCTGAGGACTGTCTCTTTACCACTATGCTACTGGATCACACAGCATTTTGAGTAACATTTTGAAGTATTGTTGAAGATAAAGTACACTTGCCTTAAAAAATTTGGCTTTTCAGCTGTCCTTTGTTTTTTGTTTCAGCTTGAGCAGCTGCACATGAAAATAAAGCAAGAGATAGATAATGCAAGTTGAAGACTTGGGGAGCAAAGAAGACAATCAGAAATTACTACTTCATCCAACTCAAACCTGGCTGCTGGCTAGCTGTCAATGCAGCCATTTTTATCAAATGAAACAGGCACTTCACTCCTGGTTTCAACAGTAAACCACCACAAGAATGACAATTACCAACAAAAATCACAATTTTCTAAGCAGACACATTAACAAATACATAACTCACAAAGTATTTGTTTTGTATTTCAAACAAATACTTTTTAACAAAACAAATAGGAGACTTATTAGTAAATTTGAACAAAACTTTCTTCACTGCCATGCATCATGGGAGTCTAGCTCCGCCCCCACTAGGTTGGAAGAGGAGTCCCATAAGAACCCGTTCATTTTAAAATGCATAAAAACATAAATATAAAATCAACCATTACAGATATCAGCTACACAGGTAATAGCACCCATCTCATGAAGATGTACAATTTGAAGTTGAAACCAAGTTTGTAGGACAAACGGTACAAGAGACGATAGATGCCAAAAAACGGCGGAATAAATAATAATAATAATCATAATAATAATAAAGAGTGAATTCTTGTTCAGTATGAATCAGCGAATGCGGCGTACTGGTGGATATTCTTTCCATATTATTGCGGGATCTCTGTCTGAAAGCGACTTCAATGTCCCCACATAAAAACACCACCTACTGACCAATCAGCTCTCTTTGAAAATGACATCACCATAACCACGTAAGCTTCTATTGTAGGTATTTACAGTTGCCTACTAACTGCTTTGAAATGTGTTTTATATATTTTATTTGCTCCCAGTCCATTTCACACAGTCTGTTTCAGCCGTTAAAATATATGGGTTTCATTTTTCCTATGTGAGGCTGAATATTATGAGCAGTTTGGTAGGGATATTGAAATTAATTTTAATATGAACGTCGATTATTTATTTTAGGATAGCAGCTATTTTATATCACAGACTGGTCATCTGTCTGGTCGGTCTGTGACGCACTGGGAATCCCTTTTCTGTCATAGTTCAATGTATTGGGGGAAGCCCTGCAGCATCAGTTTTAAAGGCAGGTATATGATATTTAACAGAAAAGACAGAGTAAGGAGGTGGTTGGGGTGGATAGAAGGCCAGAACCCCGACTATGAGCCAGGAGGGTTTGTGCCCCATGTGAAACAAAAAGTCAACATAAAATACTTTTATTTAGGCAAGTTAGGTAAATTGTCGTGACGTTAGTTAACTTACGTGTTACCTGACATACGTAGAGCCAAACCATGATCTTTTCCTAACCTTAACCAAGTAGTTTTGTTGCCTAAACCCAACCAAAATGTAACGTTTCACGACTTTAATAACGCGCAAATGGCGATGTTTCGAAACGCTAGCATTTTATTTTGAAAGTGTAACCGGACGATGCATATTTATTGTTGCTAACTTTACCAGGAGTTGTATGTTTGTTGTTGCTAAGCATTGCTAACTTGACAGCGGATCCCCAAACGTCAATAATTGATGCAAAAAGGCTACCCAAGTCGTTAAAAAGCGACGACGAAGGGCCTTGACCAAGCGTCAATATGTGGATAAGACACATGTATGAGAGACCCAAGTCAGGAGTGAGAACATGTTGGGAAGGTTACTGTCTTGCAGTAAAACATTGGTTTGGTTACATTGACAAAAGTGCTCAAACCTATTCTCTTTGTTGAACACTGCTCTATGCACCTGCACACTGTGACTCTGAGTCATATGCCTTTTTTCCAGTACCAGCTCAACTCGCCTCGACTTGACTCAACTCGACTCGGTTTGGCCGTGCTCCGTTTTCCGTTGCAGATAGTAGCCCTCAATGTAGTTGGTTGTCATAGCGACGGCACACACAACTGCCCTGACGTAATGTTCAATGCGACACACACACCAGCGATCCACACAGCTGTATCTTTATTTAAGTTAAAACGTTACAACCTTCCTCAGAATGTAAAGACAGATAAGCGGTATGAAAAGCTTCCAGCTGTGTTTTCCTCTGCCGTTGTTGCTGCAGCGGTCTGTGTGACGGCGGGAGCAGAGGGCTCTGTGAGCGGGCGGCTGGCCGGCCTCGCAAGCAGGTAGAACTTTTCTACAATGAAAAAGCAAAAAAAGGCGAGTAGAGTTGAGATGAGTCGAGCTGGTACCGTCCAGTGGAAAAGGGGCTAAAGTAGTAGTAGTATCAACAGCACCCCCTACTAGCACACGTGTGCAAGAAAAGCTGCATTCACAAATGCAGACTGTTGTTGGCAACAGTGTTTACAAACACCAGCTGGCTATATAAAACTTTAGAGGTATACAACATCAAACACCGGGGAAAAGGAGGTGAATAGATATAGATAATTAGGATAAACTAAAGAGAAGTGTTGCTCAAGAACAGATGGAAATAACCACAGGTTTGGCTCTAAAACCAGCCCGTCCCAGATAAAGGCTTGGTTCTCTCTGCAGCAGTAAATAACTTTTTTTTTTTGAAAGATTCACATTATGTTCAATTTTGAAATATCTCTTCTGATATCTTTGAAGTGTTATCCCTATAAAGCCTAAAAACTACACTACATAGCTTTATAATTTACAGTCGTGGAGACAGGAAACACTTGAGTGATGTTAGCAAAAGATTGTGTTCATTGCACGATAATAAAAATGCCACAACTCACTGCTGGTACAGGACTGGTTGAATCTGCTAGTGGTGATGGCAGATGCAGGGATCGTTTTGAAGAGTTTATAAAGACTTTCATGATATTAAGAGAAGTTTAGAGAACCCTGACATTTACATTCATCTTTTCTAATGTGATACATAATTCACAAAATCACACGAAGGAAAATTAATTATAGATTAATTTGCTGCATGATGACTGATAAATTAAGAATCACTGATGTGTTCAGATTTTAAACACACGTACAGACGCATGGAACTCTCACATACCGTGGTGGCTGGTCTGTGTAAGCAGCCTGTGTCGAGGGGAGCAGATTAGATATAATAGAGTCCTACGGGCCGCACAACCTCCCTGTGATATAGTGGATGGGCCTGTCAGTTTGACAGACAGCTTATGGTACTGTGGCTGGATGGGCGCAGAGAGAAGGAAAGGGGGGAGGGGAGGAGGCACAGGAAGAGAGTGATGGATGCCACCCATCTCTGGGCTATAAGGAATGAGGGATCTCTACATATCTGTCACCTGGCGAGAGGGAAGGAGGGATGGGAGGAGAGAAAGAAATGGAGCTGGTCCTTTCCCACCTGGCTAGTGGGGAGCTAAGGGGTAAATCTTGTGCGTCTTATTTTGCTGATTGCCCTTCTGACAAGATAAAAAGCTTGGAAGCCCTGGGGGACGTCCCGAGCTGTCCCTGGGCCAATCACAGAGCAGACAGCTTGCGTAAATCAGGTGGAACTCACATATACACATGCTAGCTGGCAGAGCTGTTTTGATGGATTTATTTGAACCTACACACACACAAATTCCAACCCATGATGAAATTCACTGCCAAAAAAAATGCTCAAGAATAACTAAATTGTTTGAGGAACCTAGGTTCTCTGAAGTCTGTCAACTATCATACAGTGAAAGAACAAAGTTAAATCACTAAACGCCAAACACTCCTTTTATTGTTCAACTGATTCAACTGATTCCCTGCTAAGCCTTTAGCTCACACTAAATAAAAATATAATCTTTCTCTAAACTTCGTTTAGAATACAGATCTGAAAAATGCATCAGCCGTCAGGTGAACCCCCAGTGTGATGCACATAATGAATCCAGCTTTACCTGAGTTTAATCTTTTTGAAAGTACCTTTTACTCTTGGGTCTATGCGAGCGATTCAAATCCCTCGAAATGACTCTAAGGGTTGTTTCAAATGTAGCCTATTTGGTACAGTGGAAAAGGAACTTTTAAAGGTATATTTGTTTGTCAATTTACAACACAGGTCTGCACAATGAAACAAAAGTTGTAGCCCTCTTCACACCACACACAGAATGCATACAAAAATGTCATTTATTTAGTTGAGGGTCTCACAGCCTAAAGGAAACCTGAAAGCAAACCTATGGTTAAAGACTTCTTAAATCTTCTTAACTCTTAATCTCACTCAATCGGTGTCTGGCCCAACACATGAAAAGGGACACACACTAGACCTTGAGCTGTCTCATGGCTTGTGTGTTCATGTAAATGAAATCTGTAACGTATGTATTTCGGATCACTTCCCTGTTTTATTTACGATTACAGTCCCATGTTCGGTGGTCAAATCTCCTTTTGCACGCTGCCGTCGTGTAATTAACAGTCCAACCCCGGCACAGTTCTCTGCTGCTTTCAAAGACTCTGAGCTCTATAACTTGGATGGAGGTGATGCTACTGGTGCTGATGAACTTCTTACTCTTTTTAATTCAACCTGCACAAACATCTTGGACTCTGTAGCTCCTCTGAGGATGAAACGCACTAAAGCACTTTCAGAGCCCTGGTTGAATGACTCCACCTGTGCGCTCAGATGTGCATGCTGGCAAGCTGAGAGAAGGTGGAAGAAAGATAAACTCAGAGCGTCATATGAAATCCTACAGCAATATCTATCTGAATATCAGAGAGCTGATTTTATTACTAAGCTGGCCGCCAACAACTGTCACGGGCCACAGGTTCTTTTTAATATGTTTAACACCATAACAAATCCCCGCAACTCTGCTCCCATTACACCTACATTGGACCTCTGTGATTCTTTCCTAAAATTCTTTGTTGAGAAGATTTTTGCTCTTTGATCTTCTGTAACCACATCCTGTGACCATGATCCCTCTGCTCCTCCTATGTGCCTTGCGGTCCTAGATCAGTTTGAGCCCATGTCAATCTCCTCCCTATCTGAGGTGGTCCATCATCTGCGGCCCACAAATTGTCCCTCAGACAGCATTCCCTCTCGTCTGATTAGAGAAGCTTTTGATACCGTTGGACCATGTATTTTGTCATTGATAAATACCTGTCTTGTCTCTGGTCATGTTCTGTCCGCCTTCAAACATGCTGTTGTACAGCCCTGTTAAAAAAGTCTCAACCTCTCTGTTCTCTCTATCTTCAGGCCCATCTCTAAACTGTCTTTCTTCTCTAAAGTCCTGGAGAAAGTAGTTTTTACCCAGCTGCAAACATTTTTAATTAATAATAATGTTTATGAAAAGTTCCAGTCTGGCTTCAAACCCCGTCACAGCACTGAAACGGCACTTTTAAGAGTTTTTAATGACTTGATTTTAACTGTTGACTCAGGAGTCTCTGCCGTCCTAGTGCTCTTGACCACTCAATCCTCTTGTCACAGTTAGAAAATTGTTTGGGAATCAAAGGTACTGCACTTAGGTGGTTTCAATCCTATGTAACTGATAGGAGCTTCTCTGTCCACCTTGGTGATTATTCCTCTGAGATGGCCCCATTTACTTGTGGTGTCCCTCAAGGTTGTGTCCTAGGCCCCATTTTATTTTCTTTGTATATGCTGCCCCTGGCACTCCATTTTTGGGAGGTATGAGGTCTCTTTCCACTGTTTTGCTGATGAAATTCGAATTTATTTGCCCCTGAATGTAAAAGCAAAGGGCTCACTGCAGCCCCTGCTGGACTGTATGAAGGACATCAAAACGTGGATGAACCTAAACTTCTTCAACCTAAACGGAGACAAGACAGAGATCATAGTGTTTGGACACCCTGAACTGCTTGATGTAGATTCTCTCGGCCCTTTAACTTCAAACAACCGCTCAACTGTGAGGAGTCTTGGTGTTGTATTGGATAGTGCATTTAAATTTGATAAACAGATATCCGCCACTGTTAGATACTGCTTTTTCTAGTTGAGAACTATAGCCAAGGTAAAGGCCTATCTCCCTCCTAAAGATATAGAGAGGGTGATTAATACCTTTATAACTTCCCGCCTTGGTTGTTGCAACTCCTTATATGTGGGCTTAGACAAGTCATCTATTCAGCGCCTGCAGTTAGTCCAAAATGCTGCTGCAGCCTCCTGACAGGAAAGAAGAAGAGGGACCACATCACACCTGTGTTGCGCTCCCTCCACTGGCTTCCTGTTTATTACAGGATTGATTTTAAAATCTTACTTTTAACTTTTAAATGCCTTAATGGATTGCCTCCATTGTACTTAACGGAGCTTCTTCACGTACGTACTGCAGCTAGAGTGCTGAGATCCGCCAATCTCCTCCTCCTGGATGTACCCAGAAGCAGACTTAAAACCAGAGGCGATCAAGCCTTTAGTGTGGCTGCCCCTAACCTGTGGAACAACCTGCCAGTCCATATCAGAACTGCCCCAACTCTCAAACGTTTTAAATCACTGTTAAAAACACATCTCTTTTCTTTGGCATTTCCTTCAAGCTAACCTCTTAACATTCATGCAAAACGCCTATTCAAGGCATATCCAAAGTAAATTGAATGTAGTTCTTGAACCGTTTGGTGTAAAAGCATGGTTTTGGGCTTCTCTGAAAGAGAACACTCTGGAGTGTCTAACCCAAAAGTGAGAATGATTGTAAGTGCTACTGAAATTGATCAATATAAGTTTAAACATACTAAAACTAATATATTTTTCATTTCCATTTGAAAATGCATGCTAACAAATGCATGCAGCTGGGACTTATTAGCTACACTGTTGGGTCACAGCATAAAGCCTTACCTAATCTTAATTTAAATTTCATACCAAGACCATGACAAATGACCATTTTACACAGGTTTTTCTGAGTGTATGTCTTAACGTATTTTTTCTAAAACAGCACATGGCGGCAGGTGGCTGATGCTGCATCGCTCCTATCAGCCGGTGGCTCGACGCAGACGTGTTTTTTTGCTGGTTGATCATGAACTTCCTACTTAAAGAAGTATATCGTTATTGGCACGCCAGTCATCGTCACAATTGCTTGCAATTGGCTCAGCCTACCCACGAAATAATAGGGGCTGGCCCTTCCTTACAGCGCGGGCTCTCGTTGGCTGTTGAAGGCTGTGAAAGGGACATGTGAGCTCCTATTGGGGCGAATTAGCTGTCAGTCGAAAGGTCAGATTTCAGTGGCTAATTTTAATACAAGCTATCATAGTTGTTTACATTCAAATTGGCGTTATTACGGTTATAATGATATACGAGCCACGTCTGCCAGCAAATATGAAACGATACCGCAGCAGTCCCTGGGGATTTATTGATGGAATAATGTGTTTTGGACTAAATATTTTTACTGGATTGGATCGTCTGGACCTTTGACAAAGTAACAAGACAATTTTTGTTGGAATATAATCGATCGGTGGATTACTATGAGGCTTCAAAGGTGAGTCGCGTCAATTTTGATTGTACTGGCTGGTCTGACAGAGGCATTGATTGTACCCGCTGTGGTGATTGTATCTTGAAATGGTTTACATGGGATGAATTACGAGGATGAATTAGCTTTCAAACAGTTTATCATGAGTATGAAGCTAACATAGTTGCTGTGTGCACATGCCGAAAGCTGCCGCCAGGACCTGACGGCGGGCAGGCTGTTGGAATGTTAAGAGGTTAAGTCTTATTATTAGTTATTATTCCTGGCAATTTTAATATCACTATATATCGTATACTGTATATTATAATGTTTTATTGCTGTACTTTTTAACCTGTGAAGCACCTTGGTGAACCTTGGTTGTTTGAAGTGTGCTATATAAATAAAATTGATATTGATAAAGGGAAAAGCTGCTCTGCAGTCTGGAGGTGCGGCAGCAGAAATTTCTATCTCTCTTCCCAGAAGGCAGCAGGGTGAACAGGTTGGGGCTGGGTGGGTACTGTCCTTTAGTATCCTTTGGGCTCTACAGGCACCTCGCCTCACCGATATCACTGATGCTCGGGAGATGGGTAGTAGGGTTGGGTGTCATCTAAATAAATATATGGAAATATATTTGGAAAAAAGACGAGTTCTCAGTCTTTTAGACGACTTTATAAAACATACAGCTGATGGAGAAAATGGAGCAGACGGGGGGAGAGAGAGGCGGTGCAAGCCGGGGTGTACCTGAGGTGTGTCTGAGTGTGGGGAGAAGAAAATTCCAAGGCAGGTGCAAAGCATATTTAAAAACAATAATAAGAATGTTCGTGGTCATTAAATCCTGTTTTCACAGGGTGGTATAATCTAAAAAGATATAAAAAGATTTTACAATCACGATGCTGGCTCAATGTCGTGATGTCTGTCATGGAGGATGGCATCGTCTATCGGCCCAACCCTAATGGGTACCAATGATCTTCTGAGCAGTTTTAATCACCCACTGCAGACCCCTCCTGTCCTGGGCCGTGCACATCCCATGTTAGTGATGTTTCCAGTCAGGACGCTTTCTATTGCTCCTCTGTAAAAGCTGACAAGAACTTGGCGTGGGAATTAGACTGTTCACCTGCTCCTTCCAACTCCACTGATGTAGACAGAGAGTGGGGGAGGGGGGTGGGGTGGGGGGGTTGTCTGTGTCTCCTTTTTCCTACAATCAACCAGCTCCTTGGTTTTGCTGACATTCAGTCTCACTCTAGCTGTGCTGTATGCTTCCTTGTCACCTGACATAAAGAGAGCCCTCACTTCTCTATTTATCCAGGCTTTTTGATCATCACATAATCAACACTCTACATTTCCTGATGTATGATCTCACTGTTGATGAATGTATTCCTCAAGGTTGATGTGGTTCTCCTGGATCTCTGAACACATCTCTCAAAACATTCCTGCAGCAGGTGAGGTCATGGGCCTTCGAAGTAATGAGCCGCTGGGAACGACAAAACAGTAAAGCAAAACGAGCTATTCTGTGATCGAGCTTCGATGTCACCGGAGCTCTTACATTTATAGCCAAATTACAATTAAGTTTTAGGATCCTCAACCTGCGCCCCTGCTCTTTTGAGAATAACATTTTCACAATAGCCAAACAAGAATTTTACAGTTTTTTCCAACTGCTTACACACGTTTTCAAAACTGTCTCCTTTTTTCAAAACTCTTCACACAATTCTCACAACTGCCCACACATAATGCAAAATGCCTCATATGTCCTTCAAAATGAAACACTGTGTTTAAAATGCCATAAACACATCCCAAAATGAAGCATTGGCATCAGATGGCAAACACTTTTTTCAAAATAGTAAATTATTGGATATACAATGCACACACTGTTGTTCTAAAGCTCATTTGTCTTTTATAGGCGTATGTGTACATTTCCATACAATGTTGTAGAGTAAAGATAATCTGCTAATATTAGCTGAAAAGTAAACTGTAAACACCAAATGCAATGTTGAAACAGGAAATATTTATTGGGAAAAACAGTTGTAACAGTAGCACAGTGTTGTTTACAGTAGCATCCAAGAAATGAAACCCATAAACACATGTAAACCAATTATTGCCAAATATTAATACTTATTTTACAATACTGTACTGCTGAAATAACCAATATATTGTTGCAACCTGTTCTAATTTCTGAAGGTTCAAATTATGGACGCCACTGTAAAACTTGGGCTGGACTCTCAGTCCAGCTTCTCTCATGGTCAACCTGTGGTCACATGATCAATAAGTGTGGCCCTGGTCTCATCAGTGGTGGCTCTCCTTCCTTCTCTGCCCTCGTCCTCTTCGTCATCCTCTTCCTCCTCCTCCTCCTCTTCTACCAACTCTTCCTCCTTGAACTTTTCCTCTCTGTCCATTGTTGGCATCCATTGTTCAAAACAGGTAATTTGACCTTTGACCTATGTGTACTGTCACGGCTGGCTCAAAACCGCGACTAAAAAGAACAGTACAATGACACAAACTGCAGGAAAGGTACCATTACTTTTATTTTAAACTAACAAACAACTTAATATTCAAATAATCATATGAAGTGTGGTAATCAGTAGGTCAGTCATGTCAGCAGGTATGCATGCTTGAAGGAATAGTGAGTGGGGTGTTCTGTGGTGAAAGAAACAAAAATAATGAGGAGCATGGAGCATAGGGAACAGGGTTTCCCTCCTCTCTAGCCCTCCCAAAGTGCAACAGGTAGGATCTCCTGTATATATGGAGAACACTGGGCCCCAGGTGGCTCCAATACATGATGATGACGACCCCACCTACTGACACCTACAACAGAACACACACATGAACACTTAGCTACCTGACAGAGACAAGGACGTCCCCCCCCCCCCCCCCCCACA
>NC_060168.1:4369969-4379809 GCF_021292245.1 Micropterus dolomieu | reverse complement strand
GATGCCCCCCCCCCCCACTAACACCAACAACAGAACACAAACCTGAACACTTAGCTCCCTGAAAGAGACAAGGACGCCCCCCCCCCCCCCCATTAAGACAGGGTGCCAACCAAAACATCTGGCTATCCAACACCTTTAAACCCAACTGTACAATATGAAAACAAACCATACAACCTGTTAGTTACACTCTCCCCCATAACCTTAGCACCAGGATCCTGATTGTACTCTGCATAAGGAAGAGGAGAGGTTAAACAGAGGACATCACAACACAGGCGTACAGGATAGCACGTCCGCCACCAGATTGTTTGACCCTTTGATGTCCAGACAGTATGACCATTAATTAATTGCTAATTGGGACCCTTCAAGGAACTGAGGAATGTCAGGATTATGATCCGTAAAACTACATCACGAACCCGGAACCCACATCTACATGAAAATGAGAAAACACCCACACTAAAACCAGAGTCTCTTGATCACAGAATAGTTAGGTTGATGCTTGTGCAATTTCTTAAGAGTAGAAACCCACAGGTTTGTCCACATCGTGACTGTCAGACTGCATCAATACTGCACCTGCCCCCATATGACTGGCATCCACCTGCCCACTGAGTGTGTACTGTTTTATAATCCAGGTCCTCTCCAGATTGTAAGGCTGATTGTTTAATGATTAATAGCTAATTGTGTTCATTATAATGCTATACCATGGTTTTCAAGTATGAATGTTTATGCTTGGTAGTTTCCCCAACATTTAAACAAGTGCTTATTATATTCATATGTCCAATTAATAATATTCATATGTCCAGAGACATACTTGAGGTTCGCTACACCCTCAAGTAAAGTTCTGCATCATCCGGAGTGTCTACTAGTAATGCATCATTTCTTCATGATTATGATTATCTTTCTAGTAGTGCATTATTTGTTTTGGTGGCCCCTCAAGTGAACTAGTACTTCACCATTTGGCCGAATCCCAATGGCCCCCCTAAACCCTGAGCCCTGAACCCTCACTGAATTTTCTGCCGTCACCTAGTAAGTGACTGAGAGTAAGAGACTGTAAGGGCTCAAAATGCTGTGAACAGGAAGGGGACAACACTTTGCAACATTATCATGTTACCTTGACAATGCTGAAACATGTTGCACTTTTTATTTTAACATTTTAACATGAGCGTTGGTTTCCATGCTTGTTTGTTTACCGTTCTTCTTCTTCTCTTTTAAGGCGGATTTGCCATGATTTTTCTTTTGCTCCCCCTTTGGTTCCCCTGCTAACCCCCGTGTTTCACGTCACGACGCTATGAACTGTGGGAAATTCCCTCCTTGTAGAAATGTAGACTTATGAAAAGGGTTTAAAAAGGGCTCAAAATTTCCACGAGAGAGCCCTCGCGCACTTGACAATTTGACAGCGGGACAGCCCTAAGCCCTCACGGACTTACCGGGAACACGCCTCAAAGTCTTTGAGTCTGTGAGTGTGGACATTGGGATTGGGCCTTTGTCATGCCAAGCCCCCTTAGTTGAGTTATATGTTCAGTTTCCTTGTCTGTTACCACTTCCTGTTTTGTCTTGGTTACTCATCTTGTGTCTCGTTTCAGGGGTGTTTCTCAAAACCAAGAATGCAAAGAACGGACTTGTGTTCTTGGGGAGAACGTTCTTGCTAGTCGTTCTTAGAAGAATGAACTTGCAATGTCACAAGCACACAAAACGCTGCTGACGGTTTGAGACGATGCATTCTTGCTGGTATTGCGCAATACCCCCAGCACAGAGGCCACCTGCATTGATCTAATTATTATAGCTGCCAGGCTTCATCCCCCAAAACAAAAAGCTCACAATCAGGTTTTTTGTAGGTTTTTACTTACCAAGATATATTTGTACATATGCGCGCGCTCGCGCGCGTTTGTGTGTGTGTGGTAGCGGAAGAGGAATACTTGCTGAAGAGACAGAGCCCCGGCTTCACTGGTGTTGTGCCGAGTTGTCCGCACCTCGCGGGACTTTCGGATAATTTATCACCGTTGAACCACACAAAGAATATTTTATCATTTTAAATAGCCGGTTACTTGAAATAGACCCGCGAGGAACTGCGACGTGCATGTAGTTGTTGGCAGCAGGAACATGCACGCAAAACTCTGTACAAGACGGTTAATGACAGGCGAGAGAGAGAGAGAGAGAGAGAGAGAGAGAGAGAGAGAGAGAGAGAAAAAGGTCTTCAAAAAGCATCGGTTTAGCTGGAAATTTACAGTTTACGTTGAATGAATAGAGACTGCAGCTCTGCAGCTTCTCAAGATTAAAGCGGAGCTACTGACACACTTTTATATTGTAGCAAAGTGTCATTTCTTCAGTGAAAAGATAGAATCAAATATCTACAAAAATGTGAGGGGTGTATTCACTTTTGTGAGATACTGTGTATATTTATGCGTGTGTGTGTATGTGTGTGTGCACAAAACCTTCTAGCATGAGTAAATTTCAATTATAGATGAATAACCTCACACAGTATAGCTGACATTAATTGAGTTACAATGGCTTAGTTTCACTAGCCTCCTCAAAAGCTTTTGAACCCCCTTTCAGCCATCATAACAGTAAAAGAAATCTTCAATAATGCCATAAAGTTATTACACACTATACTCGTGGGCGGCCTTAGCTCCGTCCATGGGGACATGGCTTGGGAACCACTGATTCGAGTTCAGCATTGACCATTGCTGAAGGTGCTCCTGAGCAATGCCCTGAACCCCTAACTGCTCCCCGGCGTGGCACAATACTCCTACTTAGAATGGGTTAAATGCAGAGAACACATTCTGCATAGATTGTTCTGTGTATAAATTGTGGCCAGTAAAGATCATTATCATTACTGAACATAGATTGTATTAGAGCTAAGATATTTTCACATACTTGAAAGGATTTCTTTTGCCATGTCAAAACAAGTACTTTTGACAGTGGTGTGAAAGAGCCAGAGGGTAAAGCTTAGGCCGCAGAACAGAGAGAGGAAGAAGGAATGAGACATAGGATGCAAATAGAAAGGTAGTGAAGCTGGGGAATGAGTGCAGATCAGATCAGGGAACCCCAGCAGTGAATAAGCGCCTATCTCTTTGATTTCTGCCCTCCTTTTCTTTCCCAATAATGAGCACTTATAATGGTTTCTCAGAATGTCAACTCCCAGTCTGCAACCAGCTGAGCTAGGTGTGTGGGTGGCAGAGAGACTGGAGGGAAAACTGGAGGGAGAGAGGCTGGGAAAGGAGAGAGGGAGCATGGGGAGAGAAAAAGCAGAGGAGGAGAGGAGTCTATGCACCGGCCTGGCACAGTCTTCTAATGTAAGTAATTATGTTTAATGCTGCTTTGCACTAACTAATCATATTTAGCCAGGCTGAGCCAAGGGGGTCAGTGGCAAACACAGATGTGTGCATGTAGTGTGCTCCTTTGTGTATTTCCAAGCATTGCCCTGTGTGTGTGTGTGTGTGTGTGTGTAGTAGAGCATTACATTACATTTATCTGACGCTTTTATCGAAAGCGACTTACAATTGCTATTTATATCAGAGGTCGCACGCCTCTGGGTTAAGTGTCTTGCTCAGGGACACACTGGTGGATGTGTCACAGTGTGGAGTTGAACCCGGGTCTCTCATACCAAAGGCATGTGTCTTATTCACTGCTCCATCCCACCACCACCACCACCAAACCAGAGCTGGTGATTGTTGAGACAGCGGAAAGGGTAACAATGATGATTTTGGTGAGTTTGATTTTGTTCCTGCCTGCGACAGATTGGTGACCTGTCCAGGGTGTACCCCGCCTTGCGCCCGATGTCAGCTGGGATTGGCTCCAGCCCCCCGCGACCCTGTATGCAGGATAAACGGTTGACGATGGATGGATGGATGGATTTTGCTTCTGTGGAGTTTGGTGGTATCAGAGGGGAGGATGCTGTCTAAGCTATATGTCATCTTGGATAATGATTCCCAGCCCATTCCATGATGTGCTGATTAAACACAGGAGCACTTTGAGTAAGAGACTCAACCCTCCTAAATGCACCACAGAGCACTACAGGAAGTCATTCCTGCCTGTGGCCATCAAACTATTTAACTCCACCCTCAGAGTGTCAGACACTTTGACTCTTAGTCATTAACTGCGCATTGTAGTGCATTAACTGACCTACGCAATATTCTGTTGTAATACTAATGAGCAATATTCTCTGTTTCAATACTAAAGTTACTCCATTTAGGATTTTTAATCAATTCTACGTCATCACTACCAGCACTTATTATTACACTATTCATTCCTGCTATTTATTATTACACTGTTAATGCTGTATAACACTTTAAATATCCACATTTATTTACTTAATAACTTGATTTAGTGGGTCAATATCACTATAAAGTGCCTTTGAGACTTCATAAAAAATACTCAGATAAGATATTCAGATAATACCCCATAACACATCATGTCACTAACCTTTTTAGTATTATTAATTATGATTTATTTATTTTAAAAATAGTTATTGGTTTCATTTCATTATGGCGATACAATTATTCTCTACATCACTGTCATTGCTTTTCCAAATAGCCTAGGTTTTGTTTTGTACATTTGCATATCTGTATTTTTTCCAATAGGTAATGAAATCTATTATTAGACTATATGTTTAGATCGCTTGTTTTAATTACATAGAAAAAAGTTTGTAAACTAGCAAAAAATCATGATCATCAAAAGGCCTGCCTGACCCTACTGCATTAAAGTAAAACGGATATGTGTGTAACAACTGTTGTAATATGTTAAAAATTATAACAATGTGGGAAAAGTAAGCACATGTCCTCCATGTGATGTACCATGTCCACCCTGTCGTAGAAGTAATAATGCCAGGGTGGAAATTTCTTTAACCATTTAATGAACACATGGTGGACCCTCAGTTAGCAAAATTTTTAGAAGGTGACTGTGTACTGTTTAGCAAGTATATGTTTAATTTCTAAAACGTTTTTCTGTTAATTAATATTTCACTATGACATGTTAAGTGTGACAACATCCAACTACAAACACAATATAATAAAAATTAAGAAATTTATTGTACTTGCAGCACTTGTTTCAACCTCCATTGAACAAAGAAAAATTGCTGGTGATGTTGTCAATAAATACACGGCCTGTTTCTTAAAGAGGCAGATACCCCACAATGACAGGGTGGACAGCAATTTCAGGGACACGTACAAAATGTTTAATATTATAATGAAATAATGAAACAGAAGTTAGGAAAATGACTTTTATGAACAAACTTGCTAAGGACCATTATTAAAAATAAAAATCATATTAATTTTGTGTAATTAAACCACTTATTACACTCATTGAGGTTAGCAGAGCAGCACCTGGGTCATGCAAAAACCACATGCACACAATCGAAGAATATGATATAAAGTGAGGGAAACACATTTCTAGAGACTAATCATTGTACTGATGTGTGAAAATGTTCAGTCATTTATAATAAAACCTCTGAATTAAATAATTTTACAATATGTTCATGATGACTGAGTGATTCTGAGGGGGACACCTTTGTACTTACTTACTTACTATGCTTACTTACTATGTTCGACACGTCTTCGTATTATTACTATTGAAAATAGCGACCAAGTCTACCTCTCAGCCAAGGAAAGTAAACACCTCCTGTATACAAGACTCCTGGACAATGGAACACTCTGCCTTTTCCTGGGACTCGTACACCTACCAGTGATTCTTCTCTTGCCTGGTAATATGGAAACAAATCCTGGTCCACCACCCATGGACACAACTAGCCTGGATATCACTCAGCTTGCTCAACCTACCGGCGCAGCTTACCTAGCTACCACGGCTAAGGCTGCTTTCCTGGCTACAGCAGCAAATGCTAACACTACAACAAAAAGCACTGTTACCATAGCCTGCGGCAGGCCCACCAGCGGGTCCACAACTACAGCTTGATGCCCAGCAGCTGGACACACACACCGATCAGGAATACTTAACAGTAGCGCAGAAACGGTCCAACCAGCACAAGATACAAGAAAAGCCGCAGAGACTCTCTTTGGTGAGTGTCCCATGACATCACCATCACAGGGTATAAAATGTAGCACTAAATACAAACAAATCACTAAAACCACAAACCCAGTCTTTAAAAAAACATTATTTACAAAAAAAAAACATTATTATTTATTTATCGGGGAAAGATTATCTGGGATCCACATAATAAATGAAAAGAGATACTTGGTGGACATTTAAATATTTGAAGCATGATCTTCAAACGTGAACAATTAGTGCATTTATTAATCCATTCAAATATTTCTTTCTAGGGTTGACAGAGATGTGGTTAAAGGAGACCTATTATGCTTTTCCACATTTTATGACTTATAATGTTATAATGTTGATGTTCATGTTAAACATGGCCAAAGCTTCAAAAAATGAGGTATTTATAAGAAATCACTGAGTAAAAACCTCACATTTCCTCCTGTTCTGAACGCTCTGTTTTGAACTGCTTTTTCTACCAACGGCTCCGTTCTACGTTATACAGAGCCAGACTGCAACGGCTCGGTCTGCCTGCTCTGCCCAGCAACAACAACAGCCTGGTAACAGGCTTCAGGTCTTGGCCAATCAGAAGATTGTGTGCTTTGAGAGGGGGGGCCTTACAGAGACAGGAGCATTTGCAGCTTGTTTCACACAGAGGCTGAAATGAAGGGCTACATGAGTATACGAAAATAAAATGTTGAATGTGTTGGAACAGACGTATACTCTCTACAGAAATGACCTTCACTGTCATTTGTATATATCGAAAATCATCAGTTAAAACAGATTTTTATAGAAACCCTTGTCAATCTCAGTAACTTGAAGAAAGCTATAATATTGCTGGGTGATTTTAATATTAACTGGGACAAAAAGAAATAAGAAATAGCTCATCATTTTAATCTGGTCCAATTAATTGAAATACCAACCTGAGTAACTAACCACTCCAAAACAACACTAGATTTACTGTTTACAAACAAACCGGAAAGAATTATCGAAACCTACAAACTCTTACATTAAAAAAATATTCTGTTCAAGAAATATCACAACTATTCACCCCTCGTGTAAATGTATGTTATCCGGTAACTACACTCAGCCTTTCAATTTAATAGTCCATTCTTCCATCGTCTTGGAAGATGGCCACGATTACACCAATTTTTAAATCAGGGAATAAAGGAGTTTTTGATAATTTTTTTTTATTCAGGGAACTTCACTGAGAGCGACCTCTGATCAACTTCACACCTGGAAGCTGCTCACTACAAACGTAGCCTGGTCTGCTGGGCACTGAGCAGATCCACTGGAGCGTTTGGGGTTATGGGCCTTTCTCAAGAGCACCTCAGAGGTGACAAATGAGGGAGGGCTCGCACTGCCTTTCCAGATTTTATCCTGCCGTTCAGGGGATTGAACTGGCGACCTCCTGATCACGAGCTCGCTTCTCCAACCATTTGGGCCACCATTGCCTGTAACTACAGGCCAATCAGCATTCCTCCAGTCATATCTAAAATGATTGAAAATGGATAGCAAAACAACTACTATATCATCTGAATAAATGCTCTGGATCCCATACAGTTTGGCTTTTAATGACCACCATTCAACTGAAACAATCAATATTTTATATAAAAAAAGGTCAGGCATTCATTAGATAGTCATGCTGTTGTTGGTGGTGTTTTTCTGGATCTGAAAAAGGGCATTTGATACCATCGACCATTAAATACTCCTGTTCAAATTAACAAACTTAAACTTCTCCAAACAAGCTATAAAAAAAATCAAAAACCGTGTAGTTCAATCTTCATCATCATCATTTCCAAAAAATGCCACCAGAATATTTCTTCATTCAATTATCTTTTCTCGTAGTGAATACTGTTTTACAAACTGGTCATTTACAAATGCCACAACACTCAAACCAATAGTCACTTTTTAAAAGAGCCATACAAATTTTCAATAGAAAACCAATTTCTCTTCTTTACTGCCTCATCCTTTAGAAACATAACCTCCTAAGTTTTTTTTTTAAGAAAATTTTACTAGTTTAAATTTGCCTGCTCTCTATAGGCTATAAGCAGAGACAATTTAGAGGAGACACGCCACTCAATAACATTCTAAGTAAAACTCTATGTCGAAGGTCTGTTTTACTTCTATTGCGCACGCGCGGAAGTGGTGAAGCATGCCTAGTAGATGTAGATAGAAGCGGTCGGGAAAAGCGCATTTTAAACCTTATTTTGGGGCAATGTTGTCAAACTTTTTCAGCGATTTTTTTTTTCTTCAGATTTTAATGCTGATTCTATTTATGACCCGGTGACCAGTGAAAGTGCAGTTCTGGCTCTCTCCCCATTCTAACGCCAAGCAGTTGCTAATGTTATCCATTGCAAAATACTTGTAACATTATGGCTTGCCACATTACTTCACCAGCTAACACGATCCATATTACGATCCTGTGTACCACCGGTATTATGTCAAAGTGTTGATTTTAGCATGCAAGAAATGATGTAAATGGTGTTTGCAAAAGCGCACCTGGATGTTCCTCAGCACTACTGGCAAAATATTCTGTGGACAGATGAAACCAAAGTTGAGTTGTGTGGAGGGAAAAAGGCACAGCACTCCTACATCAAAACCTCATCCTGACTGTGAAGTGTGTCCATCAAATGAAGTGCAACAGAAGGTGGGTGGTGCAACAGGACTCAAAGCACAGAAATAAATCAACAACAGAATGGTTTCAGCAGAAAAAAATTCACCTTCTAGAGTGGCCCAGTCAGAGTCCTGACCTCTACTCGATTGAGATGCTGTGGTATGACTTCTAGAGAGAGAGTCACACCAGACAGCCCAAGAATATTACTGAACTAAAAACGGTTTTGTAAAGAGGGATGGTCCGAAATTCCTCTTGACCGTTGTTCAGGTCTGATCCGCAAATACAGGCAATGTTTGTTTGAGGTTATTGCTGCCAAAGATGGGTGAACCAGTTATTAAATCCAAGGGTTCACATACTTTTTCCACCCTGCACTGTGAATGTTTACACAGTGTGTTCAGGAAGGCAAGTTTATTTGTACAGCACATTTCAACAACAAGCCAATTCAAAGTGCTTTACAGTAGGGTTGGGCTGATAAAAGATGCCATCATCCATCGGCTGACACCACGACCCTGAGCCGGCATCGTGATTGTAATGACCACGAACGTTGTTATTATTGTTTTTAAGTATACTTTGCACCTGCCTCGGAATTCATTCTCCCCACACTCTGGAAAAATGTTGCCTGGTCTGATGAGTCTCGGTTTCTGTTGAGACATTCAGATGGTAGAGTCAGAATATGGCGTAAACAGAATGAGAACATGGATCCATCATGCCTTGTTACCACTGTGCAGGCTGCTGGTGGTGGTGTAATGGTGTGGGGGATGTTTTCTTGGCACACTTTAGGCCCCTTAGTGCCAATTGGGCATGGTTTAAATGCCACGGCCTAGCTGAGCATTGTTTCTGACCATGTCCATCCCTTTATGGCCACCATGTACCCATCCTCTGATGGCTACTTCCAGCAGGATAATGCACCATGTCACAAAGCTCCAATCATTTCAAATTGGTTTCTTGAACATGACAATGAGTTCACTGTACTAAAATGGCCCCCACAGTCACCAGATCTCAACCCAATAGAGCATCTTTGGGATGTGGTGGAACGGGAGCTTCGTGCCCTGGATGTGCATCCCACAAATCTCCATCAACTGCAAGATGCTATCCTATCAATATGGGCCAACATTTCTAAAGAATGCTTTCAGCACCTTGTTGAATCAATGCCACGTAGAATTAAGGCAGTTCTGAAGGCGAAAGGGGGTCAAACACAGTATTAGTATTGTGTTCCTAATAATCCTTTAGGTGAGTGTATA
>NC_060168.1:4341943-4369869 GCF_021292245.1 Micropterus dolomieu | reverse complement strand
TTGTTACCACTGTGCAGGCTGCTGGTGGTGGTGTAATGGTGTGGGGGATGTTTTCTTGGCACACTTTAGGCCCCTTAGTGCCAATTGGGCATGGTTTAAATGCCACGGCCTAGCTGAGCATTGTTTCTGACCATGTCCATCCCTTTATGGCCACCATGTACCCATCCTCTGATGGCTACTTCCAGCAGGATAATGCACCATGTCACAAAGCTCCAATCATTTCAAATTGGTTTCTTGAACATGACAATGAGTTCACTGTACTAAAATGGCCCCCACAGTCACCAGATCTCAACCCAATAGAGCATCTTTGGGATGTGGTGGAACGGGAGCTTCGTGCCCTGGATGTGCATCCCACAAATCTCCATCAACTGCAAGATGCTATCCTATCAATATGGGCCAACATTTCTAAAGAATGCTTTCAGCACCTTGTTGAATCAATGCCACGTAGAATTAAGGCAGTTCTGAAGGCGAAAGGGGGTCAAACACAGTATTAGTATGGTGTTCCTAATAATCCTTTAGGTGAGTGTATATGTGTACTGTTATTTTTCTTTTTTTCACCTCTGTGTCTTTAGTATCCTCTCTCGTGCCATGATGAAGACCTGTATTTATAAGATGAAATGTGATGAATAGTGTGATGTTATGGAGCTGGCTGGCAGATTCAATTTCAGACATACTGTAATTCTATTCGTTTCATTTAACACAATAGACATTTCAAAATGATGATCACAAAATAGCATGCCCAGACTGGATTTCTGCAGTGATGTTTGACTGTCCTTTCTCATTTCTCTCTCTCAGTGCTCTGTGTGTGGATAGAAGGCAATTAGAATACAGGAAGATACATCATCATAATGTCAGGGGTCATTATGATTCAGTAACTTTGATTTAACACTTGCAGTAACACAAGCAGGACAGCTTTTTACATTTATTGAAACACACATCGATATTGTCAACACACCTTACAGAAGTTGTCTGTCACCAAATAGTCAATTTTCTCCCTCCCTTATTAATTATTAGTTGTTTATTTTTGTTGATTGAGTGGTTTGTCAGTCAGTTTTATTCTACTGCTGTTTCTGAAATATTGTACTGCTTAATGCTCACATAACACAAGGAGAACACGAGTCACCTGTGGTGGTCCACAGGGAACACTGGTCACATTCATGCATGAACACATGACAACTGAAAAAAATGTAAATGTGACCTCTTTGTGAAAAATGACCTGGGTGAAATCCAAAAAAGGGTACTACTAATTATCAGGGGCATTAGTTGCCCTCTCATTTTTTATTTCACCGGCATTTTATGGACTTTCAAGGGCGGATTCAATCACCCAAACCACATTCATAGTGGGTTAGGGACACATTTGGCTACATTAACAACAACGTGTAAATGCAACACTCCTATTCAAATTCATATATACTGCAATAACTACACAATTCATAAAAACTTGTTTGTAAAAATACATCCAAATATTCAGCCTAAATTAACAAGCGAGCATTCAACAGAGTAGAGTGCCATTTGCATTGTTTAAAAGGACCCTGATATACCAATATCTACCTGAATGATGATTATCATTAATTATTTGCTGAATTGGGTTCTATATTCAGTCTTTTATTTATGATGTTTGGAAAGAGATTAACTAAATGACTTTGTTTTTTAACTTTGCCTTTTACCCAAACTTAGTTAAGAGCAGATTTAAGTCGGCAGAGCGCAACTGGTAGAATTTTTTTGTCAGGGTTGTTTCCAGTACTCAAAAGCAGACCTGAACCAGAAATAAAGCACAATTTTTTATTAATAAACAACAATTATTTTATTATTAAATAATAATAATAAATAAATGCATTCTCATCTCAATGCGTCATAACTGATGCTTTCAGACAGTGTGACAAAGCATAAGGATTTTACGCTAAAGGTACCCTTCAGCGTCCGTATGAAACGCCCGCGTTTGCTACATTGCAACAACACAAGGGAGGCTAACCCTACCTGTTCAGGACCTGCCTGCACCTGTAGGGTTAGCCGGTCGACATGCATAAAGTCAGTGGCTTAGGTTTAGGTACTAACATTTCTGATGGTTATGGTAAGGGAAGGGGCTTTGGGGGGATGTCAACACCTTTTATCACGAACATAGCTAGCTAGCACTAGGTAACTAGCCCTACCGGTAAGGGTAGGGGTGTAGGGGGGCTGTCAACACCTTTATCACAAACGTAGCTAATAACTAGCAGTTCCGGTCTGTACAGGACACCCCAGACCATCTCATAGAGACGCTTCTGGAAGCGTCTTTCTCACACAGACGCTAAATAACTACGTTTGAGAACGGGCTCGATTGTTAGGACTGAAGGCTGGGGAGTGGGGCTGGGTGAGGATTGAATCCATGTTCCAGACATTGCGAGTGACATGGAGCTGGCTGGCGAGAGGAGCTGGTGTTTCAGGAAGTATTCAGTGAATTCAATGGCTGGCTGACAAAGCAGAGTGTTCCAGGGTTCTGAGCATGTGGTGTGGTGGTTTGTTCCTGGAGACAGGGAAATCTGATTAGTGAGGGAATGACATTTTTCACATAAGACAAAGTGACATGTCACAGTACAAAAAGCATATATGTAAATAATAAAATGTATGAAGACTTAATTCCATTTAGCTGCTTCGGTTTCAGGGCCCTGCTCTTCTGCATGCTCACTGTTATACTGCCATGGCTTAACTTGAATACAAGCCATTGTTAATGTTATTAGTAACACTATTATCTGACGCATTATGATTACTGCTGTCTCTGAAATCACTTCCTATTTACTAAATAGTGCATTACATTTACTGTTCACCGTGTTATTTGACAGTGTTGGGCAAGTTACTTCCAAAATGTAATACATTATAGATTACTAGTTACTGTCATTTGAGAGAAACATAACAATATTACTGTCGCTGAATTGTAATGCTTTACAAAACTTTTGCGTTACTTTGAGTTACTATTATTCTGATAGTAAGATGTTCTGCATAGGTGGCTTCTAGTGATGTGCAGAGTTATATCTGCAGATCGTGTGGGTCCATGTTATAAGTGTAATAAGAGCCCGACACTCCAACAGGATCGGTCAGGATGAACTGACAGCAGTAATTCGTTAAAACACACAGCCTATAGAAATCTATTTATGTATGATCCATCAGGGGAGCTACTGTCTTGTTAAGAGTTTTCACCCTGGCCCTTGTTTTTCTGCTGCCAAAATGTTTGTCAGTGTTGGTGAATTATTAAAAATAACAAAACACCACTTCACTTTGGGTTAAAATTAGTTGTAACACACGTTATTGAGACAAGTAATTATAATAATATTACAGATTTTTTTTGGGTAATGCGTTACAGCAAAAAGAAATACAATACTGTAATTGCATTACTTTTGTAACGCGTTACTCCCAACACTGTTATCTAAATTCCACCATATAGTGACCTCAAAAAATTCACAATGGAGGTACTTGAAAGTAGAATCCATGGCATGCACTTATTTGTAGAAACTCTCTGAAAAATAGTATTTTTTTTTCAAGGAACAACATCGCTGTACTTTGTAAGGCTGCAACATCACTCACACCTCTGCCATGTATTATGCATACAGTAGAAAATCAAATCGCAATTGAGCAATGAGGAAATTTTATCCCACAATCACCAAATTATCAACCGTAAATTGACCACTTTAATCTAAGATTTTTTTTCTCGGATTATTAACCCGCACACTGGCTCTGTAAATGAATCAAGCTAAATATGTGAAAACATTTAAGATAATTCAATCAGCCCATACAGATGGGCTAAATCTCAGAAACTGGCCTGTTATTTTTGCGGGACTGACTAATAGTGAAAATCTCATAAAATAACCTACTGGAGAAGTGCTTCTACCTGGCAAGTTCAGTTTCCAGGTTTCCTTTATGGATGCATTAAAAATCACAAAAGATTCACTGTAACTTTGGTTTAATGTAATGTAAGGACTGCTGCATTAAACAATAAATGCCATTCTTTGTTTCGGCAGGCCAGCATGTCTGATTTTTGTTTTGTGTCTTGTCTTGTAAGTTGAATAGGCTATTGTTGTTTTGTTTTTAGCACACTGGACCGTGAGAAACGGCATTTCATTCATTAGCCTACTTGGTGTGTGGATGAATGGCAATAAACGATCTTGAACTACAATGTCAGTTCATTGGTTTCTATTTTGCATTAGTCCAGAGTCATTTATTAATAATGAGTAGGCTTTCTTGACTGGTTACCACAGAGGTTTCTGCTGGAATGCTGGAATGCTGAGTTTCATTTGGTGCATGCGCATATGAACACGTTTATAAAAAACGGTATAGCTGTATTTCACACTCAGCGCTGGCTGCCAAGCAAGACAGACTATGAGGTGGGTCTTGTGAGAAGTGCTTGCTGTGCGCAAGAAAAAGGCACGGTAGTAGGCTATCGGTCGGTACCGTTTGCCAGCCCACTTCAATAACTCCTTTCAGTTTATGTGACACACAGGAATGTGTGGTCACACTGTGTAATTTCCAACGCTAGTAGCGCTTCCGGTCGCTGACTAGCTAGCTAGCGATGTTTGTGTTCAAGGTGTTGACAGCCCCGAGGCAACTTTAACCTTAACCGTCACAGAAGTTAGTGCCTAAACCTAAGTCAGTAAATATATGAATGTCGACTGGCTAACCCGACAGCTGTCCATGAGGCCGATGTGCACAGCTGTAGGGTGAGCCTCCTTTGTGTTGCAACGCTATATCAAACTGCAACATATCATACACATGCAAAATCGTTTTGTGTACAATAGCCATGGCTTTATCAAAGCGTGTATATATGACACCTGAGATGAGAACGGGTTGGTTTTTCTTGTCTTTTTTTAGTTAGTCATGTATTATATTATATCATGTATATATATATATATATTATAAATTGAAATTACTTTGGATTTTCTGCTTTTTGGGTAGACTTTGGATTTTTGCCTGTTTTAAAATGTGGATTGCTTTATCTGGTTTTGTCTTGACCCTTCTTTGACTACCGTGCAAGCCTTTTTGTTTCTTTGATTTTGCTCATTTAAATCTTTGAATTGTATCTGCTCGGCCTACTGTCCTGTGTTTAGGTCCAAAGACTTATTCCTCTGTGTGTTCTCAGTCATTGTGACAAACAGAGAACTGTACCGGCATGGTACCTAAACAATGGCCCTGAAAACACAAATACACACCATCTTTTAAGTCTTTAGAAAAGTGAAATTTGATTTCAGGCTGATCTTGTTGAAAATAAAAGTACATTTGAACTGGGATTTTTTGTCTTTTAGGTGGATAAAACCTCCTTTGCTGCTGGCCCTGTCACTTTTTAGTCACTGCTAACTACCTTGGTGTGGGAAAGTTAACAACCAGGAAAACTGAGAGACATGACTCAACTAAGCTACAAGTGATATCACAATTAGCTGCTCAAACAATTTACAATTTAATTTTTCACACACAATAACAAATGTCACACTACACACCTACCACTCAAATGAAGGCATACAAGACCAGAGGGCAGGAACAAGTCATTTCTAAGTGCATTCATGGACTCTTATCCTTTTAGACATTTTGTCCCGTACAATGATATTTATTTCTACCCCATACAACTACCTGGACACATTTAGATGCCACTGGAAACCGATTCATATCCAAATAATGTATTTGTATTCAAACCACATCCCTGGTATGTATGCACAATCCATATTTGCATCACAGGTATATCATTTTCATGTGAGAAGGATTTTCAGTGCACTGCCATTTCTTTGTGTTTGTAAGGAAATCGACTGCTAATGGATGATTTTTGATTGCAAACAAGGACACAGCCTTTAGGACACAGACAAAAAAATATATGAAGCAGTGCCCAGTGCAGCGGGTTGGCTTTTGTTCATACTGACTGGTTGGTGAGATGCATCAGTGCTTGATGGAAGCTATTTATGGAACTTTGTCAGCCAAACAATGACTCCTCCTTAATTGACTCGCTCTCTCATTCTCACTCTCATTCTCTCGGTGCCATGTTGCCAAATGTGTGAGGGACTCTCCATTAGACTCTGTCATGTGTGTGCGTGTGTGTGTGTGTGTAGGTATAAATAGGTCCTCTTACCAAGCTGAATTGATTAATTGCATGTTGAGGCCCAAAGAGTGGCGTTTGGAGAGGCCACTGCTGAAAGAGAAAAGTGCCATTAGGATTTCACTTTCATGTTCATCAACACACACACACACACACACACACACACACTCTACTACTTGCATGAAGACTCCTTCCACAACAGATTCAGATTCAGTACTAAAAAAGAATCCCAGATACACATTCACACACACACACACACACACACACACACACACACACACACACACACACACAGTGTAATCGAGCTGCCTGACAACAGCAGTGCTGAGAGATTTGGAGAGAGGGAATAAAAGAGGCCACCTGCCTCAATTAGTTTGAGGACGGAGGGGTAGATGGAGGGAGGCAATGAGTGTGTGAGGAGGAGATGAAGAGAGGGAGAGAGAGAGTGGGTGGAGAGAGGCTGGAGGGAGACAGAGATTGAGTGAGAGAGCTCCAGCGGAACAGAGAGAGAGAGAGGGGGGGAGTGAGATGTTTGTGGGTGGGAGAGAGAGCGCACAGGGAGCGGCTGATTGGGGCTTTTGGGGGCCGGTACTGATGCCTCAAAGATCTGGAGCGAAGGAGCTGCTTTTCAGTGATCTGTTACTCAGACGGGAGAGGCTATTTTGTTTCCTCTCTGTTATTCAGCCCGACAGAGAGAGCCAAAGTGAAAGCAGAAAACCTCATCCAAAATCACATTGACATTTGTAATAACTAACCTGTAACTTGCCCTTGTTAAGCAATATAATTCAGTTTTATTTATAAAGCACCAATTCATAACAGAAATCTAACTGCACTAGAGGGAGACACAGCAGTCAGTTTTAGCCCTCTTTAACTAAGCGGATGTACTCAGTCGACCAATAAAAACACCACCACAGTGTTTGGAAATATAGAAGTTATTGTTAATAGTTGTGTGCAGCTGTTGTTGAGGAGGTCAAGCAGGTTGTCCACTAATCAGAAGGTCGTGGTTTGATCCCCTGCACCCCAATTTAATTCCTTAACCAATCAGACAGCATCATTTTCAAGACTAAAGCTACATTAGCCAGGAAACAGTTACTTTAGATCAAAAACCTTGTCACCTAACACCTGCATTCCCCATTGAGCCGGCATTGTTGACTATTTTTTGTGCTGTCTTTCTAGTTATTTTAGATCTTTGCTTCAGAGGAGTTTTATAACACGCAGTGAGGTGCAGAACTGTGTGTGTTTCATTATCTCTCCCTCATGAGATTGGGCCTTTTTTTACAAAATGACCTTATTATAGCTTATTTTCCTCTTATGACACATGATAATTAGTGGATAAAAAACAGAAACAATTATTGATACCACTCTGGTGAGGTAGGGGTATAAAGACAGCGGTATGTGAAATTTTGATGGACTATAGACTGATTAGACTGTTATTTGACCATAAGCTGAAAAAGATGATGCTGGTTCTGATAGAAAGGTGTCAGAACCCACAGTGCATCGCAGTTTGTTGCGTATGGGGTTGTGTAGCCGCAGACCAGTCAGGGTGCCCATGCTGACCACTGTCCACTGCTGAAAGCACCTACAACAGACATGTTGGCATTGAACGACATTTTCTTTCATTACATGGATGGCCAGGTGCGTGTGCGTTGCTTACCTGGGGAACACATGGCAAGATGAATTATGGAAAGAAGACAAGCCAGGTAATGTTCTGCTGGGAAACCTTGGGTCCATGTGGATACTGGTTACTTTAACACGTACCACCAGCATTGTTGCAGACCATGCACACCCTTTCATGTATTCCCTGTTGGCAATGGCCTTTCAGCAGGATAATGGTCCCTGCCACGAAGCAAAAATGGTTCAGAATGGTTTGATGAACACAACAAGTTCCAGGTGTTCACTTGGCCTCCAAATTCCCCAGACCGTAATCTAATCAAGCATCTGTGGGATGTGCTGACAAACAAGTCCGATCCATGGAGGCCCCACCTCAACATATAGGACTGAAGCCTAGGTCACACTACATGATTTTAAGCCCGATTTGCCGGTCGGCGAGCTCGGCCTGTGATCAGGGGTAAATCAGTCGCCAGTCGTTATGTGTCAACTACTCAACGACGCTTCGAAACGGCTCCCCGACTCATTTCTGACACATCGCAGACGTCTGCCAGATATCTAGCATGTCAAATATCTGGAGGAGTCGGCCGACTCGACATCCACATCCAGCCAATTAGAGCAGGCAGCTACTTTTTCACTGCAAAACCATTTTTACTCCCCTCCAGACAATCCCTGCTACCTGCGTGTGCTAATCCATTCTTTCACCCAGATTTTTTGTCTTTATAATTGCTATCTTTATAATAACAAATAGCTGAATTTTGCTTAAGGTCCCCAGGGAGGTCAGGATCGGCTCAGGTGGTAACATAGGTATGTGTCAAAGCCCTTTCTGACATGGCAGTGCCAATAATAATAGGCTAAGCAAGGGAAGCTGGTAAAACACATACTAGCACATTTCATACACTTTAAAAAAAACGATATGGGGGATGGGGGGGACTGTACCCAGGGTTTTTCCTGGCTCAGAATGGGCCTTTGGGGGGACAGTAAGCATGATGGGTAAGCGTTCAGTAAAGGCAATAACTTACCTAATGACCGAAATCTATGCATTTTCTTGTTATTTCTGATCATTTGATAATATAACATTTATAACATTAAATAGAAAGTATAATGTTAGTATAATATATTTAGCATTTATATATTTATATATATTAGTACACTTTATTTGGATGATCTGCCTACAGTAGAGATTTAGCTGTTTCACAAATAAAACCATTTTCTGATATTAGCCTTCACCACTGTGGATGAGAGGAAAGGTGACTGCTGGAAGTCAAAGACATCGTATTTAAGTTCATGTTCTGCTTGCTCAACAGTTCTTTGATAAATGGCTATTTAAACACATTCGGAGAGGATTTGAAAGGTTGTTTTTTTTTTCAATTCGGATCATTTTGGCGCTGAGGATTTTCCTTTGGCGCTCGCTAAAACCTCTTAGGGGGGCGCCAAAAATTTCTCTATGCAGGAAAAACCCTGTGTACCTCAGTGGAGCTTTATGTCTAGCAACACCCCTGATCTGCTGCTAATGTCTTGGTGCCAGCACACCTTCAGAGGTCTAATGGTGTCATGACCCGACAGCTCAGGGTTGTTTTGCTGGCAAAAGGGGGACAGTATTAGAAATACACACGCATGCACAAACACGACCCATAGAGAGTGAGGGGGCTGCCCCGAGCAGTTGGGGGTTCAGGAGCTTGCTCAAGGCCTCCTTTGGCAGTGCCCAGGAAGTGAACTGGCACCTCTCCAGCTACCAGTCCTCGCTCCGCAACTCTGGTCCGAGCAGGATTTGAACCGGCGACCCTCAATCCTTACGGACTGAGCTACTGCCGGCCCAAAGTGAAGAGAGAAAATGACACAATTTTGGTTTTGCTACAGGTATTTTAGCTCTGTCTCCCTTAGATGGTTTGCCAGCTTGATTCTGCTGCAGACTACCTACTGGGCAAGCTTTCTCTCTTTTCACACACACAGAGACACACACACACACCAAAGCACTTAAGTAACAGCACTGCATTACACAGAGAGGCAGCGAGGGAGTTAAAGTAAGATGAGAGATGGAAGGTCGGATCAAATGTCGGGGGGGGGGTTGCTTTTCTTTATGTGTATGTGTGTTCTTGAGCTTCTACCCTTACCAAAACCAGTTTTAGCTGGAGACTTTAACAAAGAAGCCATTTTCTTTCATTCACTATTGTACTGTAAGAAAAAAACAGCTTCCACAGGGAGAGAATACGCTGCAGTAAACAAGGAGATGGCATTTTTGTCAAACTTTGTATAATTCTGTCTTCATTGTGTTAGAGTTGAGGTTTCCATGTCAGTGCACACATTCAGGGACTTCTCATCAGACCACACAACTTTTCAGGCTCTTGTGTGAAGCTAGAGGGAGTGAAATTTACAATGTAACTATTTTAGGCAATAAACTTTCATTGGCATGAATGTTGATTTTGCGACAACTGACCACCTAATGTGGAACGGTAGCCATCTGAAAAGGCCTGTGTGCTAAGGCCTGTGTGCTTTCATGTGGACATGTGAAACTTTATGAGCCCAAGTACTGTCCATATTTAAATGAATATAGTTCAAATGCCCAGAAGTGTTCTTTCCCTAAGCATACAATTCATCTCTACTAACAACATTGGTAGGGCTGTGGTTCTGTAGCATTTTATTGAATCCAAATCCAGAAATTCAGGCAAGAGTGGAGGAGGGCCAAGCACAAATCTCTTTACTTAATAATTTTTTTATTTATTTATTATTTACTTATATTATTTTCTAAGGGGAGAAATATTTACAGTTTGCTCCAATGTACAGTACATGTTGTCCGTCCGCACAAATGCTGTAAGAAAAAAGTGTGTGTCTATGTGTGCATGTTTTGCTTGGCGTCTGTTTCAGGTGTCGGTCCTGTTAATGGGCCAGAGGGTTTAAGGGTTAGGAGAGAGATGAGACGCCCAGCTCAGGCAATGAAGACTGGGAAAGAGTGGAACATAGGCCTCGTGTTCTGCAGCTGGCAGCGGGCTCTGGGGACTGGGGTTGACGTGCTCTCACGCACACACCCCAAACACACACACACACACCTCTGGTCACAGGCCTAATTCACACAGGGACGTGTGCTTCACTATCTGTAATTGAGATGTATTGCTGTGTGTTCCACAGTTTACAGATACCACAACATACACAACCACTAACCTCATGTAGCCTCCAGCTATCTATAGCAGCTCCCAATCTGTGTCCTAGGGACCTCTAGGGGTCCTTGGGGAAGTGGTTCCATAGTTCTTTAAGGGGGTTCCAAGGACCCTTGAGGGAGATCCAGAGGCTCTACAAATAAATTATACAAATTATGATTTGATTTCACATAAATATAATTCATGAAGAATGATTACAATCAGAGAATAAATTAACAAGACTTGTAGTGTAAGATGTATTATCACCGTTTCCAACGGTCCAGATTTATTTGTCGGTCCGGTTTCAGATCTACATTTCAAGACCGACGGAGGCCATACTTTTCACACTGTATGCTTTCATTTTCCATATCCTGAACATGAGCTCTTTAATGAGTAATTCACCAAGAGGAAAATTGCAGCCTAACGGTGGAATGAATTATTATGCAGACAGTAGAACGATATTAGAAGTAATAAGCGAGGATTATACTTCATACTTGGTGAATTGGCATGGGCGAGGGCCCTTCAAATGAATCTGGAATGAGGGGAATTAATCATCGGGAAGTGTCTGAGTTAAATATCAATTATCAGAAATTTCAATTCATTATCGGAACCAATTTCGGTGCTTTTCAGCAGAGGTTTCTCTACCGTTATCACTGTCAAACTTACCATCATTGGTATTGTCATGTATGTTACCACCACCATCAGCAGCAGCAGCACCATCTTTGTAAACATATGCAACTGGTCAGTCATGGCTACTCAGTGCATTTACACCATGTTCATCATCATCACCTTCGATCCCCGGAGCTTTCATCCTATTAATAGCCAAATTCTTGACATGTTCTGGTGTTCTTGTGATTCTGACTTCATCACAACGATAATTCATTCAAAAGTCACAATGATTATTACAATCACCAGAATTATCATTATAATCCTCCTATAATTATTGTATTTGGCAGATGGTGACTCATCTACAGTACTGATTCATTAAACTCTGAACTGCATTTAAAGTGAACATGGGATCCCAGTCGCTTTTTATACAGCAGCTATTCAATCAGAAGAGACTTCATTATGAGTGGATAAGTATTTTTATTGACATGCATAATGAAGCTGAGAAAAGTGAAGAGTCTTCGGTGACTCCGTAGTGGCCATATTATTTTAAAGAGGGTGGTGAAGCAATGAGTAGAATAGGATATCCACATTGTTGGGGTCTGGACAGTGGTGGTGGTGGAAGGATGCTGAAGATCTGCATGTGGAGAGGACGTCTGATGAGTTCAACCTGCACTGGACATGATGAAGTGAAGGTGAGGAGGGTGGAGGAGGACTGAAACAACAGCTGACAGCAGCAGCGAGGATGTAACATATGTAAAGATTGACAGCAGCCATGTGATTGGCTGATTGAGATTGTGGCAAAATCTTGTTGGTAAATTGAAAGAGTAACCCATAATCTGCTGATTAAGGGAAGCAGGATGAGGGAGAGAGAGGGGGAGATGCGGAGAGGCTTGCACCTCGAGGTAAATCAGGCTTCACAGCAGGCTTTACATACTGTCCCTAATTTGTCTGTATAGCATCAAAAAAATCACAAAAAAATGTAAAGATTCAGAAGAAATTCAGCAAGTGAAATTACAAAACTGCATTGAAATCATTTAAATTGATGAATAAATCATTAGGTAACAACTAAAAATGAATTAATACAAATTGGGGAATAGATTTGGGCAAGGTCTATAAAACTGAAGATCGAAATAATGCACACAAGACAGCTGTCAATTTGTTAGAGCACTTCCACTGAAATGTTTATTGCACATAATGTGTAATATCAGTTAAAGCTAAACAAATCTATTTAAAATATATTATAGGCTTCAGCCTAATGCACAGCCAGATTCCATCACTTTATCATCCATTAAGGAAATGTAAGGGTGGTAAATTATGAATTAACGGACATCACTGAATGAAACTTTTTCCAGGCTGTTTCTTTTAAAAGATAAATGTGCATGGTCCGCATATCCACGCATTAATATCTCTACTTCCACTGGATTAAAATGGAGGCTCTGCCTTTTATTTGCCTGTTGCCATAGTGAATCATAGTATCAAAGCTCCACTGATGATGGCTTTTTCTATTCACCACGCACAATCTTAACTCAGAGTGCACATACTCAGAGTTGATCATACTGATCAGCTGATCAGCTGTTCTGGAACTTAGTTTTCCATGACAGAGTTAGTCAACTCAGACTTTACAATTCGAGGTCACTTCAGGGTTAATCCTGGGTTTTCAGTAGGCTACCACAACAGTGGTTTACTTCTTACCGGGGTCAGTGGTGGAAAGTAACAAAGTACAAATACTTCATTACTGTACTTAAGTAGATTTTTTCCGTATTTGTACTTTACTTGAGTATTTTTAGTTGTTGCAACTTTTTACTAGCAACTTTCTTATTAGCTTAGGGGAGCAGTATTGAAAAGAAATGTAAAACTGATAACTGATCCGAAGGCCCCGCCTCACTTTCGCTGCAGTGATCTGTCCTGCTAAACCGAGCTGAGCAACACATCTCTTGTCTCTGACAAGACAAGAGACACAAGACACAATGATTTCGATGCTGCGTCATGGTTGCTTGCCAGACTGTGACTGAACAATGTTAGTGTGTGAGTTAGCGAGTGAAATACAATACAAGTAAACTCGCGCATTCCAACAAGAGACATCTATGGGACCAGCCCAGACAGGATGCGATGACGCTCCTGATAGGCACAAATCAATTGAAAACAAGACAGTGATTATCTGTCAGTGAAGTTTAGTTACAACTCTGGACTAATGCAAGATAGAAAGCAGTGAATTCACATTGAGTATTGACTATTAAAATGATGATTAGTGGGGCAGACTGGGGAATATGGATGCGCATCTAAGTAAATAACAAGCATCACATTAGCCAAGTATAAATATTGTTTTATATATGGAAAATATGTTGGAGGAGCCAATTTGAATGGGCCTGATGCAGCTGATAACATTGATATCTAGACAATATCTATAATTTATGGGGGCTATGCTTTAGTTTGTCAGTAGAGTAGATGCTGGATCGTCAGCCAGTACAAGAACAGCTGATCCACATCCAGCCTTAGCCAGTTCTAGCACAGACCTAGTCCAGATGTCTTTAGCAGGTCACACAGACCCAGCTGAAACACAGGCAGCCTCAGCCAGTACTAGCAATCCAGAGATGTACAGCCAGCATCAGATACAAGCAGCTCAGACCCCAATGGAACAGTTGCTGCTCCACCAAATGACCCAGGTTAGCCCAGTCTGAACAGACTTCATGAGGATTGAGTTGGTGCACAGAGGTCTGTTCAAACCAGCACTGGATTTTTCTACAAGAGGTTTCCATTCAGGCTCATTACAGAGACATAGTGTTTTAAAGGAGGGAGGATTGAAATGAGTCAGGTGTGACTGTGCAGCAGACCGGCTCTGTTTCGTGCTGTGAGTTGTAGACTTGGATGCAGGGAACATAGCTGGAGTTTTGCGATATAAACATATAAAACCTGTCTTAAGTGAATTTAAAAAAATAGATTGCTTTTTGTATGATCAATAGATTTAAATGTGTAGTACTTTTTACTTTTGATACTTGAAAACTTTGAATAATAGCCCGGGCTTTTATGTGGTGCTAGCTATCAGAGTTTCAGGAGCAGGACCACATATCAACAGCAACAGCTTGTCGAGCACGCTACGCTAATGCTACTGCTATGCCATACGATGATTCATCATAAGCTACTCCATCCATCCACTTACCTCTTCGAGAAGTGTCAGTAAATTGCCATCAGACGATGAATTATTCCGACAAACTCACGACAGTCGTTTTCAATGTCCATGGCAGCAGACCCTGCACCAGAAGACAAACTCTTCTCTTCCATCTCCATGCTGAGACCCTGTTTTCCACAATTGTAAAGCTGGCCAGGAAGTGGGTATGTCCAGCTTATCTCCATCTCTTCCATGGTCCCCTTCATCTCAACAATCGGGAACATTTCACCCGAGAATACTCCGCCTCACAAGAACAGCTAATCACAGCGTTACCCCACTCCAGCGAGGTCCCGCATTGAACAGTCTTTAAAAATGATTTCGAAACGGGCTATAGTCACTCTTTAGAAAACTGTCGAAGATGAAAGAATCCCGTTTACAGAACAGACAATACAACAAACCTTTCAATGCTATCATGTCAGCATGGCATGCCCACAGTTCCATCAATGCCAGCTTCCTTCCAGGTGACGCATTACGCATGCTGTGACGTCAGCGCCACTGTTTAAAGGACAGTTCACATATTTCCTCCAGCTCAAGATAGTAAACGTCTGTACCAAAGGAAGCACCAACAACTGAATTCCGGAGCATCCACCTTGCATCAGTGCTTACATTATACAGCAGCCAGTCCCATTATGGGCTCCCGGCACCGAGATACCATCACCCCCAGTCATACACCTCTAGGAACCAAAGCAGTGATTTCAGCAAACGGCTCCAGCCGGGGCACCGGGCACCGGGATGCCAATAGTCGTTTCAAGTTAACATCGAGCTAACATCGAGCTCTCAGTTGTTCTGAGTCGTTTTGAGCTAACATCAAACTCAGTTGTTCAAACTAACATCTGGTCCACAATCATAAGAGGTCACAGTCGTTGCGAGCTAACGTCCGGCTCTCAGTCGTCTCGAGTTCACAGTAACTTCAAGCTCTGTCGGTTTGTGCTATCGTCCGGTTCTGTCGTTTCGAGCTCGTAGTCTTCTCTAGCTATATCCGGCTAACAGTCGTCTCGAGCTAACTTTCGTCTCGAGCTAATATCCGGCTAACGGTTGTCTCAAGTTCGCAGTCGCTCGAACTAACATTCAGCTAACAGTCATTTCTAGCTCAGTCATTATGAGCCAACACCATTTTCTAGCTAAGGTGTTCCGAGTTGTCTTTACCTAAATTGGCATAATCATTTCAAGCAAACAGTAGTTTTGTGTTAAGTCGTCTTCAAGGTAAGTTGTTTCGAGAAAGTCAAGCTAACAGTTGCCTCGAACAAACGTCGAGCTAACAGTCCTTCAACCAAACTGTTGTTAAACCAAAATAGTTTCATCGTTTCAGTCGTTTCGAGCTCACAGTAGTTTCGAGCTAACATCCGGCTCACAGTCGTTTTGAGAGAACATCGAGCTAACAGTCGTTTAGAGCAAACAGTCGTTTTAAACAAGGTCACCTTTAGTTTAAGTTACCACAAGCTCAGTCGCTTCGATCCTACGTCAAGTCAGTCGTTTTGTGTTAAAGTCGTTTCACGTTACAGCCTTTTGCATTAAAGTTGCTTCAAGCTATCAGCTGCTTGAGCACCCAGTCACTTCGACCTATCAGTCGCTTCAAGCTCACATCGAGCATACAATTGTTTCCAGCAAATACTGAGCTAACAGTCGTTCCAACGAACAAGTCATTGTAAACCAAAGTTGCTTTGAGCTCAGTCGCTTCGAACTCGCTCACTTCAAGCTCACATCGAAGTCAATCTAACCAAAGTCAATCTAACCAAAGTCACTCACATCGCGTTAAGTCGTTTCGCGCTAAAGTTGTTTCGCACTAAAGCCGATTCATGCTAAAGTCGCTTCACGCTAAAGTCTCTTCGAACGCTCAGTCACTTCATAGTGGTATAGTGGTTTCGAGTGAACATCAAACTAACAGCTTTTCAAGCTATCACCGAGCCAACAGTCATTTCACTCAGTGTTCATTCAGCGTTCGAGCTAAGTCGTTTCGCGCTAAAGCTGTTTCGAGCTTAAAAGTGTCTAAAACGAGCAGCCTCTTCAACTAAGTTGTTCAAGCAAACAGAACTTCGTCAGTCGTTTCAAGCTAAAATCATTTTGAGTCAACAGTTGTTCGAACTAAAAGGGGCTTTCAGCACCGGGATGCGGTAGCCCACCGCGGCTCGCTCCCAGTCCAGGGTTTGGGTGTTCTATAACAATAGAGGGTTCGCAGCGGAATGGTCACCAAAACCTTAACATGAACAGCATAGCTCTCTCTCGTACTAGAGGTCATCTTGAAGAGCTCCCGCCACGTAACAACTAGTACTACGTAATCGCATCACTCAGTCGTCCCGAGCTTTAGGAGCTACGTTCACACCCGCTCGGGTTTCACCTCCGTGCATCTCCCCCTGTCTCGACCTTCGGCGTCATACTCAATTCAGACTCATTCCCCAAACAACATTGCGTTGTACTAGAGAAACCATGTAATTGGGTCTGCTTACACCTGTCTTTTCTCCAGAGTCCAATGACCCTGAACCCTTGCAAGACCCTCGTGAACCACTGCAACTCTGGGATCCCAGAGTACAACACGCCAGATCATCTCCGAGTCAGTTCCAGTTGCCTCTCGATTCCCGGTGCCACCGCCACTCCCGCCAAGCACTCTCTCGTCATGCTTTTACCCCAGTCACTCCTTCAGTATCAGAGCTATCCTTTCAGCCTCCGATGTCATTCCCGAGCAACCAATACATATCATGCGCCACTGATCCTCCCAAACGTACCATCATCACATCTGAATGAGTTCAGATCTCAAAGACCTCAGATCAGCCAATTCTCTCATATAACTAGAAGCTTTTGGAGGTCCGCCGTGCCCTTGGTGCTACGGCAGATTTCCCTATCGTAGCTTCCCCACAACACTTCAAATGTCTATTCAGCAACTGCAAGCCTCGTACATCTTCTGTTTCAATCATCAATAAATCATTTAATTGTACCTGTTGATTGTTTGGTCCTTGCTAGTGAAATGCTAAAATTACTGAATTGATCCTGCATATATTTGGGACAGGCGTCCATATGGGACAGGCCTTTAATTCTTTTTGCACAAAACTGAAACAACTATGAAACAGTTTATTTATTTCAACCAGAATAATACTTGATCAAATAATATCAAAGACACGTCATCCATTTGGTCTAGCTCCGACAGACAGCTTATGCGCTTGGTGCAGGTTGAGAGAAGTTAGCAGACAGAATGGACTTCATATGACAGGATTCACAACTTGGATTAGTTTTAATGAAAAGCTGTTTTGATTATTTTGATAAGTGGACCCTTAAACAGGTTATTAGCATAGTTGATTACCGATCATTTCTTTCCACGGGTCTTCTGCAGGACAGCCTCTATATGCTGCTGAACACTCCACGGTAACAAGTGGGTCTGACAGAGGCTATTCTCGCATGGGTAAGCTTGACCGGACAAAGCTATTTATTTTTTACAGAATATCTGGTTTCGCCCACACAGCCATGAAGTCTTCAGCGAGCTTGTGTCTTGTCTCTGCCGATGTGGTTGCACTTTTGAGATTTTGTTAAAGCCGGACATATTGTTAGCCTAACGTGATGTGGTAATGTATTTTGTGCTTGCTAAGACAAGGCCTCTATTTGACCTCTTCATCTACTTCTAGCCAGTTATTGAGCCAGATTGCCTAACCCCAGCCAAATTGCAATGTCACTAGTTTTATTTGAAAAGTCTAAACGGACATTTCTAAATTGACCACGGAGCCGTACATGTGCAAAAATGGTGCTAAAGGGATACCCAGGGTGTTGACCAAGCGTCTGTAAGTGACAAGTTGGGAATGAGAATGTGTTGTACCAAAACACTCCAAACACTGGGCATTGTGAAGTCACTTGGATTAATTATTGATATTTGGGTGTGTGCCCTGTGGACTGCTAGTTCTGGAACATTCTGGTGCCTTAGGATAACTTTCTGAAGTGGTGAGTATTCCTGAGGTTTGCTTACAAAACAGTGTAATATTTCACTCAGTTAAAGTTAAAAAAGCCAGTGCCTTTTTTTCCTCTTGATGTAGTGCTTTGGTAGGTGAAGCTATATATTTTGAGTTTGAAGTACAAGGGGAGTGTTTACACCTCTGCTCTAGTACAGGAGCTTCGGAGTGCCCAGAGGAAGAGGTTTTCATGGCCGGGGTTGGGGGGACCCTCTAGGGAATGCTGGAGCCGGGTGAGTGGGCAATGGAACGGCCCTGAGCAGCGTCCCAGTGAATGCAGCTGGACCAGGAGCAAACACAGCTTCTGAGATCGACGGGGAGTACAGTAGAGTTGATTGACAGAGTTTCCTGATGGATAGATCGCTTTAATTTTTGCTTAATAGAGGACAATTCACAATACATGTACTGCAACAATGCAGTCATTGTGAATTGCCCCCTAAGTAATTGCACCTACATTAGCATATTTCTATATACACATTTGCATGATACATCAGATTCAGTGATATTGATTACATTTTTGATATTTTCCTATTGAATTTATTCATCCACCAAATGATTACACACTATCTGATGACACAATGAGCACACATTCCAAACATTAACTGTCCAACATCCACCTCTGTTATAAGTGCAGCTGCCAAACCCGCCTTCTCTTCTCTCTGTACTCTGGTATTTTCTCAACCTGCTGGTCTGCTCGCCTGTTCGGTGTGTTTGTCCAGAGCTAACACAGCTGACAGTGACACAGTGTCACGAGTACTGCGTATGTAGCTCACATTCCTGGCTAATTGGGTTTGAGGCCCCTGAGGCTCTGTGTGTGTTAAATGGGGGATTGGCTGGACTAGAGTGTGTGTGTGTGTGTGTTGGGATTGTGCAGTATGATTAAGGCTGAGGGGTCATTGGGTTGTATGTGAGTTCTTCTCTATGTATGTGTGTGTGTGTGTGTGCTGGAGAGGATATATCGAAGGCACAGTGCTCTCCTGAAAACTCAGTTCCAACAGAGCTGTGGTCTTATCGTTGCACTCGTGGTATCTGAGAAAACTCAGAGAAGTTGTATTTGTTTTTTCAACCAAACATTTATTTTATCCCAGCTCCAGCTTTATGTGTCTGTCGCGAGTACCTTTGCTCTGTCTGTGTGTGTTCACCAGGGTATGATAAGGTTGAGAAACAAATGAGCACTTCAGAGCCAAGCCGAGCGCCAGGCAGGAAGTCGGACTGCAAGCATAGCGGCTCCATAACACCAATTTCTTTACTTCATCTAGATATGCCTCCCCAGTGATTTGACTGCTACCACCTTGTTGTGTATCCACCCTCAGCATTTTTGTGTCTTCCTTTACCCCACTTCTACCCCTACTGCGAGCCCCTCCATGTTCACCGATGGGTATTCATCTAAAGTTGATGAGCGATCTTTTTGCAAGTGCAGAGTGCACTTTTGGCGGAAGAAAAAGTCATCTCTCTGCAAGTACACTCCTGGATGAATGCTCCTCTCCTCCACTGCCCTATATTTCCCTATTCATTCAGCAGAGTGTGGTGTCAGGATTGCTGCGAGTTTAGTCATCCGCAAGACATGGGTTATACACCGCCTGTACATCTGAACACCGCGGGGGGTAAGAGGAGGACAGGAAGGAAGGGGAGGAGAACAGGATATGTTGGTAAAAAGGCGAGAGCCGGTGAAGGGGTGGGACAGCTTGGCTCATGTTTGAATAGACATGACAAAGAAGCTGAGGGGTGAAGGCGGTGCAGGGCGTTCAGATGATGAGCGGGCGCACAGCTGAACTTATTATGAACAAGCCAAAAATTTTGCAAAAGCCACATTTGCTAAACTGTTTTCTCCAAGAATGTGGTGGGAAGGAGGTAAATGCACAGGATCCAAGGTGAGTTTGTGCTTTTTGAAACTAGTACTATTGCTTGAACTTAATATAAATTTCTTCCAGAAGACCATACATTTCATTTGGACTAAGAAAGGAACTTATTATTTTTTAAATAAAGCCTGGCATAAATCTGTTGACAAAGGGCTACTCCGTACAGAAAACATGACAAACACATGATTTGTGATTTAATGATTCTAAAATGAATAATTTTGTATTTATATTTATTTATAATTACCACATTACAATAGCCATGTTTGATCTATCATGTAGTTCATTTGTAGCCAAGACAGCAATGTGGCTCTAGGGGTGGCAATGTTGGTTGGCCAGTCCATGAATTCGGTCCACGCTGAAGCTATTACATGGATTAATACGAAATTTTGTGCAGACATTTAAGAGGGGGATGAATTTCAATGACTTTATTAATCTTGTGACTTTTTCTAGCACCACCTGCACATTGATATCTTTGGTTAAGCATCTCAGCAACTGTTGGATGGATTGCCATGAAATTTGGTACACACATTAATGTCTCCCTCAGGATGAATCATGATATCTCTTTCATCCCTTAATTTTCAGGTCGAAATGTAAATGTGTCCATTAATTTGGTTTATGGCTAAAGACCTGCAAAACTAATGACATTCCCATCAGCCTCAGCTGTAATTTGGTGCTAATTAGCAAATGTTTGCATGCTAAAATGCTAAGACGATGAACATGATAAACATTATACCTTCTAAACATCAGCATATCAGCATTGGCATTGTTGGTTGTTTGCAAGTTTAGTTAGCATTGAGCTCATAGCACCGCTGTTCCGATGTCCAGCCTCACAGATGCCTTTTAGACAGAGCTGCATTACGAGATGCTGTTGACTTGTATTGTTTTATTATTTTGTTCACCCCATGTATATCAATATGGTTAGGATAAATAACAGAAACAAAACCTCAACACCACCACAAACTACATCCTGCAAAATGACCATCCATAAATCATCATCTTTCTTTGAAGTTGTAAAAAAAACGGAACATTAGAACCTTCATTAAGGGAGGACTTAATGCATTGATTCATTTTAGCTAGGTGCACCTTATAAGCTGGCCACTGAGTGTAAATGAATCCTTACAGTACCTGTTTCCCACCGCCTTCACATTCAGTTCATTAACCTTGCATCTGAAGGCAGCAGTGCTGTTATACTTGACCATCTTCTGTTTACTTTCATTAAATCACATGCAAAGAAGACCAGGCTGCCACAGAGCAACCACATACACTTATCCATACACTAATTATCAGGTTGGTTGGTTATATCTAAGTATTTATTAATCACTACACCCTGTGAACAATATTCCACTTCACCCAGCCCTTGTGCACTTTGTGCTGCGGCCCTTGTATGACCCAGAATGGCAGGTTAGCTCAGATATGCCCACACAGTCTGTGTGCCCAAGACTTACCGCTCTGCGTTTGTTGTTGCACTTTGAGATTAAAATAAGGCCTTGTGTTGTTTCCTGTTTTTGCTAACGGAGTAATTAACTCAAAGTAATCACAGTGCACTTTTACTTGAGTAGTACTGGTGATCTTTCTACTGTGTGTCGTGTGTGTAATTGGGAGATGCAGCTGTGAAAAGACAGCAATGTAGGGTGATGAGAGAAGTCTACATCCCCTCTCGTCCCCCAGTCATGCCATCTCTGCTTGACCAGTCCCTCTCATCATCAGCTTCTCAATTGACATGCCTCCCAAACTATTAAAGCTTCTATCCTGCTCTGCTTCCTCTCTCATTGTCTCACCGCCCTGCTCTTGATAAGTCCTTCACCGGATGCTCATTAAAATCTTCTCAGCTGAATCGGACAGGGAGAGTCAAGGCAGACTTTCACTCCATCCTTCCTCCATCCCTGCCCGCTCACTGTGTATGTCTGTTTTCTCCAATCTACTCTGCTATTTCAAGTGTTTCTAGGAAGGTTGTTTATGTTGGAAATATCCAAAAAGTTGTTTACTGAGCCAGAATTGGAAGGAGGGCTATAGAAAAAGAGCATGTTGGTGAGATGGAACCAAAGAGAGAAAAAGAAAATAAATGCAAGAGCCTTTCAGTCATTATTGGAAGGAAGGATAGAGGTGTATTTGGTGCATTTTCCTTCTTTTCCGCATATTGAAAACATGCAATAAAAACTTCAACCAGAAATTTGAAGAAAGGCTGAAATACTGGAAAAAAAATAAATAAATAAATAAAAATAAAAAAGTTTCTGAGGTTGAAGTGGAGAAGTTGGCCAGTTGAAAAGTAGAACATCTGATGACAGCTGACAATAGTTTTTTAGTATACCTTGATGGTACTTTACTCTGACATACCAGCGCCTACTTCTTCTACTGTTAAGAAAAAAAGATTCTCTGATCTTGCTGGTTTCCACCCTAGCTTAACGAACTTCAGGCACGTCATAGAATGCACTAGCATTGTAATCTATAGGAGGCTCGGAAAGAGTGCAAGAGAAATTTGTTGGTTTGCATTTTCTATGGTTCTCTCAAATTAGGAACTTGAGGGAGATCTTACATATGAGAATAATATACCTCAAGGGGATATTTGCAGATAAAACTTAGATAATGCTCCATATATATAATGAATTAACACAGGATTCCTTTCAATCTTAAGTAGAACTTGTCTTCATCAGATCCAACTCTAAGGTTTCAGTAGAACCAAATATAAAGCAAAGATAAAAAAGTGCTACAATGGCAATTTTAATGATAGCGTCATATCAAATATGGCGAATATGATTTTAGAAGTGAGCACTATAGGCCTATTGTAGCCACATACGAAAAAAGAAACATGAGAATATGGGCAACTTGTTTCGCAAGCTGGAGGAGCCACTCAAGAAGTCAAAATTCTCCCATTTCTACATTAAGTACGTCAGCATCAAGGAAGCATTTTGTTTTTGTTCTGATCTGAAGCTGCTGGTTACCTGAGCGATACATGTTTCTCAAGGCTACGGCCAGGGTGCGAACTAGGGGTGAGCCAGGGGGAGCTTTACTCCTCTTAATAAGACATGAGCTCCCCTGAAAACACGATTTGTAATATTTTGGGGGGGTATCTAAAATATCGACTAATAGCATGCTATTTTTGCTATTATTTTTAATAATAACTAATAATTAATAACTTGAATCTCTTGAGCAAAGCCCTTTGAGCTAAACAAAATTTCCTTTTACGACTCACTTTACGGTGTTTTGTGGAAAAAGCAGCTATGCATTATTTTATTCCATCAGCTGCACTTTCGCTTAAATAATATAAAAAGGAGCTTTAAATATATATATATATATATATATATAATAAAGATTGTTTAAAATAAGAAGTCCTACACTATGCAAATCATTCAGTCAGTTAGACGAGGAAATGGAACAATATAAAAAAGACCACTTAGCAAAAACATTTGTTTTGAATATCCCTCGCTGTAAGCTTGCAGTTAACATATAGACAGACAGTTCAAAGGTGCTTTCAGTTTGTACCTGAGTTACATTTACATTTATGCAATGCTTTTATCCAAAGCTACTCACAATTGCTATATATGTCAGAGGTCGCGCACCACTGGAGCAACTAGGGGTCATGTAGTGAGAGACCCGGGTCTCTCGCACCAAAGGCGTGTGTCTTTTCCACTACGCCATCACCAATCCCAGACAAACAGACAAATCCATCTATAGCCACCTTTGACTTTGGTTGAAGTGGACTACACCAGGAGCGTCAGTGTCAGTGACCACAGTGAGGAGTGTCAGCAATGTCTGGTTCATCTTCACACTGCAAAACAGACACAGGGGACAAAAGTCACAGCTGGACTAATGCACTTTTCTAAAACAGTAAAATGTCCCTCATATGTCTCAAGTCAGGGCTAAAATATCTTCTTCCATGTTAAAATGTCATCAACTGTGAAATGCTGTTGGCTCCAGTGCTAGCAATGTAGTATTTTTTTATCCCCAGTATGTCTGATAAGCAAGCCAGCAATTGTCTGCAGACATACAGTATCTAACAGCCAGGCAGGTTCATTTCTTTTGTATTTTTCAGTAATTCATTTAGTTACCGTGAGGGCAGAAGAAACCTTTACTTTCCTTTTAACAATAAAGCAGCAAACCAAATGATGCCCACATGGTCTTAAAATGCCTTAACTCAAGTGTATCAAATCTATGCAGTATAAAAAGCAAGTCAACATACTCTTGAATAATTCAACAGAAATATGCAAACCCTGATTCAGAAATATGCAAATTGATAACATACATTGGATAGCTTTAGTGCCACTCAATACTCTGTTTGATCCTGCGAGAGCAAATATAACAAACAATATAAAGAATTCCCATTAATCCAGTCAATAAGAACATCATCAAATGCTGATTAAAAAAAAAAAAAAAATACTATTTATTATAATTTATCTGACTCACCAATATCAGAGCTGCTTCCCCGAGTCAGATGATTATGGGCAAGATGAAATTCCTTCAGCAGCACTCTATAGTCCTTAATAGGCACACAATAAATGATAAACCAACTTCTGATTAGTTTACAAAATAAAGGCCTTGTAACATGTGATATGGGCAGAGTTCATTATTATGATAAATGTATTTAGTCTCTAAGACTTAGTTACCAGTTTATTAGGTACATTTAGCTAAATCTAAGTCTAATCCAACATTTCTGCAATAAATCCTCACTTCATGAAAATGATAATGTTAAATTTTTGTTGCAACTGTATGATCATTTAGGATCACATGGACTGGTGTTTCTGATATTTTGTCAAGCCCATTTATATCAGTGAGGCCATGCTAAATAAAAGAGACTCGTGACCAATAATAAAATGATAAATAATAAAATTTAATTTAAATAAAAACTGAACATTCCTCACCAACTTTCATTACCACAGTGAAAAAATATTCCTTTACAGCCATATTACAGCCATTTAAGATGAGCATTGTGTCTGCAGTTGAAGGGCTGAGGGGTTTATTAGGTTCACTGCTGATCAAATAAAATATTAAGCCACGCATTAACACTATTTCAGGATACATCTTACCGAGAAACTGACTCTACATACTGCCTCTGGTCATCCAGTGCACGGTTATAAAATAATGTCACAGAACAAAAAAAAAACTCTTTTGCTGTGAAAAAGGCTGGGTTCTCTCAAACATTGTAAATTACGTTATTACTTTACAGTTTTGCTCCGTTGCTTGCATTCGTCTCACTTGCCATAGGTAGCCATCTTGAATTTTTTGAATAGATAAAGACCGAGCCCGGATGTCTAAAACAGACAATTAAAACAGCATAGAGAGCGTAGAAAACAGCTTTTAACAACCCGCTTGGCAACTTCAAATATTTAGTCATGCCATTTGGTCTCACTAATGCTCCAGCTGTGTTTCAGGCTCTTGTTAATGATGTCCTCAGAGATATGCTCAACCACTTCATCTTCGTTTACTTGGACGACATCCTGATTTTCTCCCAAAACATAGAGGAACATGTCCAGCCTGTCAGGTGGGTGCTGCAGCGTCTGCTGGACAACAAATTATTTGTGAAAGCTGAGAAGTGTGAATTGAAATGTTTTCTTCTGCCCGTGAGTTAATCCATCCAGACTCTTCTCTTCAGTTTATTGTAGAGGTAGACGCCTCTAAACTGGAGTGGGAGCTGTCCTCTCACAGCAATCTCAACAAGCTGCATCTCTGTGCCTTTTTCTCCCGGCGTCTGTCACCAGCGGAGCGCAACTACGATGTGGGCAGTCGTGAGTTGCTATTGGTGGTGGTGTTGGCACTGGAGGAGTGGAGACATTGGCTCGAGGGAGTAGATAAGCCTTTCCTGGTATGGACTGATCACAAAAACTTGGCCTATCTCCGTTCAGCTAAATTCCTGCCAGGCTCGGCGGGCCCTGTTTTTTGGAAGGTTCAATTTCACTCTGACATACAGGCCCAGCACCCGCAACACTAAACCAGATGCTCTCTCCCGTCAGTTTGAATCCGAGAGTCCCAACGTATTGTGGCCGCAGCTTCCTGGGACATGGAGGTGGTGGTGAGGGAGGCCCAGCGGACTCATCCTGCCCCAGGTACCACTCCACCTAACTTGTTGTTTGTGCCCGATCCTGTCAGGTCCCAAGTTTTCCAATGGGGGCATTCTTCCAAACTCACCTGTCATCATGGTTTCCACTGCACCCTCTCCTTCCTACTGCCAGTGTTTCTGGTGGCCAACTATGTCTGCGGACACTCCAGCCTTCGTGATGGCGTGATTATTTGGACTATTGTGGACAGATTTTTTAAAGCCGTACACTTCATTCCCCTGTTTAACCTCTTAACATTCCTGTATAATTCATGCAAAATGCTTATTCAAGGCATATATAAAGTTATTTGACTGTAGTACTTGAACCATGTGTCTAACCCAAAAGTCAGAATGATTGTAAGTGCTGGCAGTTGTGTGCACATACCAATAGCTGCCCTCCAGGACCTGATGGCCTGTGGGCGGGCCGTTGGAATGTTAAGAGTCTAAGTTACCTTCTGCCCTAGAGACTGCTGAGCTGTTGGTTCAACATGTATTCAGATTGCACGGCATTCCTTGGGACATCGTTTCTGTAGAACCTTGGGGGGGCTACTGCTAGCCTCTCTTCAGTCACAAACACTGAACACAACTGAGGGCAATATATACACAGGCAAATGAGCAGGGAGGGAAGCACAGTTGAAACACATCAGGTAAGTAAAGTACAGATCTACCAAAGTAAAACACAAAACATGGAAAGACGGTGGGTGGGCGGCCATCTGCCTCGACCGGTTGGGGGTGAAGGAGAGAGAGGGAGAGAGAGAGGGATGGAAAGAGAGAGAGGGGAGGGAGGCAGCCTACACAATATATACACACTGAGGTACAGACAGTGAAGGTAATGTTGCTATAGACTAAATGAAAAATGGTACAGATATTTATAGTAGTGTTAATGATAACAGTCGTAATGTTAATGATTATAATAACAATAATAACAATAGGACTAGTAACAATAGTCATTGCAGCAGAGGGTGTCGAGCAGGAACACGGGGGCAGCAGGTGACCCGCAACCACAGATCCAGACTCCACAGCTCCAGAGCCAGAAACACCTGCAGGAAGTGATAGGAGGAGAGAGGAGAGGGACGAGAAAGCACAAGACTACCAGAAAGGGGAGAAGTTCTGTTAGTAACATGCAATAATGAGATAAGGTTGCATACAGAGGGAGAGAAAGTAGAGGAGAGAGGAGCTCAGTGCATCATGGGAAATCCCCCGGCAGTCTAGGCCTATAGCAGCATAACTAAGGGATGGTTCAGGACTCACCTGAGCCAGCCCTAACTATAAGCTTTATCAAAGAGGAAAGTCTTAAGCCTACTCTTAAATGTGGAGATGGTGTCTGCCTCCTGAACCCAAACTGGAACCTGGTTCCACAGGAGAGGAGCTTGATAGCTGAACGCTCTGGCTCGTAGTCTACTTTTGGAGACTCTAGGAACCACAAGTAACCCTGCATTCTGAGAGCGCAGTGCTCTGGTGGGGTAGTAAGGTACTATGAGCTCTTTAAGATAAGATGGTGCCTGACCATTAAGAGCTTTGTAGGTAAGAAGAATGATTTTAAA
>NC_060168.1:4325458-4341843 GCF_021292245.1 Micropterus dolomieu | reverse complement strand
GAGCTCAGTGCATCATGGGAAATCCCCCGGCAGTCTAGGCCTATAGCAGCATAACTAAGGGATGGTTCAGGACTCACCTGAGCCAGCCCTAACTATAAGCTTTATCAAAGAGGAAAGTTTTAAGCCTACTCTTAAATGTGGAGATGGTGTCTGCCTCCTGAACCCAAACTGGAACCTGGTTCCACAGGAGAGGAGCTTGATAGCTGAACGCTCTGGCTCGTAGTCTACTTTTGGAGACTCTAGGAACCACAAGTAACCCTGCATTCTGAGAGCGCAGTGCTCTGGTGGGGTAGTAAGGTACTATGAGCTCTTTAAGATAAGATGGTGCCTGACCATTAAGAGCTTTGTAGGTAAGAAGAATGATTTTAAATTCTATTCTGGATTTTACTGGAAGCCAATGCAGATAAGCTAAAACAGGAGAAATTAATGAATTAAGCTACAAAACCCTAAAAAGACAAGATCAAATAAAACAGACCAGGAATACCACTAAACATGAACTAAAGCACAGAACTGAGAACTGAGGCACTGGACTAAGAACTGAGGCAAAGAACTAAAATGCAGGACTAAGACCTAAGATAAGAGACAAGACAGATACTAAGTAAACAAAAACATGTGAATAAATAAATAATAAACAAGGCTACACAGAGAAACACAGAACCAAAAACAGACTTAAACAGAAAAACATGAACACAAACCACACTCCTAATACATATGCACCGGGTCAGGAGGTGTGGTTGTCCTCCCAGGATCTCCTGCTGCAGGTTGAGTCCCAGAAGCTTGCATCCCATTATGTGGGACCCTTTGTTATTGAAAAAGTGATAAATCCCTTTGAGTAAATTTCATGAATTGTCAGCACTTAAGACTAAAAAGGCACTTTGAAAAGCTTGATAAATACCGGCCCAGAACTTCACCCCCCCCCCCCCCATCTCTCTCATAGCAGCTAATAAAAACAATGTTTGTTATGTACCAAAGTGCTCAATTGATAACATTTGGCCACATCCTCTTTGATATATTCACATATTTAGTTGATGGAAACATGCATTTTACTTCGACTAAATTTCACTTAAAGTGGTCATATTATGCTCATTTTCAGGTTCATCATTTTAATTAACGCTATGGGAACGGACTGACCCGGTACCGGGGACGTAATCGATTTTCGCTGTTCTAACTGTTTTCCGTCCAAAAACTGTGGCGCTTTGTGTCAACAGACATCGTCTGGCGGGCCGCCATCTTGGTGAGGTCTTAAGTTTCGTTTGTGTCATCAGATATAAGTGGAGAAGAAGAGTGTAATTTGGCGGAGGCGATCCATGCAGGATATGTCATATGTACAAAAAAAAATTTACATACAAAATAAGACCACCCACAGCCCTGTAGGATGTTCTGTTCTCAAGCTGTGGGCCTGTAAAGCATGGGAGTGCTGTTTGTCATATATATTGACTGTTTTTATCAATATTTCAATGTTTTGGAAGCTATTTGGAATGTGGTTGTATGGAGAGAAATAATGTTTTGAAGATAACTACCAATAAAAGTGAACATGTAAACAGTAAATATGGCCAAAACATGGAACTTCGCCTTGTATATTTTTGAAAGATTGTGTAATGTAACTGTTTACTTAGTTTATTTTCATCAAATTTACAGTTACAGTTGTATTCTAGGTGTATTAGAAGATATTCAGGTGCATTATAATCTACATTATGATGGTTTTGATGGTTTATTGCATCAAAATAAAGCTTTTTTTACCAGTTGAGGATGAAAATATAATATTTTTTCTGTATTTCATCTCTAATGGTAAAATAAATATGTTAATATACAATGGATTTATATTTTTAGCATCTGACCTTTCAAAGGAGACTAGAATTATGCATCTAGGCCTAATGGTTGAGGAGATATTACTGATTTATTTTGGGTATGTTATTTTAGGCGTTTTTCCTAGAAATAGGTGCCAGCTACCATGAAAAAATACTGCACATTGCTGCAGCACGTCTTTTCACCCTCTGTGTTGACCGCTCTGGTTTAGCTATGGAGTGATGCATCTCACTTCCAAAAGATCTTTGTTGGGAGTTGCATATGTGCAGTACCTCATTAAGGACTACTAGCCAGTCAGAAGCAGAGTAGGACGGGCCCTGAGAAGCCGGTAAACATGGGTTCGGTTCAGCTGTATATGTTCCCCAATCAGTTTAGCAACTGGAGCAAGAGCTTCAGAGTGAGTTATTAATCTGGAACACATTTATCTTTCATAACAATTTGAACGTGCACTGTCTCTACATCACAGGAACAACTTTATGTCCATTAACTGTCAAAGTCGGTTCGGTAGGGAGAGTGGGGGTGAGGAGAGGCAGCAGGCGGACGTCTTGGCACTGTGTGCTGCAGCTCAGTGTGTTTTTCCACCAGTGTTTTTGGGGGCGTGTCGGACTAGCCGCTGAGCTTATGACTGATGTTACGATGTGACGCAACATGGTAACGGGAAAAAAGGCTGCACTACAATCGAGCTGCTCAGGCAGTTCAGAGCAGAGTTTTCTGTGGGAGATGGGAACTCCCTTTATGCTGCCCATTGATTGAATGCGAAACTCCGGTTCCTTCACAGATGTTTATGAACACCGTAGAACTAAAAGTTCAGGTAAACAAAATAAAAGACAGCATCAATATTGACATCATTGCTTAAATAGCATTAGCACTGTAGTCAGGGCTAATAAAGAACACAGTAATACTGACCACTTTAGCCTGCTTTTCAACCAACGGCAGAGTCATTTCCCAGAAGCAATCTTCACAGTCAAAGAATATGATTCTTCAACTTACACAGTTGTAGCAAACACCACAACAGTAATAATAAAGAAACAAACTAGCAGGTAACCTCACCGCTGCAGGTACGTCTTTTTCTCTCATGAAGCTTACTGACCTACAGGCCCTACTTCCGGGTTTTGTCATGTCAAAATAAAAGTAAGTATTTCAAAATAAATACAATAAAACCTGGCTGCCTTTACACCCTTTGAGGTGGACTTGGGGCTTTTTCACTTTGCAAACCTGTTACATGCACAAAAAAGATATATAACTCAATAAAAGAAAGGGGGAAAGCCAAAAGGCATATGACGACCTCTTTAACGGAAATGTAACTATCATGCTGAGCCCCCTGCAAAAATACATTTAACACATACAACTATGAAAGCAAGTAAGCACACACATATTGTGTTCACCAGTGGTCCATGAGAATACACACACACACACACACACACACAAACACACACACACACACACGCAGACGGTCATGTTGGCCCAGTGGCTCCCAGCACTAATTGAATGCCTCTCCTGACAAATGGATTGTTGAAACCACACCTGCAATGCACCATTAGGCTCTCCTCTCCCCTTTATCCACCAAGGACTGTGTGTCTCTGTGAGCATGTGGGTACACTCATGTGTGTTTATGTGTGAAGAGGACAGTCAGGTAGAATTTCTTAACGTCAACCTCTGCTTCTGTTCATACATTGTGAGTCGTATCCCTAAAAGGCTCTAGGATGGTCACATTCAATTTAGTTCAACCTTCAAACACTAAAGACACAGCAATGGGAATACGATTCTAATGAGTCTAATGCTGAGTGCATTCATTGCTAAATTATACAGACAGTGTTGGTCTTTAATTGAAAGTATTTTAAATAAAGCATGATAAGAATGTTTTATACATTATTTCTTGACTTTCTCCAACAATTCATAAAAAAGGAGGCTGTAATCTATATCTGTGTTTGACTGGTTTGGCTCTTGATTGGATTGTATTTATTAAGGGACAGAAAGCAAATTTGTAATGTTTTCAGTCAGGGTGCTTTCTAATGCTCCTCTGTAAAAGTTAACAAGAAATTGGTACGGAACTTTGACTTCTTGAACAACGTTAAGTAAAACGTTAAGTAAAATGTATTTTTTTGTAACATTAATTCACCGCTGTTTTAAATAAGGACGTCTGTGCACATGAATTTTTTTTGATTATTTTGTGATAAAAAAACTAGCAAGTCGACATCTTTGCTAACACAGCCAAACATCAAGCAAGTGTGACAGCACAAGACACAGCAATATCAGAAGGAATGCCAGCTCCGCATCAGTCTTGAAGCTCTCACCAGCTCCCGAAGCCTCTTGAATTGGTAACTCTCTTTTTCTCTTCTTAGCTTCCTCCATCAATGTCCTCTTCGGTCTCTTCACCTCTTACATTAGCTAATGTTAAATCCATAGAGACTGCGCTCGCTGAGTGACTAGGTCGGGATGAAGGCACCAATCCCCCTTCAATTCACCGGAATATTAGTAGACATTCCTATTTATCACTATGAGCTACTCTTTCAGTCATTTGATCCATTGCTAATATGAAAATATTCACGAGTGCAGCACCTTTCTGCTGAAATCACATATCTGTGACATTATGAAGAAGAGAAGGTGGAGGAAGTGCTGCTTATGGACTTCCACCTCCTCCCTCCTAACACCCACCTTATTTAACAGGCATCTTCAAGGTCCGGGCCCATTAAATACATCATTGGAACTGTGATTAAAAATGAAACAGACTTAAATGCGGTAATCAATCATTTAATAGGTTAACAGGCTTAAAATATCAGAGCTCTTTCTCAACCTGAGTATAGCGGGAGAAAAGTGAGGGAGAGAGGTGGAGAGGATGAAGGAGGATACCTGGATATCATCTGTTTTTTGCCAATACAAAATGTGATGTGATTCTTATGAAGCATCCTCCCACAGATAGGAAGCCATGAGTTTGTTTGCCTACCATACTGTTTATCATGCACTGTCTACCTGAACTGGAAAAGTGATAATGGAGTGATAATGAAGTATTGGAGTGAGAAGAAGAGATATATTCAGCTAATTGCACAGAACTGGAGCAATTACCATGCAGCTACATGGAACTAAAAGCATCTGAGCTATAGAATGCTCAGTGTGGCACTTCCTTTGAATGGGTGCATGAATGCTGAGAAGAAGCTGTGAGAAGTGTGTGAACACTGTATTGAATATTGAATATAGAATGCCCTCCCACTGGTGTCGCTCCAGGCTTTCTTTCTTGCCACTAGAAGATATGAGATTAAATAGTCTTTTTGTGTCATTTTGGATCAGAAAATGAATATGACTCAAATTTTCCAAACTGTCACCTTTCACCATGTGTGCTAAGTGCTACAGATGGGTGCGACAGACTTAAGCTGCGCAAGTGTGATTTAACATTGAATAGTATGTTGGAGGAAGCAGTGAGAAAAACAAACTCGTCCCCAACTGCAATGTCTGAACAGTAAATGACATAGTGTCTAAATAAAAGTTTAAAAAAATACAGGGGCCAGATTCATAAAACTGCCCATGTTCAAAATGAAGATGGTGTACACACAAAGGCAGGAATATGCATGCAGACTCATGCGACATCATATCAAGTATAGACTCCAGTTCTGAGATCTGAACCTAGCTCCAGCCTGCCTTTAATATCTGACCTGACTCTCAAATCCAACTTGTACTACCAAATTTGAGACCTGAAGATGACGATTTTGTTTTTCCTATTCATTCGTGAACAGAAAATGTGAATTGCTTACTTTGGACTGAAAGAAAAGCTTTCTCACGGGACATCCCATTGGCCTAGAGTCTAGGCTGTGTAATCCCAGTGTTGTTTGAGTCTAGTTTGGAACCTGTGTTGCAATGTTATACCTCCACTCTCTCTCCCTAATTCCCTGTCACATCTCCAATGCCCATAAAAATATGTAAATGTAAATGCTCTGTATTTGTATAGCGCCTTTCTAGTCTCTTCGACCACTCAAAGCGCTTTTACACTACATCTGCATTCACCAGTCATTCATACACTGAGCCTAAGTACTCAAACAGAAACTAACATTCACACACATTCATACACTGGCGGAACAGCCGCCAGGGGCAATTCGGGGTTCAGTATCTTGCCCAAGGACACTTCGATATGCAACCAGGGGGAGCTGGGGATTGAGCCGCCGACCTTCCCATTAACGGCCAACCCGCTCTACCTCCTGAGCCACAGCCGCCAAATAGTCAAAGTCTAAAAGCCTACGAGTCTCATAAAAAAATAATGTACAGGAGTAAAGTCCTTTGCACAGCATATCTGTATTTTTTGTTAAATAAAAATTTAAATAAAAAAATTGTTAGTTATGGTTATTCACAGAAACCTTGCACACGGAGTCTGATGTGTTTTATTATTCCATTCACTGTGAAAATTCACAATACAAGAAAAATGGAGTTGTCAAGCAGTGAGTGATTTTGTGGACACCTCATTTGTCTGTCTTTTATAAATGATATACAGTATAAGTGATCCAATTCTGATAAATGATGAAATCCTTGAGTTTTTATTCCTCAATTTCTTCCCCCACATGATGAAATATTAAAATCTGCCCACTATATTTAATAAGTATGCCTGCTGTTCATGCTTGTGTTTTTCAAAATATTTACACATTCCACATATTTGTCAGTTGTGTTGGAGAGCGTCAGATCACTACACAAGGCAATCCTTTTAACTTCATTGTTACCGAAGAAGGGATACCTGCTAATCCAGGAACACACAGTTTTAAGTTATAGATTCATGAGGTTATTATAAAGATAACCTCTACTTGTGCTTAGAAAATACCAGAGGAGCAGAATTACTTCTTAAAGAGTACAAAGAAAAGTGTTTCGGATGTGAACGGCCAGGCTGTGAAAAGAATGGAAAATTAGGTACCGACAATGCCGTGGTGGCTGTCACTAAGGCAGCGGCTCCAAAGTCCACTGACTCTGGCTGCTTGGCGATCCGGCTCAGACGTGGTTGCCAGAGCTAATCGCAGCCATTCTAGTCAATGCTTACGAGTCCACCAGACGCGGTTCTCCACTACGCTCCCCAGAGAATACATAGCCATAGTCTATTTTTGACGGAAGCCGTGTCAAGTAGCACGGAGCAGATCGAACAGGAAGTCAGACACAGAATGGCATAGAGAATCTGGTCAATTTTAAAATAAGACTGCCGATCGTACAACACACACAGTTAAAACAGACAAAAAGAAACCATTTAACTAGGTGGCCTACTTAATCATAGCAGAAGCACAAAAAACAAGTACTGATTACCAAATCAACAAAATCTAAACTGTCAGCAAAATCAGGCAGGCAAAATGCTCTGATTCTGAAATGCTCCTTGTGGGATATGCAGCCTGCAGGCAACAGAATGAAAACAGGGTTACAGAGAGCAGTGAAGAAGGTAGGAGAAGTACAAAAATTACAAATTAATAACAAGTCAATACCGTGGGGGAGGCTGCACGCTCCGCTGCTTAAACGCTTCGGAGATGCTTCCAGTGGACTTTGACACCGGGCTGAGGAAGGATCAAAACCGTGGCGCAGCTGTAATGCGTCATAGCCCTAACGCACCGTAGCTGGTGAGAGTGTGCAGTCCATGTATAGAAAACTGGTTTTCTTTTCTCTCTCTCTCTCTCTCTCTCTCTCTCTCTTTAAGATAACGGACAGGACAGAACAAAAACAACACTATACCATAAACACATACATTACAATAACAAATACAAGACCTTACAGGGACTGGGGTGGGGGGTGGGGTGTTGGTATAGATCAACATTGGAAATAATAGTGCCAAGGCAGTTTTCAAAATTAAGTTATCATTCTGTTATTGTTCATATATTCTCTAATGAAAGTCCATGGGGCATCTAACTCATTATCATAATCCTTGAGTTTTGAGGGTGCTTTCTCCATCAATAATAAATCCAGGAAGTCTTTCAGCCAGTTGTATTTGTTAAAACAGTCCGGTTTACGATTTTTCTCGATTCATATATACATACACACACACACACACACATATATACACACACACACACACACACATATATATATATATACACACACACACACACACACACACACACACACACACAACAGGACAATGTGGAAAATGTACATTCATTATTACCTGTAAAACATCTATCACCTCATTCCAGAATCTTTCCATCTTTTACCATTCGACAGGACCACAATACATGCATAAAAGTACCAATCCTACCACAGCCGTACCACCACAATTCACTAACGTCTAGGTAATGTTTTTTTGTTTTTTTCCTTCCATGGTGTGATATATGCTCAATGTATGATCTTCATTTGGATCATTTTGTATCTCACACAATTGAACATAGATGTTGAATACTTCATTATTGAGTTCCATAGGTCCACAGTAAGCGGTGCGCCAATGTCTTGTTCCCATAAATACGGCTTTGTGGTCAACACAAAATCAAACTTGACATAGGTTGTCTTTTGCAGTCTCTCTGGTGACTCCAAATCCTCCTGCCATGTGCTTCAGGCTTCCCTGCTCCCTTTAGCTGGTCTCTCATGCTCTCTCTTTGTCCTTCCTCAATCAGGGATTTTAAAACAACTGCAGCTCTCAGCCGTGTGTGGCCTTCTGGGGTTTGTAGTGGGAGTGGCAGCCATCTTAGAATCATGAGGCTGATGCATCCTGGAAGATGTAGTGAGGATGGCAACAGCCATCTTGAAGCATGCCATCCGCCGGAATGTAGCGCCCTCCTACCATCTGTCCCCTGGTGATGCCACAAGATCTTAATTGTGCATATTGTAAAAATGAAGAGTTGTTCAGGCCAAACTGAAACTTGAACTCAGCAAATACAACAATATCCCCATCCCTTACAACCTGTCCAATCTGAGTGATATGTTTTTGTTGCCAGGTTCTCTTTGCCAATGTTTTGCCTCCTGCAGTGAACATTGGGTTCTATTTCGTATAGGCTTCGCCCTCTAAGGCTATCGCTAGTGGCACTGAGAAATTTATCTTCCCATTCTCCGAGCGGCTCTGACCTTCCCCCGTTCCAACCTCCGATGACGCCGGCCTTGACGCTACTAGGTTGCCACGGCGAGGTAAGCTAACAGGGAGCTAACGGATAGCTAACGTGACACTCACATATGGTCTGCCTTGATCAGCCAACCAGGGAGACCCCGTGTGCCCACGTTGCTCCACATTAGCTTTGGCTAATGACATTTAGCAACCGGTTTCATTGCTACTGGCCGACGAGGGTCGGCCAGTAGCCTCGTCACACATTACGCCCCCCCCCCGGCAGAGCCTGGCTGCGGGCTCGTGCGTGACCATGGCATCACCGACACAGTCCCTAATTCTGCATCCAGAGGTGTGACAGGCTGTGTTGTGTACAGCGATGTACGGCATCAAGTTTGTGCCAACACGTTACGCACAGCAGGCGACAGTGACGCTGGGGAGAATTGGGTTTCTTGTAAACTGCAAAGTGTTGCGCTTTACAGACAGCTTCTCTCGAGATTATGAAGAAGCTGCTGTTTCTTACTTCCCCACATTGTGTGAACCAGCTGTGTGTTAGCCAAACGGCTAACAAGCAGCCTGGGCTTGCTGCAAAGCTGCACATCCTCTCTCCCCTTGCCCCCCTCCCTGACATGGTTAGGTGGCTGGCCTGAGCCCACATGTATGTCTCCCCCGCCCTCTTCCCTTGCTGGTTGAGCGGCGTGGAGGTGAGCCCCTGCCTCCCTCCCCTCACCAGGGGAGTGGCATAACACGGACAGGCTGCAGCTGGCCGGATGGCTTTCAAGCAGTCTGGCTCCGATGCCATAAGCAGAATATTTCCTCCTCAGCCCGCCACTGTCTCTACACTGTCACACTGCTTTCAGAGACGCTACTCGGAGTGGCTCGCTCCTGCTCGATGCACAGATGGATGGATAGCCTGATCCGCTGGGATCACAGGCTGCAGTTCGCCCACTCCCCCCTCCCTCCTACGCCGGGATTGTGGAGATTATGCTGTCCTCCTCGGCTCAGAACGCATCCCTCTGGGCGGAGCTTCAGGAATAAGGTGTTCTACTCCGGCTACTTCCTGGTCAGGAAGAAGACGGGTGGTGAGAGGCCCATCCTGGACCTGTCATTGTTCAACAGGGCGATTATTGTGAGACCTGTGATGGACCAGTGAAACAGGTGATGGAGTGTGTGTGCCAGGGAGACTGGCTCTCCTCCATCGACCTGAAGCACGCGTACTTTTCTGTGTCCGTCATTCCCGGACATAGGAAGTTTCTGCGGTTTTCATTCCAGGGCGCCCAGTACCAATATAACCGCCTGCCCTTCAGTAACTCCCTGGCCCCGCGCACTTTTTCCAAGTGTGTCGAGACGGCCCTGGAGCCGCTGCGGCGGTTGGGCATGAGGGTCCTGTTTTATCTGGACGACCTGCTGTTGCTGGCGCTGTCCCGTGACAAAGAGGTGGTGCAGACGGCCCAGCTAGTCGCACACCTGCACGTGCTGGTCCACACAAGCTACAGGGCCGCACACTCACCTGCTCTCCATCAGAGCAGAATACATCTCTGGCGTGCTGAACAGAGGGGCGGACATCATGTCGAGGGGGGGACCTCGCCCAGACGGGTGGCACCTTCATCCCGATCTGGCGACCCGATCTGGCGACCAGATCTGGCTCCGGTTCGGCAGGGCAGAGGTGGATCTGTTTGCCAACAAGGAGAACGCTCAGTGCGCCCTTTGATTTTCCCTGAGCCTGTGGGACATCCCACGGGATGCAGTCCAAAAAGTGTTGCTATCTCCCATAATGTGAAAGCTGCCGTGGACCTTGCTAATGAACTGAAAATTTTTTGTAATTGTTTTAACACTGCCAGGTCGACGATGTTGCATCCGACATCAAAACATACATATTACGTCATCCTTAATATCTACGAAACACTGCATGCTAGAGACTTACTTTTTTTTTTACCGGAAGGTTACTGTTGTGACGTTTCAACAAGTGCTCCGGGGTGATCGCATCCCTCTCAGAAGTGTTGTAATCCCACCTTGATGTGCAGTGTCTTTAGACTTAAAATTTATCCATAAAGATGCACCACCACCAAATGTCTTCTGTGATAATTTATCCATCTTTCCTCAGCAAAAATCGTTATTATGGTTAGCATGCTTGCTAGACGCCCACTGGCAATCCCATGATGCATTTGATTTAGTCTGACAACCAATCAGTGGTGTTGTTTTGACATGTTGACCAATCAGACGCTGTGTGGGCATGTGTGTGCATTGCACAATGGAATAACATGAGATTTACCCCATCCCCATATAAATAAATCTATATGATCAGGGCAGCGCCTGAAATAATGAATGGAAGAGCGTAAATGTAATAAATAATGTGTAGATTCTCCGTCGCAGATGTCACACATACAGGGCTCGTGTCCTGGTCGCATGGCAAAGACATGAAAAAGGGCCGCATGTGATAGACAGCATCACTCAGCCAGCCTAAAATGCTAAAAAGAAGAATATATAAGAATATATTATATACACATACATACATATATATATATATATATATACACACACACACACACACACACACACACACACACACCCACATATATATATATATATATATATATATAAATAAAATCCCCCTCCCACCCCTTGCGGGGTGGTATGTGTCATCCTCAAGCTTGGGTCCTGGGAGTTTGGGTTCTGTGCAGTATCTTAGCTGTTCCTAGGACTGCACTCTTCTGGACAGAGACCTCTGATGTTTTACCTGGAATCTGCGGTAGCCACTCTCCAAGTTTGGTAGTCACAGCCCCCAGTGCTCCAATTACCACTGGCACCACTGTTGCTGTTACTTTCCACATCTTTTCTTGCTCCTCTTACAGACCTTGGTATTTCTCAAGCTTCTCGTGTTCCTTCTTGATGTTGCTGTCACTTGGGATTGCCACATCTATCACTGCAGCCTTCTTCTGCTGTTTGTCGATAAACACGATGTCTGGTTGGTTAGCCATCACTAGTTTGTCAGTCTGCATCTTGAAGTACCACAGGATCTTAGCTCAGTCATTCTCAACTACCTTAGGAGGTGTCTTCCATTTGGACCTTGGGACTGCCAACCCATACTCATGGCAAATGTTCCTGTACACAATACCAGCTACCTGGTTATGGCGTTCCATGTACGCACTTCCTGCCTGCGTCTGTTGATCTTGTACTGAGTGCCTGTTCTTGTGCCGCCATGATTAGTGCTTCTGTGCTGTCCTTTAGGCCAGCATTTTCCAGCCACTGGTAGGATTTGTATATATAAGCCACTTCTACTATGTGTCTGTGGTACATGCCGTGCAGTGGCTTGTCCATCCATGACGGTTCTTCATCTTCCTTGTCCTCACCCTCGGATTTCTGCTGCCTGAGGTACTCACTAAGCCCTTCATCTTTGGGGGCCATCTTCCTGATGTACTCCTGGATCTTCGTCGTTTCATCCTGGACAGTGGTCTTGACACTCACTAGCCCTCGGCCTCCCTCGCTACGCTTGGTGTACAGTCTCAGGGTGCTGGATTTGGGGTGAAACCCTCCATGCATTGTGAGGAGCTTTCTTGTCTTGATGTCAGTGGCCTTTATCTCCTTCTTTGGCCAGTTTATTTTACCAGCAGGGTATCTGATGACTGGCAGGGTGTATGTGTTGATAGCTTGGATCTTGTTCTTCCCATTCAGCTGACATTTCAGGACCTGCCTTACTCTCTGTAGATATTTGGCTGTGGCGGACTTCCTTGCTGCCTCTTCATGGTTTCCATTAGCCTGCGGCACCACAAGGTATTTGTAGCTGTCCTGAACATTTGCAATGTGGCCTTCTGGTAGTTCAGCCCCCTTGGTTCTGATCATTTTCCCTCTTTTTGATATCATGCGACCACACTTGTCCAGTCCGAACGACATTCCAGTGTCGTTGCTGTAGATCCTGGTAGTGTGGATTAGTGAGTCGATGTCGCCTTCATTTCTGGTATACAGCTTGATGTCATCCATGTAGAGGAGGTGCCTGATGGTTGTTCCACTTCGGAACCTGTATCTGTAGCCAGTTTTTGTGATGATCTGGCTGAGGGGGTTCAGGCCTATGCAGAACAGAGCCTCAGATATCGACAGCTTGTTGTATTTCTTGGGCAGCCCTTTCCTTGCACCTTTCTGTAGCTCTGACAGCTGACTAACCTCTCTTCGTGTTGCCTTGATCTTGGCCTCTAGCCTTCTCCTCCATGGGGGGTAATGCTTTTTGTAGTTTGTGGTGTTCATCTTATAGCCAAACAGCTCTAGCATCTCACTGTTGCTGTGGCGTACATCAGCTCATTGGTCTCGGTTATGGCTTTAGTAAGGATAGTATGTAGTGCTGCATTCACATCTTCTAGCAGACTTTCAGAGGGTACTTTGTCACTTAGCCTTGGCAATCTTGGTCGTTGTACTTGGGGGTCCAGCTTGGTTATGATCTTCAATCGTAAGGGCTTGTTGTTCATCTCTGAGTGTGGGGATGATGATGAAAACATCCGTAGCATATTTGTTGTACTTAGTCATTCTCTAGTTGTGATAGCAGTTGCCGTCCGTCGATGTTAGAACACTGAGCTAGGATTTGTTTCTTTGTCAGTGTCAGTGTTGATGATGGGTTTCAAAGCATCCATATATCCCATAGTCTTGGCATCTAACCTCTCTCAAGATTGCTTGTATAGTAGCATTGCATCAGATTCTCTGATGTAGCCATATCCATATTTTCTGCTCTAGTCCATGAATGAATATCTTGTTCCAGTAGCCCATTTGTCATGGTTCGGCCGGTATGGCTCTGGTATTTGAGGTTTCACTCATGCCTGAGGTAGGCAAGTAGCATTAAGGACCTTGCAAGTAGCATTAAGGACCTTGCCTTAGGGTCCACCTGGATACCTCCACCCTGACTGGGAATTGAACCCATGATCACCTGTACCAAAGTCAGTGGCATTAATAATAATAATAATAATAATAATCTTTATTTGTAGAGCACTTTTCAAAAACAAGTTACAAAGTGCTTTAACAAGTGTAAAGACAATAATACCCAAAAGACAATAATACAAAAACAATACAAGATAAAAGCATGAAAACATTGAAGACTAAAATACACGTTTAAGATAAATATAAAATTAGTAAAATAGAATAAAATAAAAGGGATGAAATAAAGTCAAATAAGATCGGGAAAGGCTCTCCTATAAAAGTATGTTTTAAGAAGGGACTTAAAAGAGTTCACTGACTCAGCTGACCTTATTTCCTCGGGCAGGCTGTTCCAGAGCCTCGGGGCCCTGAAGAAAACGCTCTGTCCCCTTTAATTTTCAGTCGAGACTCTGGAACAGACAACAGACCTCTGCCCGAGGATCTCAAGGTACGTGCTGGTGTGTATGGGACTAAAAGTTCAGAAATATAACAAGGCAAGAGGCCATGAAGAGCTTTAAAAGTCCATTCTAAAACATACTGGGAGCCAGTGTAATGAAGCTAAAATAGGAGTAATGTGGTCATATTTCTTTGTTCTGGTTAAAAGCCTGGCAGCTGAGTTCTGGACAGTCTGGAGTTGATCAGTAGATTTTTGGGTTAAACAGGTGAAAAGGCTGTTGCAATAATCCAGGCGTGATGAGATGAAGGTGTAATGAATGGTCTCGGTGTCCTTAAAAGTTGGATCGAATTTTTGCTATATTTCTAAGTTGATAAAAACATGATTGAACAAGCTTTGTGGTGTGCTGCTCGAAATTTTAATTACTATCAAACCAAACACCAAGGTTTTTTGCCGCAGGCTTAATGTGATTTACTAGGGAACCAGCAGATGGCAGTATTTGTTTTGCCATCTGCTGGGACCCGACGACCAGGATTTCTGTTTTGTCTGAGTTCAGCTGGAGGAAATTATTTGTCATACATTTTTTAACTTCAGTTGTTAAGTGAACTCTGCATTCCAGGGTCTGTGGATCTGACGGGCAAGTATATTTGTGTGTCATCAGCATAAATATGAAAAGAAATGCCATGTTTATGCATAATATGTGCAAGGGGAAGCAGATACAGGGGTCCTAAGACCGACCCCTGAAGCACACCATATTCAACTGGACAGAACGAAGAGACATAGTTGTTTACAGACACGCAGGATGAAAACCATTCTAGGGCAGTACCAGAGATCCCCACCCAGTGCTTCAGTCTGTCTAACATGATGTTGTGATCAATGGTGTCAAAAGCAGCGCTAAGGTCCAGGAGTACCAGGACTGAGCGCATGCCTTCATTAGCAGACATTAAAAGGTCATTGGTGACTTTAAGCAGGGCAGTCTCCTGTCCTGAAACGCCGCTCAACCAGCAAGGGAAGAGGGCGGGGGAGACATACATGTGGGCTCAGGCCAGCCACCTAACCATGTTAGGGAGGGGGGCAAGGGGAGAGAGGATGTGCAGCTTTGCGGCAAGCCCAGGCTGCTTGTTAGTTTGGCTAACACACAGCTGGTTCACACAATGTGGGGAAGTAAGAAACTGTCTTTGTAGGTGTTACATCAAGTGGGCTGGAGGACACTCTCATTTGTGATACTGCTTTTAAAAGCTCAGACAAGTCGATGGGATAAAACTGGTTAAAACTCTCTTGTTGCTGGTGAGGAACCTCTGAGTAAGAGGCCACGGGGGTAATAGAGGCTCTGATTGACACCACCTTATTGGTAAAATAAGATAAAAACAATTCACAGTCATCATTACTTCCAGCTGAGGCACAAGGAGGGGTTGGGTTTACCAGCTGATCCACAGTCTTAAACAGAAACCTGGGGTTGTGTTTATGTGTAGTAATGAGTTCAGAAAAATAGTGTGTTCTCGCATCCTTAACCATGTTATTGTAGTTAATTAATAAATCCTTCAGACTGAGGTAATGGACTTGGAGACTGGATTTTTTCTATCTGCGCTCTGCTTTCCTGCATTCCCTTTTTAGGCTGCGAATGCTGTCATTTATCCAGGGTTGCGTACTAGCTTTAGACGTACGCCTAACCTTTAGAGGAGCAGTAATATGTAGTGACGACAAGCAGATATGATTGAAGTGATCGACCAGATTGTTGGTGTTGGCTTTGGCTCTGAAAGAATGCGCAAAACTTTGAAACACTTTTCATTCATTGTTCATTAAAGATGCGAGAACACACAGAGCTTAGTGAGGCGGCATGAGTAACAGGCGAATCGCAGCTACAAACAATACATCTGTGGTCAGATATGGTCATGTCCACTAATTCCACAGAGGAAATGCTGACACCCAGGGTAAAAACCAAGTCCAGTGTATGACCACGGTTATGTGTTTGCCCTTTGACATGTTGTTTGAAGTTAAAAGAAGTGGCCATATTTAAAAAGTCAGTTGCATTAAGATTGGTGGGGTCATCAACATGAATATTAAAATCGCCACAAAGAACAATTCTGTCATAATTTAAAACCAGAGTAGATAAAAATTCAGGAAGTTCTGATAAAAATCCTCCAGGCGGTTTTGGGGGGCGATAAATTATAACAAATATGATAGGTTGCAGCCCTCCAACTTTAAGAGTGAGAACTTCAAAGGAGTTAAATTCATCACAGCGTACTTGATGACATTTTAAATATTTCCTATACACGCTCACTAGCCCACCACCACGACCACTGACCCTCG
>NC_060168.1:4312888-4325358 GCF_021292245.1 Micropterus dolomieu | reverse complement strand
CACAAAGAACAATTCTGTCATAATTTAAAACCAGAGTAGATAAAAATTCAGGAAGTTCTGATAAAAATCCTCCAGGCGGTTTTGGGGGGCGATAAATTATAACAAATATGATAGGTTGCAGCCCTCCAACTTTAAGAGTGAGAACTTCAAAGGAGTTAAATTCATCACAGCGTACTTGATGACATTTTAAATATTTCCTATACACGCTCACTAGCCCACCACCACGACCACTGACCCTCGGTTGACTAAAACAATCATATTGAGGCGGACACAGTTCAGCTAGCTGGCTATAGTCATTCATTTGCAACCATGATTCAGTTAAAAACATAAAATCTAGATTTGCAGACAAGATAAAATCATTTAAGATAAAAGTCTTACTTGACAGAGATCTCTCTCTCTTGAAGAGAATCATTTTAAGTGTGTTTGTTCTGTGTGCTGGAGTTGGTGCAGTTGTCCTAATCCTTAAGAGATTACTAATATTTCTGTTTTGATGTGCACATTTTGGTTTACTGGTCTATGCGTGATGATGACAGGAATAGTCTTTGGAACAGCGCTGGGAGCAGACGGCTTTACATGCCAGTAGGTGGAGACAGTTGTTTGTGGCAGTGAGCCAGAGATCTGTTCAGTAAGCGGTGGTGTGTCCAGGTGTGCTGAATGAATGATTCACGTAAGTCATGTGTGGACCGCACCACATGCTGTATGTGAGCAGCTAACATTTTTGAGCCCCGTTTGTTTGGGTGAAGTCCGTCTGTCTTAAAAAGAGACATTCTTTGCCAGAAAATATGAAAATTATCCACATAACACACACGGTGAGCCCTACAGGCGGACTGGAGCCAGTCGTGGAGGCCAAGGAGTCTACTGAAGCGGCCAGCACCGCGACCAACTGTGGGAATGGGACCAGAGATAAAAACGGACTTTCCACACTACTTTAAAAAGTTAAAAAGACGGTTAAAATCTGATTTTGTCAGCTCAGACTGCTGAAGAGCTGTGTCATTTGTTCCAACATGGACTATCACTATTGTGATGGAGGACAGGAGCGACGGCATTAGGTCCTGGAGTTTTTTTTAAATGTCAGCCGTGGTGGCACCGGGGAAGCAGTGAGTGGTAGCGTTAAAGAAACGGATGTTTCTGGTTATGGAGTCACCAATTATTAGTGTGGTTGGGGAGAAAAGAGGACGAGGAGATGCCGGTTGTGGGGTTCCAGAGCAGGACTGAGCAGAATCTGCTTCAACACTGCGTGCGGACTGAGGATGGAGTGTGTGAGCTGCCGAGTGTTGTGTTGGAGTAGCAGTAACATACCTGACAGAAGGGCTACCCGACGGTGCAGGGTAGAGACGGCCTCTGGAGCATCTGAGCACAGCCTCCTTCCGGATCCAATGTCGGGAAGCGGAGGTTTTTGACTGGGATGACGGCCGCCGATCAGGCCCAGCCGCAGACCGGCGGCCCAGCGTGGGAGATGTAGCCGGTGAAGGAGATGCAACAGTGTCGGCAGGCACTGTCCACCAAAAGAGATCCGTATCAGGGAGACTCAAAGCTGCAGGTGCATCCGCTGGATGGACCGGAGTGTCGTCAGACAGGGCTGCATAGCGGTTGGAGAGGCCGATGTGCAGAGGAGAGGCAATCCCCAACTACCACTTCAGCCCAGGTTGACTGATGCTTCGGGTTGAGCAGGAGAAAAGCCTGGGAAGGCTAGAGGGGTCCCATAACACGGTGTCCTGGATGTTAGCGGTTGCACTAAGAGAAACAATCTGTTTGGCTTGTACTGAAGCCACATCCATAAAGCCAGTCAGCAGGGAATCTTTCTCTTTGAGTTCCTCTGAAAGTCGTCGGATGTCTTCCATAAGGTCAGCAATGTTTTAGTTCGCTTTCTTAAGGAGTGTGGGGTCCTCATGGGGCAGAGTTACCTCGGCTAGCATAGCCGCCGGAGCTTTGTTGTGATCAGTAGCGTTGATAGCGTTTTTATGGTCATCTAGTTTAAAATCCATGTCGGATGACTAAAATCCTTGACCCACGTAAAACTTAAGTTAAAAACTTAAGCTAAATAAAAAGGATATAAAAAATTTAACGAAAAAGTGCATAGTCCTTAGTCTTATCTCCATGTTTTAGGGTAGTCTTGTCTCCTGTTTGGTCCCGTCTCTGTCTGCGTCCTGATTTTGCTGTCTTTCCATGTTTTTGCATTTTACTTTCGTAGATCTGTACTTGTGTGTTCCTGTGAACATTATTTCCTGTTTATTTTGGTAACCTTCTGTACCTGGTGTCCTTGTCTAGCTTTGTCTGATTACCTGATGTATCTCAGCTGTGCTTCCCTCCCTGCTCATTTACATGTGTGTGTGTGTGTGTGTGTGTGTGTGTGTGTGTGTGTGTGTGTGTGTGTGTGTGTGTGTGTGTGTGTGTGTGTGTGTGTGTGTGTATTGTCTGCATCGTCTGCGTCGAAGTTGAGTGTCCTGCTTTGTACCTTGTTTCCTGGTATTATGGATTATTCCATGAGTTTTGTGGATTTGTGCCTTGGATTCCCTTTTGTTCTTGTTTTTGTATTTCTTTCCCCCCGGACTTATGTTTTTGCTTTGGAGCCACTTTCTGTTTGAACTTTAGCCGCTGAGCTCCCAGCGTTAGCCTGTTTGTCTTTTTATAAATAAATCTGTTTAAACTGCATCCTCCTCGCCTACATCTGCATTTGGGTCCACACCTCAGCTTTCAGCTTCTGCACTCAGCCATTCCCCATGACACTTACAAGCTTTTGATTCAGTTGGCCCCTGTATTTTATAGATACTTAACACCTCACTTTTAACTGGTGTCGTTCCTAGCTTTTTTAAAACATGCTATTGTTAAGCCAGCACTTAAAAAGCCCAATTTGGATCCATTACAACCTACTACTACAGGCCAATATCCAAACTGTCATTCATGTAGAAAGTTTTAGATAAAGTTGTAGCAGAGCAACACAGCACAAGCTGTTCCAAATTCCAGTTCGGTTTCTGCAAAAGAAAAAAGGCACTCAAAGGAAAGTGCAATACCTAAAATCTCTAGTAACATAATGTCAGCTGACTCTAGGGAACTCTAGGGAACAGTTTTGGTCCTAATGGACCTTTTATTCGGCTTTGACACTACATACATACATACATACATCAACGTCATGATCTGGTCGGGATGTTTGGATCAGTCTTACAATGGTTTTCATCTTACCTTTCTGACAGACGTTGTAGTGTTTATGTGAATCAGATCATGTCTTAAACTGCAGGGTTATCTTGTGGGGTTGCTCAGGGTTCTGTCTTGGGACCTATTCTGTATCTTCTGTATATATTTCATCTAGCCCAGAAAATCAGACAGTTCAGCAACATATTTTACCATCTATATGCGGATGATATTCAACTCTACTGTTCGTTTAAGGATACTGAGTTCCATAAACTGTCTTCTTTAATTAACTGCTTGACCAGTATCAAACAGTGGTTAAGTGACAACTTCTTGCTGTTGAACTCAGATAAGACTGAAACACTAATTATAGCCTCTGAAAGTATCATCCCTCAGATTAACACTAGAACCGCCAACGGGTCAAATTTACCCACGGCTGTTTTGTTTCAATGTAATATTCAAGTCCCCCAGTCTTTTCCCCCAGACTTTTCCTAAAAGTGTGTTATGTAGCACCCCCTATTGTTAAGAAATGTCAAGATAAAGCCAGATTTAAAAAATGACCATTTATACCTATTAACGCCAGCAGGTAAAATTTACCCCTATATATATATATATATATATATATATATATACCCTATATATATACACAGTCATTTTAGTGCTGTTCATGTTGCGCGTTTAGATAAACATTCTGTTGCCATTGGCAATGCCTTTTCCACTACAGGCATTACACTTGCTCAGCGCAGTGAGTGAAGGAGAGTCTGACGGTGGGGGCTGAGCGATGTGTCCTAGGTTGATTCTGCATCTATCATTATCTGACAGCGATCCACTTGTATGAAATAAACATGCATAAAAGCTGCTGCTTATAGCTTTTGTGTAGGCTACATGATCATCCAAACTAATACTGCAGTAGCCTAGTTTGATGTGATAGAGGTGTGTTCTGCGGTCCCTTCAAGTGCGGCTTCCTCGTGTGGCGTCCTCGGCTATAACTTTTCCAATGCTATGTAGGCTATTCTTTAGTAAAAGTGATCATTATACATTTTTCCGTTGGGTAAAAATCTACTATAAATTTTGGAATTGATAATAATCTTTTTTTTCGAATAAACAGCCTACTTTTATTTGGACTTTCAAACTTTTGAAGCTATGTGTTACTCTCTGGATGCCCAATGGAGAAACAACAAGCAGAACAGTAAGAACTAGCCTACATTATGAGGCTATTATTACCGCCTATAAAACACTACAACAGTCAGCCGTTTTTGTAAATTGTATGCTGCATATAAATTCAAGCTGTGTTTAGCTGTGTGTAAATTTTACCCACTATGGTGATTATAGGTAAACAACAAACCCTGGCGGTTCTAGTGTTAAGCAGCATATTGGTGTCTTAGGCTCATCAGTCCAGCCGAGCCTCGGAAGCTTAGGTGTTGTTTTTGATTCAGCGATGTCCTTGGAGTATCATTCAATTCAACAATTAGTTAGAAACTGCTCATTTCAACTGCGAAATATATCCAAACTAAGAACACTAGTGTCAAAGGATGAATTGGAGATGAACATTCATGCTTTTATTTCTTCTCATTTAGATTTCTGTAACAGCAACAGGAGCTTTAGCGTCTCCAGGCTGTTTAGAACTCTGCTGCAATGCTTCTAACTTAGCAAAAGAGCACACATTACACCTGTTTTAGCATCATTTCAAAGGGTTACCAGTCCAGTTTAGAATTCAATTTAAAATTCTGGTCCTTACTGTTAGAGCCTTGCAAGGACAAGCTCCTTCCTACAGCCTGATACAGCTTCATACTCCCACCCGTAGTCTGAGGTCATCAGGTCAGAGGCTGTTAGTGGTTCCCCACACTCACTTCAAGACCAGAGGGGACCGATCATTTCAAGCAGTGGTACCTAGGTTGTGGAATACATTGCCTCTGTTACTACGTTGTGTGAATTCTGCCAGTTCTGTTAAAAAGCAATTTAAGACTCTACTATTTAAACAGGCTTTTAGTTAGACAACGGATTAAAGGCTGTCCGATTTCCGTTTTTCTAATGAATTTGTTTTATTTATTGTATCTCATTTTGTTGTACTGTATCACACTTTATTGTGCTATACATAAACTTTACTTACTTAGTTGTTGTTGAAAGGACAATAATTGTTCCTGTGCCTAAGATCAACTCCAAAGAAACTCAACAACTTCAGACCAGTGGCACTTACATCTTGTCATGAAAACTTTAGTATGTGTTTAGTTTAGTGAAGGATGCACTTTTGGACTCTGTACAGGATAAGTTAGACCCTCTCCAGTTCACTGACAGGTCAGACAGAGGCATGGATGACGCAACAGGGACGATGTTAAACATGGCTTTTAAACATCAAGTCCCTTGTCCATCTACTTTTTAATGGGTTTTAACCCTTTCAACTCTGCAAAACAAATAGTTCGCCAGTACCTACACTGGTATTTTTGCTTATTGTGATGTCATTTCTTAGAGTACCTTCAAATGCTTCATACCCATAGCACCTGTACAACCTAAGCTAAAAGGCTATGTAAGTCAATAAAACATATTAATAAATAAAGGTATTGGAATTGTGTGATAAATTTAATAAATACTAAAATTGGGCATGTTTTTTCATAAACCTTTACAAAATAAACACAAAACGTAAATGTAAAAAGATGAACAAAAAGATTTCTCCACAAGTTATTTGAAGTATGTACCTAGTTTTTGAGATATGCTAATTTTTATGAGTAGTGTACAAATGCATTTAATTTATGCATGTGGCCACTTCATGTAGTTGTCATGGCAGTTCCTGTCTACTACTACTACTACTACTACTACTACTACAGTATGCTATAGTTAGGCCTAATTTGTTAATATAGTACATTAACTATAAACTAAACTACATACTAAGGCTAACTAAGCTAAACTACTGACTCTTGGTGTTTCTCTCTATTGACCTGCTCAACTGCACCACTCATCCTGGCATCACGCGTTGTCACGTAATTTAGCTAATAGCTTGCTGCTGCAGAATTACTACTATAGCTATTACGGTTTTTATTTTAGACCGATTTAAATTTAATCATGTAAACAACAAAAGACTGCATACAGCCACATGTTTTAGCAGGCCAGTTGAAGAGCACTCACTCACACACGCACTTACAGGTCACAACGGGTGCGAATTGTTTTTTTATCAGATGCCCTTTTTTCTTCTACTGGGTCCTCCCAGGGCTGTGTCCTCTCCCCTCTTTTATTTGTTTTACACACAAATGAATGCTAAAGCCATCATGTAGGGCGCAAAATGATCAGTTATTGTGTCCCTTCTCAGCAGTGACAAATCCAAACAGGGTCCTGTTGTGAATTATTTTATTGATTGGTGTAAATCATCCTTTTTAAACAGAAATGTGGCAAAAATAAGAGATGTGCATCAAAATTCCACGGTCTCTCCCCTGTTGTAATGGACAATCAGGCAGTTGAACAGGTATAGCAGTACAAATAGCTTGGGACTGTAATCAACAGCGAACTGTGCTTTGAGCCCCAAGGTTGATGCTTTTTATGAAAAACCAGTGTGCTATTCTCATACCACCTCTCCCCATGCCTTTCGTAGCCAGGAGTGTTGGTGAAGCCTGGTACTCGGTGCATAAGGTGAACGTTGTTCCTCATAAGTAGGTTCTCCAGAACTTTGTAGCCCAGACACAGGCCAACACTTCTTTTTCCACCACTGAGTATTCCTGTCAGCAGCGTGAGAGTGAGAAGCAAAAGGCACTGTTCTTTCACAGTTGTCTTCATGACACTATGGTGGGGGAGGGGGTCAAACAGGGCAAGTGCTGGATGGTCAGTAATAAGTAATTTGACCTGCTGGTAGCTATTTCTATGCATAATCAGTCCATGTGAATAAGGATATGGTAAGGTACTGTATAGCAAAATTAATTAATTTAACCTATCCCTCAAGGGAGCAATGGGTCGCCACTGTACAGTGTCCAGATCTGTACAGCGCCTAGATCTGAACCAGTGCCTTGGTCATCAAAACATGTTTTTTGGTGGGGGAAACCAGAGCAACCACGCGCATACCGTGAGAACATGCAAACTCCACACAGAAAGACGATCGAATCCAGGACCTTATTGCTAAGAGGCCACAGTGCTATCCTCTGGGCCACCGCGAACCCCACGATGGTTGTGCAGTTCTGTTTAAACTTGAAGTACCACGCTGTCAGGCCAAGGAAGGACATGAGAGATGTGGCATCACAGGTTGATGGAGCATGACAAATAGCTGCAATGTGCTCATCATTTAGCAGCTGACCATCCTTACTTGTGGTGTGGCCCGGGTAAGACAGCTTATCCTGGTATCCTACATTTCTCTGTTCATTCATGTTCCCACAATCTAGCTTCCTGTAGACTTTAGAATACAGCTGTTCTTGTTTCATGATCAGCATGCAAGGATGAATAGACAATGATGTCATTGAGAGAACTCCAGGTCCGTCTTGCAGCATGGACTTGATCTGAAATGCTGAGGGCACTGATGCTAGCCCATACAAAACACCCTGGGTTATAAAGGCAGTCAGATCTCTGCTGTCCTCATGCAGAGGAACCGGATAGTAAGCATTAGCAAGGTCGCTTGAGAACATGGTTGCTCCTCTGAATTCCGAAAAGAGCTGATCCATGTGTGGAATGCGGTAGCAATCAGTCACTGTAACATTGTTGGTCACCCACAAATCTCTACACCTCTGCATTAGGTGGATTTCCAATGCAGCAAGAGTCGTAATAAGAAGGGAGGGGGTAGAGATGGTAGACACCTCCAGATTCCGGGAGTACAACTCAACAACAATCTGAACTGGACTGACAATACTGATATCCAGTGTCAATTTATCTACTTGTAGCAAACATTCACGTATGGTTGGCTTTTTCCACAATTTGAACTTATAGCACATCTTGTTCTGCATTTCCAAATTTTCACAATGCCAGCATCTCACATTGTGTGGAGACATTGTGCAGTAGTTTCATAAAAGAAAACGTATGTCTCAACACCGACGTTTACAACCTGCACAAAACGTGTTCGTAGGGTACACCATGATCGAGTAGTAGCTACAGCCATCCTCATCACCAATTTTGTTATGTATTTGTAGTAAAGCACTTCAATGTTTAAGAGTCACAGAGCATGATAATACAATAAAGCCCGCAGGCTTATTTCCACTGTGGTCCACTAGTATAACGCGCAACAAAAGATAAAGCAAAACAACAAGGAGTGAAAATATAGAATTAACATATAAATAGCAGGCGGTATGGGAGCTAAGACAACATACTGTTGTTTTCTTGGTCATAAAAAGTTGACATTAAATATGCTAGATGGTAGCATTTTTAATGTGCTCTGTGAAATACATATAATTTCAGATTTGTGAGCAGAGTATTCCATTATGTGAGATGGCTTTCTCCTTGCCACCCCCCCGAGCTGTGACTGCTGAAGCTCCTGGGCAACACTTGTCATATGCACAGTTTCTTCAGTCTCCAGCCATGGAAGCTTGTAACTCCTTCAGAATAATCATTGTTTTTTGCTAGGCTCCCTCATTAGCATCCTTCTTGTACGGTGACTCACTCTCTGGGAATGATTGCTATAGGCAGATTGACAAGTGCACCAAACCTTTTCCATTTCTTAATAATCAATTTCATTGTACTGTGACTTGGAAAATTTCTTATATCCTTCCCCTGACTAGTGCTTTGAGTCACCATTTCATGGACTTGCTTGGAAGTTTCTTAAGTCTTCATGGTGTAGGTTTTGCAATACTGTCTAACTTGTTCCTACCAGACACAGGTGTATTTATTCTACAATCAACGCCTTGACTACGTTCAGGTGATCTCTGATTAACTATGTGACTTTTAAAAGCAAACAACTGCACCAGTGTTTATTTAGGTATATCATTATTAGTGCGTGATGCAATCCATTATTCTGAGTATAATCTTTTTGTCACTTTGTAGACAATTGTTTTGTTCAAATTTAAAATAAACATATGTCAAAAAATGTATGGTTATGGGTTTTAATTTAGCAATCTCCTGTATTATTTTAAAAGGCATCCTTCCTTGTGTGTCATGTGTAACTTTGCTTCCTGTTTTTGTGTGTCTGTCTGCCCTGCCCATCCTGTCTTGTGTATCCCTGTAGCTGGACATTGTTCAGAGAAGCACAGAGTACATAGATACACTCTTCTGTTTGAAATAGTTCCAACAACTAAGATTGATATTTATCTTCTCATGTTACTCTTGTAAAAAGCAAATATGCATATTTTCTATAATGTGAATCTCAGCCATCAATGGCATCACTTTATGTTGAAAAGTGGTGGGGACAGATGGTAATTTATTTATTTTTTTAAAGAGGTGGTATTGTGCTCATTTTCAGGTTCATAATTTTATTTAGAGGTTGTACCAGAACCGGTTTACATGGTTTAATTTTCAAAATACACCATATTTTTTTGTCATACTGCTACAGCTCCTCTTTTCACCCTGTGTCGAAGACCTCGTTTTAGATATGGACTGATTCATCTCTAAATGATCTTTGTTGGGAGTTGCAGATGCGCAGTTCCTAGTTAAGGACTACTAGCTAATCAGAAGCAGAGAAGGGTCAATGAGCAGCCGGTAAACAGCTTTGTTTCAGCTGTATATGTTCCCCTTACCAGCTTGGCAACATGGACTGGAGCGAGAGTTTCAGAGTGGTGAGTTATTAATCTGTAACAAAAGTATCTTTCATCCATAAAGTTTTAGCTGAGCTCTGTCTCTACATCACAGGAACAACTTTATGTCCACTGACTGCCTGGAGGGTAGCTAGTGTTTGGAAGGGAGAGGAGAGCTGTGTGCTGCAGCTCACTGTTTTTCCACCGGTGTTTTTGAGGGCGTGTCGGACTAGACGCTTGGCGAGCGTTATATGAGCTTTCATCCCTGTGACGTCATAGGGATGAAAGGGAAACGGCTGGACTACAAATGAGCTGTTTTCAGGCAGTTCAGAGCAGAGTTTTCTGTGGGAGATGGGAACTCCCTTTGGGGTCGACTTTGGCCTTTTTCACTTTGCAAACCTGTTACATGCACAAAAAAGGAATATAACTCAGTAAAGGAGAGGGAAAAAGCCAAAAAGCAGAATACCACCTCTTTAACGGACTTCAGCATATGAGATGTTAGGCAATAACTAAGGGATTGGAATGAGGTCAGCGTAGATCAAAACTTACGTAGGGTCGGGAAAAATATTGCGCAAAACTAACGACACATCAAAAGATCATGGCGAAGGCTACAATAGAGTTTACAATAGCAGAAAATACGACAAGTAACAGTGATCCATCCCATCCACACCTGCAACACCATGTCAATCAAACAATGCCAAAACAACATCTACGAAAGCACCAGCAATAACAACAGGCCCGTCCAACATCATTGCCCTACAATATGACAAAATAGAAACAACTTATGGAATAACATTAACAATATTAGAGATAATGAATCAACCTTTTCTTTAGAAGTTGAGGTAAATTGCCCTGTTGTTTCGCTGCAAACTTTTTAACGTTAGAGAAACAAGATGTCACAAAACAGACATGTCATGTTGTTTTTTTAGCATATTGTTTCTATTTATATTGCCTTTGTCAAAGCATTTTCATTTGTTAGTTAACATTTCTTGGAGCAAGCCATTTTTTAGAACATTTTTAACAAATTATGCTTTCAAAAAGTGGTGGACAAAATCAGCTACTTCAAAAAGTGGAACTAATTTATTATGTATAATTATAATATTATTTTTTTTTAAAAGCCAAAACAGCCTTCAGGCCCTCCTGACGGTCAGTCCGCTGGTGTGTTCTCTTTTTGTTTACTGTGTGGACCAATAAGTAAAACACTCATGGGAGTTGTAGTGTCATAGGGTTACATTGCAATTCCTTTGTTACTGTATATCGGCTGTGCTTTGACAAGATTTTTCAACCGGCCAAAGTGGCTAATGGGAATGACTGTGTTACCCGTAAAACAGCAGTGGTAAACAACAGCTGAAATGTTTCTGCCTCTACATCCTCTGTGTGTATGTCTGATTACTCTAGTCTAGACTGAAGCATTCTTCTGTTTACCAACCTGTATTTTGTGGAGAAGACCTTGCATAGACTCAAATCGGTAGCCTTATATCCTTTTCTGGAATGAGAATAAATGTCGGTCAGCTAATGTTGACAGCTGATCTCTTCTCTGTTTATCCTTTCATCAAATGCAGCTTTAACAGGCATAAAAGGCTAAAACCTTAACTGGTCATTGAATGAAGTTGTTAGGCTACACAAAGAAGTACATTTAAATTAATCCAACACATGCTGCTCCCCAATTAATTTCCACTGACCTTTCATGAAGGATGACTGAATAATTAAATGTAGGTTCCTGCTACACATCTCTAAACTGAGTGCAGGCCTGAGAGAGAAAACAGAGCAGAAAATCCCAACTGTTGGATTTCACTGGGCACGGCAGCGTTGTGGAGTGTTTTTTCTGCCCAACATTGTTGACTTAACTTTTCCTTTTTGTGGTTCTACTAACGGGCATTTTGTTGATTTGGTTATTTATCCTTATCTTTTGTGCTACCATGGATAAGTAAGCTACATCGTCAAATAGTCTTTTTTATCTGTTTTGACGGTTTATGGTTGATATGAAATCGGAAGTCTGCACAGGGTATTTTTTAGGGATTCTCTAAGCCGTTTCTGTGTCTGACTTCCTGCATGGTTCAATGTACGATGCTTTTAAAGACACATATTGCCTATAATGGCCACAATCAGCTCTGGGTTCCAGGTGGAATCTAGCTTTTACATAGAATTCCGCAGAACAAAACCATTATACATGGCTGGTCTGCTGCTGGAGTGAAAAGTCACATACACACTTGGTGTATGAGCCCTGACAACAGTTATATACACTCACCTAAAGGATTATTAGGAACACCATACTAATACTGTGTTTGACCCCCTTTCGCCTTCAGAACTGCCTTAATTCTACGTGGCATTGATTCAACAAGGTGCTGAAAGCATTCTTTAGAAATGTTGGCCCATATTGATAGGATAGCATCTGGCAGTTGATGGAGATTTGTGGGATGCACATCCAGGGCACGAAGCTCCCGTTCCACCACATCCCAAAGATGCTCTATTGGGTTGAGATCTGGTGACTGCGGGGGCCATTTTAGTACAGTGAACTCATTGTCATGTTCAAGAAACCAATTTGAAATGATTGGAGCTTTGTGACATGGTGCATTATCCTGCTGGAAGTAGCCATCAGAGGATGGGTACATGGTGGCCATAAAGGGATGGACATGGTCAGAAACAATGCTCAGGTAGGCCGTGGCATTTAAACCATGCCCAATTGGCACTAAGGGGCCTAAAGTGTGCCAAGAA
>NC_060168.1:4305955-4312788 GCF_021292245.1 Micropterus dolomieu | reverse complement strand
ATACTGGAAGACGTTTCGTCCCTCATCCAAAGGACTTCTTCAGTTCTGACTGACTGGCAGGGAAACTCAGCTATTTAACCTCAGTGGGGTCGTTATCCCGGGTCATGGATACCGCTGGTTCGTTAGTGTTCCTGGTTGCTGTAACGACAGTCGTTACAGTCGTTAAGACTACCTGTGGCCAAGACTGAACGACCATCGTTGGTAACTTCACCTGAGGCCAATAGGTTACGTTTGTTGAGTTTCCTGGGAAGTGATGAAAGGACAGCATTGTAAGTGGGGGATAAGTGGTGGCGTAGACCCCCTCCCCTGTTCAATGATGGCTTCTCGACCCTGGTGTAGATGCTTCCTTGACACCTCTTTCAAACCATCCATCTTCTCTGTCTAAAATGTGCACCCGGTGGTCCTCAAACGAGTGTCCTCTGTCCTTCAAATGTAAGTAGACTGCAGAGTCTTGACCTGAGGAGTTGGCCCTTCTGTGTTGAGCCATGCGTTTGTGTAGTGGTTGTTTAGTCTCCCCAATATACAGGTCTGTGCATTCCTCACTGCATTGGACCGCATACACTAGATTGCTTTTCTTGTGTTTGGGTGTGCGGTCTTTGGGGTGTACCAGCATCTGTCTTAGTGTGTTCTTGGGTTTAAAAAACACAGGGATGTTGTGTTTGTTGAAAATCCTCCTGAGTTTCTCTGATACTCCAGACACGTATGGAATCACACTGTTGTTGCGTTTGACCTTCTTTTCCTCCTCCCCTGTAGTTTTGTTCTTCTTGGATCTTGTGGCTGTTTTCACAAAGGTCCATTTAGGGTATCCACAGGCTGTAAGTGCCCCCTTCAGGTGCTTCTATTCCTTCTCTCTGGCTTGGGTGCTTGTTGGTATGTTTTCCGCTCTGTGGTGTAGTGTTCTCATGGCCCCTAGCTTGTGCTCCAGTGGGTGGTGTGAAACGAACAGTAGGTATTGGTCTGTGTGTGTGGGTTTTCTGTAAACCCCAATCTGCAGGCTCCTATCCTCTTCAATACTAAGTTGCCATTCTTTAATGAAACGTATTGTTCTTCTCTGGTGTGATGTCCACCCTGTTACCTGTGTATCATTTTATATTTATTATATAAAACCAGCATATCGTTGTGGTCACTTGCAGGGAATGAATTTGAAATTACATTGTGCCTCAGAACAGAACGTGTCCTTTTTGAGGTAATGCTTGTTTATTGAAACTTTCTTAAAATACATTTGCTACGTACAGTGAGGGTTTGGTTAGTAAGCTACTTGCCCAAATAAGACCATAAATGTGATTACTTCAACTCCCTACTCCCATTAAAATTGTACATCAATTTTGATCAATTAGAAACAATGCAATTACTAACAGTAAAAATGACTGTTTCTTGGCACAGACAATTGTGTGAATATTATTTCATACTGATGGGGTAGCCTGCAGTTCACTGGGGCATTTAGCCTAGTGTGCCACACTTATTCTATTGGAACACTGATCAACTAAACATGGCAACTCCGAAGGCCATCAATTGCATAAAATAAAGACTTAATGCAGCATTTAGAATAGTTGGGAATTAGGGTTTTAATTGAATCAATTTCTATATTAAATAAAACAAGAGTAATTACCATCCATCCATCGTCAACCGCTTATCCTGCATATAGGGTCCCGGGGGCTGGAGCCAGTCCCAGTTGACATCGGGCGAAAGGCGGGGTACACCCTGGACAGGTCGCCAATCCATCGCAGGGCAACACGTAGACAAACAACTAGTCAAACTCACACCTAAGGACAATTTAGGGTCACCAATCAACCTAGGCCAACTTGGGAGGAAGCCAGAGCACCCGGAGAGAACACACACAGACATGGGAAGAACATGCAAAAGGCCAAGGTAACCAGGGCTTGAACCCGCAACCTTCTTGCTGTGAGGCCAAAGCGCTATCCACCAGACCATCACGCCATCCCTGATCATTACTGTCATTAACTAGATTTCTACAATTTCTGCAGTAGTAGTGGTTGTAGTAGCAGATGCAGTACACTTAACTTCATTCAAGAAATAGCTTAACGTCTGTCCACTAATCGGAACGCAGGACGAAGTGCGAGTGAGTGAGAGAATGTGTGTCTCCCTTTGATCTTTCTCTGCTTATTATCACCTGGGCAACCAGCTATCCTATATAGAGAGATAGGGAACTCTCTGAGACTTTGCCTCAAACTAACCTCCTCAGAGACTAAACTATAGGTCGTATGGACGAAATGACTTGACTGGGAGTGGCAGAAGGCATTTGTGAACAACATGATCTATTTTTTGTTTGGATAAATTGAAAAAAATGACCACTTTGGTGAGTTGAAAACTGGTACGTTCTGCTCTGGTCAAGAAAATTTGAGGAGAACTTACAATGGCAGCCAATGGAGAATTTTCTGTCACTCTTGTCCTTTGGAAGGACACAGAGACAAATCTATAACTCCGAGGGATTTAAAAAGCCCATGTGAGGAACCACACCAAAATTTACTACGTTTCTGGTGTAAAATTATGCACGAAGAGTTAAAACTGTGGTCAAGCAGCGAGTTAAAGTGAAAAATCTAAGAAGATTTTCCGAGCCTGCTACACTGTAGTGATGATGTCACCCACTCTAACTCACGCAATACACACCCAGTATAAACTCAGAAAAGAGCTCAAAAAAGCATAAAACTTTGACAGCGACCGTGAACAAACCATAAAACATATCAAAAAGCTGAATACATCATTAATAGATTAGCTTCTTGTGACCAATTTACAGTTTTAAATCAAGTCTGTAGCTGAAAATATGCTGAACTGGTGAGCTTTCAAAGCGGAGTAGGTATGAGGAGGATTTTGACAGTCTCTCCATTCACTTACAATGGGAGAATTTTCCTGGAAAACCTTTAATAATTTGGAAAGTATTCAAGGTATTAATGACAAAAGTAATAGCACCCCATTCCTCATTGAGCCGGACAACTTGGAGTTTGAACGGAATTATTTTTTTTAAACAATCAAAACATTTGTGTTTTCATTTGCATTCAAGCTGATTTTAAATTAAGTGAAGATTGTTAATTTGTCTATATATATATATATATTTGTCTAGAACAAGAAGAGATATATAAATTCAGCTATGTGTATGTATGATGCAAATTAGCGACAACAGGGAACGAGAAACCAGGGCTTGCAAAAGGTTTCTAGGTACATATCGAATATGCACCAACAGGCATTGGGGGAATCCATGTGCTATCTTGGCTTGCAGTCTGCAAGGAAGAGGTATGATGCGAATTCGCCACAATCGGCCTTTGGAGGTGAATCATGTGCATCCTGGGACACTAATGTTCTCACCATTTGGGTTATGCAAATGTCACGGTTGGCTGAAAACCACGACAAAAAGAACAGTATGATGACAAAACTGTAGTAAAGGTACCATTACTTTTATTTTTCAAACAAACTGAAACAACTCAATATTCAAATACTATGAAGTGTGATAATCAGTAGGTTAGCTATGTCACTAGGTATGCTTGAAGAAATAGTGAGTGGAGTGTTGTATGGTGAAAGAAACAAAAATAAGGAGGAGCGTGGAGCATAGGGAACAGGGATTCCCTCCTCTCTAGCCCACAGTTTAGAACATGAGACACGCTTTTATACTGGAGAACACCGGGCCCAGGTGGCTCCAATAACTGATCTTAACCACACCTACTGGCATCTGCAACAGAACACAGATAGACATCCCAGCAGCTGAAAGAGATGGGGATTTCACACAAAGTACTAGCAACTAGTCAATCACAAGGCAGTCGTGCCCTACAGCATATGCAGCGTTCTGGTATAAAGTGTTTAGTGGGGAATAAATCAGGTGAGAAGTTACCTCATTATGACTTCTAAATAATCTGACTTCTTTTTGCAACAAGTGGAGTCGCCCCCTGCTGGCTGTTAGAAAGACTGTAGGTTTTACCTCCACATTGGCGCGGAGACCAGGAGATTCCTGCTTGAAAAATACAAAAGTTATGCATTTAAATGAGTTATTGTGTACGAAATAATACAATTAACATTAATTGACAAATATAATGCAGATGGAGGTTATTCTACTATTTTGTCACAGAAGTTGCATTGTTTAGACTGATGACCATAAAAGTCATTTCAGTGCTTTGTATCTTTTGTGGTCAGGTTGTAAATATTGGACAATATTTGCAATTTCCATGTATCTTGTGTCTTTGCCTAAACATCTTATTGCTTTCTTATGTGACATGGTATGTGAGATGAACTTTGCTGGCTTGGAATGATCTATTTATGTTAATATTTTGAATGAGTTATCTTCAATTTTAAGCTGCGAGGAGCTTTGAGCGTCCACCTGCAGGTCTCCTCCTGACTGGCTGGATGCGTGGGTTTGGTCTGGAGGGTCTGCTGCCGGTCAGTTCCTCTGCAACATCCTGCCATTTAAAGTGCCTGGGTTTTCCAGTACTCTGGTGACAGACACCTGACAGAATCATCACTGTTCTGTCCTCAACATCCAAAGCTGTTCTGTAGCTTCTTTTTAGTCTGTGTGTGACAATCTCGAGTTTTTGCTAGGCCCAGTGCCTAGCGGTTGTGTTGTATTTGTGTAAAAAGGATAACCCACATTTTCTTTTGAACAGTTTACTCCCATTTTTGTTTTACCTTGAAGAGCCAGGCGTAGTAAATCTCTTTTGGTTTTGTTCTGCTTTACCAAAGATTAGTCATAATTTTCTTTTGTTTATTGTTTTGGCCTTGGTTCACACTGAGTGATATTGCTTCTAATTATTGTAAAGCATTTTTTTGCCTGTAGTACTAGGCTGTAGTACTAAATTATCTATTTTATTGATAATTTTAGTTAAGTGTGGGTCTGTGTGTGTTATCTGTTCTCTTGTCTGTACATTGACAAATGGAAAACTGCACTTCTTTATTTTGTCTCTGTTCTGTTGTTATGGTTGTATTGTATGTTAGGACGCCCTCGAAAACGAAATGGTGCATCTCAAGGAGTTTTTCCTAATAAATACATTTTAATATATACAGACAAAATCTCTCCAACCAAGGAAAGCTTGTGGTCCAGACTGCATTAAAAACAAAATGCTCAAATGCAGCTTCCCAGAGATGCAGGATGCAGTGCTAAAGTTGTTCAACATGGTGTTACGCCGGACTCATACAGGCGGCATGCGGATCTGTCCGATCTGATTTGAATCCGTCCTCAGCCCTGCGTCAACTCACACTGGAAGCGCCTCAGAAGCGTTTCAGCAGCGGATCCTTTAGCCTTGACTTGTTGATTATTTGTAATTTTGTGTGCTTCTGCTACCGAAAACAGCTCTCTGTGAACCATTTTTTCCCAGACCCAGTCCTTGATTCTTGTGCTTCTACCATGGCTAAGTAGGCTACGTAGTTAAATAGTTTTTTGTTGTTGTTGTTGTCTTTTTTAACTGTGGTTATTGTTGATATACGATGGGGAGTCTGCACAGGGCATTTTATTTTGAATCAACCAGATTCTCAATTACCTTTCTGTGTCTGACTTCCTGCATGGGGCATCTGCTCTTGTCTTCCGTCAAAAAAAGGCTAAAAAAGGCTGGCTGCCTTTTCTCCTCGCAAAGGAGCGTAGAGCTGCTTCTGAGAAGCACTGCGGCACTTCTGGTGTGAGCACAAGCACTAACCAAAATGGCCACGATTAGCTCCGGCAGGCTGGTGCAAAGGGCTCATTTCCTCTATTCATGAGTGGTCGCAAATCTGTCAGGAAGGCTGGGTGCAGAGGCAGATAACGGAGGTGTGGACCCAAATGCAGTCACAGTCGAGCAGGGTGACGTTTAGTGTTTTATTTAAGTAAACTTAAATAGGCTTACATGGGGAGAACGCCAGTCAAAAGTCCAAACAAAGGTTATAATCCAGACGAAACATAATCCAAAAGCCAAGGCAACAGATAAGTCCTTAGACCAACCCTTAAGGCACACCCAATTTAACCGAACAGAACACAGGACACAGAACATCCTATTTGACAAGTAGGATGAAAAGCATTCTAAAGCAGTACCAGATATCCCAAGCCGGTGCCTCAATCCTAAAATCCACTGACTTAGGCTACCGCGGACCACCACTTCAGCCCAGGTCGACTGGTGCCTCAGTGTTGAGCAGGAGGAAAGCCGTGGAAGGAGAGAGGGGTCCCACAGATGGCCAATGCTGTGCTAAACATGGTTACTAACCTCAGGTTACTAACCTATTCTGTGTTCAGCTCTTCTTTTGTTTGGGCCTTGTTGTATGAAGTTTTAAAGCCAAAGTTTATGAAGAATGACAAGTAGGATGAAAACCATCAACATATTTATTGTCCTCTCTCACGTGTGGCCGCATGCTGCAGATACGTCGTATGTGTTATGTAGTTAGGTTATAGGTAACGCAGGGAGGGGAATAACAGCAAGCTCAGCAGACATTCGAGTATCAAGTCCCCATTTCTGCTGTATGGTATTGAAGTATGAGACAGACAGAATCCTGTGGACACATTTCACTCGTACACAGAAAAACAGGTGATGGTGAGACAGAGATCCATTTCCTCCTACAACGTAAAACATTCAAGGAAATTAGGAACATTTACATTAACAAGTTCAACTCTGTAGTCTTAGATTTCAAAGAGGCAAATGAATTCTCAAAATTAAAAATACAGATAATAAAGGACAGGACGTATCTTTTTTCCTTGTCATTATTAGTTTGTTCTGTGCTTCCTGTTTTATTTTTAAAGTTTTCTGCCTCTTCTGTCCTGTCTGAACTTAGCCTCCTGTCTGTGTTGATTGTCTAAGTGTTTCCACCTGCGCCTCGGTAATCACCTCCCTCTTTGTACACTTAAGCCTGAGTTTTCCCATTGTCTGTTGTCA
>NC_060168.1:4304193-4305855 GCF_021292245.1 Micropterus dolomieu | reverse complement strand
AAGTAAACTTAAATAGGCTTACATGGGGAGAACGCCAGTCAAAAGTCCAAACAAAGGTTATAATCCAGACGAAACATAATCCAAAAGCCAAGGCAACAGATAAGTCCTTAGACCAACCCTTAAGGCACACCCAATTTAACCGAACAGAACACAGGACACAGAACATCCTATTTGACAAGTAGGATGAAAAGCATTCTAAAGCAGTACCAGATATCCCAAGCCGGTGCCTCAATCCTAAAATCCACTGACTTAGGCTACCGCGGACCACCACTTCAGCCCAGGTCGACTGGTGCCTCAGTGTTGAGCAGGAGGAAAGCCGTGGAAGGAGAGAGGGGTCCCACAGATGGCCAATGCTGTGCTAAACATGGTTACTAACCTCAGGTTACTAACCTATTCTGTGTTCAGCTCTTCTTTTGTTTGGGCCTTGTTGTATGAAGTTTTAAAGCCAAAGTTTATGAAGAATGACAAGTAGGATGAAAACCATCAACATATTTATTGTCCTCTCTCACGTGTGGCCGCATGCTGCAGATACGTCGTATGTGTTATGTAGTTAGGTTATAGGTAACGCAGGGAGGGGAATAACAGCAAGCTCAGCAGACATTCGAGTATCAAGTCCCCATTTCTGCTGTATGGTATTGAAGTATGAGACAGACAGAATCCTGTGGACACATTTCACTCGTACACAGAAAAACAGGTGATGGTGAGACAGAGATCCATTTCCTCCTACAACGTAAAACATTCAAGGAAATTAGGAACATTTACATTAACAAGTTCAACTCTGTAGTCTTAGATTTCAAAGAGGCAAATGAATTCTCAAAATTAAAAATACAGATAATAAAGGACAGGACGTATCTTTTTTCCTTGTCATTATTAGTTTGTTCTGTGCTTCCTGTTTTATTTTTAAAGTTTTCTGCCTCTTCTGTCCTGTCTGAACTTAGCCTCCTGTCTGTGTTGATTGTCTAAGTGTTTCCACCTGCGCCTCGGTAATCACCTCCCTCTTTGTACACTTAAGCCTGAGTTTTCCCATTGTCTGTTGTCATGTCGTACTTTGTGAGTCTGTGAGGCATCCATGACAGCTTCCTGTTGCCTGTATTCTGGATTTCTGTTTGGATTATTGGTTTTCTTTAGAGTATGAACTTGATGAGCATTTTTGCCTTTTGAGCTGCCTGCCTCGCTTTGTGTGAAAGTTTTTTTTTTTTTTTTTTTTTTTTTTTCTCTTTTTTATTTTTTATTTAACAGTCAGACATATACAAACCAACATAGTGCAGTAGTGAGCAATCTTGTAAATCCATAATTCCAGAAGTGACATAAAAGTGATTTAAGTGTTTGATCTAAGTGTACATGTGAACAGGTGTGAGTATATATATGTGTATGTGTATGTGTATGTGTGTGTATGCGTAAACAAAGTTACCATTTATTATTTTTTACCATTTTCATTACCATCTCCGCCCCACTACCACCATATTGCCAGTATTGTGTTTGTTGATTTTTATTTCCATCCTTCCTCCTATGTACCAATTGCCATTGTCAATCCTGCATAAAATAAAAGATGATAAAATAAGATAATGTAAGATACCTTTCCCCCACATCTCTTCAGTCCCTATCTTTTCATTTTTTTTTTTTTTTTTTTTTTTTTTTTTTTTTTTTTTTTTTTTTTTTTTT
>NC_060168.1:4290582-4304093 GCF_021292245.1 Micropterus dolomieu | reverse complement strand
GGTTTTATTAAAGAATATGAAGATTATGAATTGAATATAAATTGAGCATAAACGGATTGGAAATGTTACATTGCTAGTTTCAATAGTTAGTAAAGCCAGGGAGTAGTGTCTTTGTCTCTAAACAATTGTCCATCAATATATAATTTATCCACTGTGATGATTGCTTTTTTACCTTGATTGATCATTGTCTTACGGATGGGGAAAAGTAGCTTACGTCTGCGGATGATCTCTTGTGGATATTGGTCGTTGAGTCCGTAATGAGTCCCTTTGAGCTGCCGTCCTTGTCGCTGAACCAGTACTTTTTGCTTGAAATGTTCAAATTTGGCGATGATGGGCCGGGAACGGGTGGAGTTGATGGGTTTCTGTCCTAAACGGTGAACGCGATGGAAAGTGATGTGCTCTACAGTCTCTGATGTAAGTTTGAGCTGGTTAACCATGAAGTCATTAACAGATTTTTCGGGGTCTTCGGTGGATGATTCGGGAATGCCGGAGAAGATTAGATTGTCTCTCATACTTCGTGACTGTATATCCAGGATAGTTTCTTGCATGGCTTTGTTCTCAGCGATGACGGAGGTAAGTTGAGTGTTTACAGTGGAAAGTTTTGCAGTGAGTGCTTTGTGTGAAAGTTATTTTAATCCTGTATTAGTAAACTTTAAGTACATAACCTGCTTAACCTAGATGTCTTGCGTTTGGGTCCAGCCCCTCGTTTTCCCTGTGTCTGTGCTCGGCTCTCTGTAACTGAGATGTGAATGAAAGATGGGTCTTCCTTAATTTGGAACCATCAACTTGTGTGGTGCAGCTACAATTGGATGACATATGCAAGGGAAATGTAAAATAAAAACTCTACTGGAGGTATGAAGCATTCTCCCAAAGACCTTACCTCATTTGGTGTTTTGATGGCCATGAGTGTTGTTGCGTTGAAATCTGGTGATTGTGAAGGTAATACTATATGATTAACAGGATTTTCATCCTCATGAAACCACTGAGCTTTTATATCTGCATTCATCATGTTTCTCAACTTATTTAGTCAGGTTGTCTCTTTTTTTGTTGTTTGAATTTAGCTACAACACAGTTTAGCATTTTTTCTCTTCTGCCTGTACAGTGGCTTTGTCAGTAGCCAAATAAATGACCTACTGGACAAGTCCTTGGCTTTTCAGTATTATGGCAACACACAAACGGCATAGCTATATATTTAATCTTGTTTCAGATAAAGATAAAGCTCATTCAGTCAGTCTTAGAAACTGAATCAAACAGGAAGGAATCAAGACAAAAACTTTTTGAGTAAAATATTTATTTATTTCATTTTGTCTTGTCTTTTACTTCATCTACTTTTTTTCTTTTTGCAGGCCATCACAACAGCCTTCCAGCTCACAACAGTTGAACTGAAACGGATGGCATCAATTCAATGCTGAGAGCCGTAGATGACTCATGCCTTATTTAACAGGGCGGCCTCTTGGCTGGCAAAATAGATGAGGAGCTCTTGAGAAAACGAGCACAGAGGAAATGGAAGATGGAGGACAGTCAGCGGGTTGTTGCCTCCCCCCCTCCCCAGCTTTTGGCAGAAGGAGACGCTGGCGCTAGCACTCGCACCTCGAAAGGTGCTATCTCTCCGGGGAGACTTCATTTTGTCCCCGCTGGATACGACGCTCCGGCCAAAATGACATGGAGGGAAATGCAATGTGACAGCAGCAGCAGCAGCTATGGGGAGAGGAAGGGCAACTGAGGGGGAGGCTGGTGTGTATGGGGGTGGTGATGTAGGCATCACAGAGATTTGAGGAGTGTGTGTGTGTGTGTGTGTGCCTGGGAGGGGGAGTAGAAAGTGTCACGTGTTTGTGTGCTGGATGATGCAAAAGTGTGAATGAATTCCTTGTTACTTTTGTATTCACATGTATGTCTTTGCAGTGTGTGTTTGGGTAGAAAGTGTGTTTGTTAATTTTAGTTTAATTATTTAATTTAATTTAAATAGTTTAAGTAAATTAAACACACACACACACACACACACACACACACACACACACACACACACTTTTACTGATATGATATTGTGAGAATCATACAACATTAGTTGCCCCAGTGAAAGCTAGCAGACAGATAAGGGTTAATGTGGGTCCTGCAGGTTAATGCTATGCTTGGCTATAGTGTTTATTAGGTTCCCATAAGGGCTGAAGAGTTAAATTGGCAATCAAGGCTATACCGGAGGTGAGATGACGTGTTCAAGGAAATACTTCAAGGAGAAGGGTAAGGTTTGATGTTTTTGTCTAGACTTATGTTAGTGTAGTTTACATTACTTTTACATGTGGGTGTTGTTAACAAACTTGTTTTGTAGGATATGGTTAGGGTTTTTGGGTGACAATGTGTGTGTGTGTTGAAATAATCAGGGTTGGGATAGGGTTGACAATTGTTTGCATCAAGGAAGCTCAAAAATATGTGTTAAAAATGTATATGATGGATTGATTGTGAGCAAAAATGTGGGATGGTGTGTCACATTGATGTCTGTTATTTGCCTGAAATGCATGGCTGTATTTGCGTCTGTTGTTGTCATAGAAAGGTCTTGTCTTTTTAGCTGAGTAAAGATAGGAGTTGACATCTGAGACAGGAACAGCTAAATCGCAACCTCCTCTGACCTTTTCACAGTCACTCGTCTATCTCTGCACAACTTAATCAGATGGAAAACACGATCCTGGTCACAACCCTGCCATGTTGGACACCTTTTATTGCCCGTCCACAGTCAAAATGTAATTCAGCGGCATATTTTGCTTGTACAGAGTCTGCATTCCTGCCATTGCTGCTGATCTGTTCGAGGAGATGTTAGAGTTTGCTTCGAGATCATAGCAAAGTAAAGTTCATGTTTTCAATAAAGCCTGTGGGTTCTCTGACAGCAAAAAGAAACAAAGCGGAGGAGGCCGGGTCGACTATTTACTTGATACTAATGGTTTTCATAATGGTGGAGGCGAGTATTTTGGAGTGAACCCGAAGCTGTCCTTGGAAAAACCCTCAATCACCCTGACTGCACTTAGTGCAATATTGAAATCCCTGCCTTTTTCCTCCGTTGCTCCCCGTCAGTGTGTTTCTCGTTCATTTTCTGTCCTCGGTGCAGATGTCATTATGATGGGGTTACTACTTGAATAGATAACATATCCTGTTACAGGGAAAGCTCAGGGGAGCTGCTGGAAAGAATGCACGGGAAGGATTAAGAAAGCCTTCCGCGGCTGACCGTCTTTCCCCGGGCTTGATGTGGAGCTTACACGTGTCAGGCAGGTGGACATTTTAGTTATCTCTCCAAAGTGATAAACAGGGGTCAGCATAATCTAACCCAGCCTTTACTGCCTTTGTCTGTCCTCAGAACCACGCCGGGTACTGGTCTATTGTAAACTCACCATCCTCCCACATTGGACTGCCTTTATTTACTGTGTTTCTTTGTCTTTTCTGGTGTTTTTATTTTTGGGAGTCTTCTTATCAGCCCAGTCTAAGGCAGACCCCATGCCAGATCCACCAGAGGCCCAACAAAGGCTTGCCCTCCCCAAGACAAACTAAATACCTTGTAATAGTAAACAAAAGGAAAAAAGGGGAATTATATTGACAATACTGCCCTGCAGATATATGCGAATATAGGCGAAGCTGTGAATATTTTTTAGATGTCAATGTAAGCTGACAGTTCGACTTGCGGGTTCAGTCACACATAATGTATGTCCACATAGTGTTAGGATAAATCCACTTGGGGATAAGGATGGTTATGGTTTAAAGGTAGATGTACAGTAGACTATATGCTCTGTGGACAATAGAACCAACCTTTGCAAGGAATCTCTAAGGGGTATTCTTTTTTGGTAATCCAAAAGTACTCTAACAAGTTATTTTTCTCACTAAGTAACACTGTAATGTAAAGTTGTTAATGGCAGTATTCTTGTAAAGTTACTTTTGAAAGTAATGTTGACCAATGCTTAACCCAACACAGCAGTAGTAAAGGCAAATCATCCACCCAGCCCTCCGCACACTTCCATCACAGAACATTACCAATGAGCTCCTTCACAGCCTACTTATAATTAAGACAATGTAATGTCCAGCTATGCCCTGCCCCACTTGCCACTGAAGCCATGGAACTGGCTCAGGCGCCCCTTAATACCCTGACCTAGAAACAAGAAAGACAAGTATGTGTCTGTATCAGTATGCATTTGTTATCAATGTTTTTTTAATTTTGATTTTTTTTTTTTGTGTCAGTGAATTGCTGAGATGTATTGTAAAGTATTTTGTAGGCCTAATACTAACAATATTTCAGCAGCTGTAACTTCATTAATGAGGGGAAATTACTCAGGGACTGATGTTTTTTTTACATTCTACATACTGCCATAATGAATTGCCGGAGGCTAATCCTTGGAGGCAAGATGCCAAGACACACATTCTATTTCTTGCTTACACATGGGTTTACCCACAAAAAAACTAATTTTAGGAAAGAACAGGCTTGATTTGGGCTTATTAGCTTTGCAGAATTAAAAGTTCTTACAAGCAACATCTGTTTCCCAGGTGTTACCTGAGGGTCTGACTGATTCAGGAAACGCAATTACTTACTTACCATCCCATAATTAACATGAGATTATCATGGAATATTAACAACCTCAGCAACTACAACAGACCTGCATAAAGAGTTAGTTGGTATGTAGTCTGACTCAGCTTCAAGCTAAACCAATGATATAATTGTCACTAACATTATCTGCATTAACTCATCAATGGTTGTTTGACCCAAGTAGAATGGTATCTCAGGGTCGCCCATTAAAGTGTATGTTACCTTAATTGTCTAATAATATGTCATGGTGTCATACAACCTTCTATTCTCAATAATTTTACCTGCTGGTCATTAGGCGTGCATTAAATCAGTGATTAGTAAAGCTGTGTTTTAAGTTAGAAGCAGCCTTTTATTTTTACCCATGCTGAAGTATAACAATCTTGATAACGACCAGGATTAATGGTAATTATATTTAACTGTACTGCACTGTTATGCAGTCTTGCTAATGTTCACTACCTGCTAACAGGAAACCTTGGCTCCAGGCCGGGGTGCAGCCACACCAACCTGCAACCTGACGTTCTGCCACTGACATGCAATGGCCTTTTTAATAGGCTTTACACAGAACCCCCTTAGACAGGGGTGTAATGATTCACTTGTTGCATTGACGCATCCATTATGTATCAGTCTTAAACACTTAATCTCAGTCAAACTGAATTCAGAATACTCTCTCCTCTTTCAGGATTGAAAAGCTGTAAAACTGCATGTTTGCTTCCACTACAGGATCTGTTACCACTACTGCTGCCACTGACAGTTGTAGTAATATTGCTCACAATTGAACATTTTGAAAGATTTGGAGAAAACTTATTTAATTATTAGAGATACGATAAGATATTCAACATTTACATCTCTGAAAGCAGTTTCTTAGTTTGACAACACTGTTTAAGTCTCCGGTGATATATTCTTATACTAATCTTGAGAAAATTGTGGCTATATCACTACTTGTACTATACACAAATAAATCAATTGAGATGACTTGTTTCCCATGGAGTCTAACAAGACTTGTGGGTTGGAAGGGCAAACATCCGGAGACTTTGTCAAATCTTCTGCCAGACCCACTGAGACAATATTGAATTTAAGTTTTTGGCCAGTCATAATGTCCCCAAGCCACTGAAAGTGTGTGGGTGGGGGCAGTATCCATCTTGACAGTGCACATCTAGCGAGGAGGGTGGAAAAGGAGAGGGTGTTGTTGCTAAGTCAAGTATGTATTTTTTACAACAACGCCAAGAACAGATACTCGGGGTGTCACTGTGGAATATTTAAATATGATTGTTTTTTCTATCTTATTTGCTAGTTATAGTTAATCACTGTGGTTTATATATTTACAGTTTAGCAGTCCCTGGTACTGTGTTGACAACTACATAGTTTGCTAGCCTGTGGCTAAATAACTACTCAGCTACAGCAGTGCATTTTGTGATTCCAGTGCTCCTCTTTCTATTCTCCCCGCAACGACATTCACTTTTTTGGACTAACTAATCCAAGGGTTCTGGGTAGTATGAGAGGCATGGGAAATTCGCCATTAAACATATAGAGACTGGTTAGTTTTAGAGGCCTGTGAAGATGAACACTCTCAGCAATGCTGGGCCCTGTTATGCCCAGACAAAACAAACTGTGGCTAAATTAAGAGGCCTGGGAGCTTGGACATTCCCAACATATAGTTCAAGGGACTTCAGAGGAATTACATGCCCAGCAAATATGGAGATTTGATGGGTAGTTCAAGGAGCCTGGTTGGAGCTCAGTTGTAGGGGCCTGTGATGCCTCAGCCACCTCCCCATCACTGCCCAGTCGTCACAAATTCATCAGCTATATCAGCTCCGTTTTATCACCCTATCAGCCTATGCAGAGTCATCAACCACCACCACCACCACTAGTGTCTGTTCTCCATGACAGGATTTTTCTTGCTGCCGTTGAGTAAGCGCCAAAGACTTTCTGTCAAGACTAACTATCACATATCATCAGCATTATCTTTACTTCATTCACTTGTCTGTGCTCATTTATTTTACATGCTAAATGATTTCATAAACCTGCAGATGAAGATACGGATTTAACTGTTTGCTTAATGCTTTCACTAAGTCAACTACGCTGTTTCCTCCACTGCCACTTGAGGACACTGAGGCTTTGCAATTGAACCCACAGACAGAGATGATATTAATAAATACCTTTGACATTTTCTAATAACCAACCTGCCTTTGGTCTTTTGCACAAACAGGGAATTATGCAATATGTATCAAAATGTGACTTTAGAATACCACTGTCACAAATAGGAACTGGAATTGTTTCACCACCATCAACAGAATTTTATTCTAGCTGAAAGAAGCTCCACTCCTTCCTTTAGTATTGCATTGTGGGAGAAGAATGTCCATCAACAGCACACTCAAAAATAAGGGTTGTTTAGTCTGTACATTAAGAATGCAATTATGGTAAGTGGTCTGTACTTGTATAGTGCCTTTCTAGTCTGACCTTTCAAAGCGCTTTTACACTATATCACATTCACCCCCTTCACACACTGAGGCAGAAGCTAAGGTTCCCCCGAGCCGAAGAAACAGAAATGCACATTTACACACCAATTTGCAGCCAACAAACATGCAGTTTTGGGTTCAGTATCTCGCCCAAAGTGACTTAGACATGCAGAATGGGGGAGCACATGTAACACGTTATGTACCGTACATCAGGTGTGGACCCCAGGAAAATTGGGGATCCTTTAAAAGAAACAACAACAATCCTTTCTGTCATTCCTCTGCTGTGAACACACTGCATCATCCATACCTGCTAGAATGAGTATGTAGTATGGTTTTAAGACAGCTAATGACATTTTGAGACAATAACATTCCCAGCAAATACACAGAGCTGACAGGCAGTTCAAGAAGATGGGGATACGGACATTCCCAACACATACAACAAGCCGAGCCGAGGTAGTAGCTGACTACTGCCTGTTTAGAGAGCTTAAAATCTCAGTAAGAGTGAAGCGTTAAAGAGCAACATTTGCAAACCCCTGTTGATAGGTTACGGTCTCCTTGTGTTAGTAAAATACTGCTGATTGCACCTCCAGCATTGATCTGGATATTTCACTGTGTTGAATGAAACAAGTTGATAGCTCCATGTTTGATCCTGTATTTCACATGTAGTATGTGTGACTCACCTGTGTTCCTCACAACACAGCAGGTCATCAGGGCAGAGTGTAGAGATGAAATCTATGTGCTTCCCAGGGCTGTAAATTCACTTTTACACACATCCAGTTATCTCAAAGGCCAACCATTTAGACCCACAGGTGTCGTAAATCTTGCTCTCTGGCTCCCAGACAAGCCAGACACCAGGATTACAATTCCACATCCATCGCTCACACTAAAGCCCCTAATTCCCTGTTACACAAAGCAGAAACAACCCTCCCTCGCAAGTGCTCCAAAAAGTCAAGGGATGAAAAAAAAGTACTTTGGAAAGTATTTTGTAAAGGAGCCAACAGCCTGCAGTGACTTTGCAGTGATTTGATGAATAGTAGCTGCTGCAGCTCAGCTTCACACGTCATCCCAGTGAATCCTACTCAAAGTTGCTCCTTGTGTGCCTATTAACACTGTGTTAATTACCAGCAATTAGCTCAGCCCCACACCTGAACATATACCATGCTGACACACAGCAGTCCTTCAATGAGATGGAGGGAACTGAGAAAAACATAAAATGGCAGCAGCCTTAGAACTTCTTTTCCCAGATCTCACCACTGCTCCTACCGTAAAGAAAAATCTACACAGAGGTGCACCGGTTAACAACCAAACAACCTGCTAAACACAGCAGAACATCGGTTATAGAACATGTAATGCACACTGGTTTGGTAATGAATTCTGAAATGGGGATTTTGCTTAGTCCACTCCACCCCTAGATACAAGGACGAGAACACCCACGGCACTAGTCTATTTAGGATTTGGAATAACTAAGGAACTGGATAATTTGGAACTGGAATAACTGAATAATGAACAAGCAGAATTCACATGTATGATCCTTTAAAATGTGCAAAACAGAGTTATTGGGAACCCGAAAGTGAACAGGTTGGAATACAATAATTATGTAATGAAAACTGACTTACATAGGCACAGAGTCTGGGCGGATGACTTACTTTTGTAGTAGACCTAAGTTTTTTTAGTCTCGGTGTCTATTGCACACAGCACTTCCCTGGGCGGTGCTTTCAATGGAGGGCATGGTTGGGGTGTGGGCTGTAGTCCTCGTAGTTGAGATAGTTGTTAGTCTTCCTTTGTTTGATTTTCCACCCTTTTTATAATATAATAATATTTCCAAAACAGTAATACTCTACGTGGAAGATCTGCAGAGCTCCAATCCTTTTTTTATAACTACTGTGAGTCTGACAATATTATAGAAATGCAACACTAAATCAGAGCTCTTTAACATCGCACACGAGTCAATTATCCTCCTTCATCTCGTAGTGTTGCTCAAAGCAGATGGTAACTTTTACACGGATAATTACACACACACACACACACACACACACACACACACTACTGCACACATTTGTGTCCAGCCACACACTCATAGACAACCACAGAAACAGATTTTTATTCAAAAGGTAGCAGAGGAGGTTGCTAGGAAACCATTGTTGAATGGCGTGCAGCGTTAGCATGATAGCTCTGTCTGCCTTGCCGCTAGGTATGGCTGGGATTTGAGATTTTGCTGGCGAAGTGCAAGAGGCTGAGAAGATAAGGCCGGAGAAAGCGGCGCTCAGTGCTGGGAAATAGCAGGGATCAAGCTGAAGGGGTAAAACAGTCGCTGAGCTTGATCCTATTCTGCCTGTCCAGATTTTTTTTCCCCTCCACTTCTTCTTTCAGCTTCATGTGAATGACTGCGTTCGCTGTAGCCGCAGCCCAGATAGCCTTCCTTCACTAAAGCCGAAGAAATAATTAGACAAACCTTGGGGGATTTGGGAAAGTGTAAAGAAGAAATCATTGGTTTTGGAGTAAGGTCGAAGAGGTGGATAATGCCTGCCAAGATGCACACACACATAAACATACTCAGACTACAAAGGCAGCAACTACACAAAGAGTGAATTTAGAAAACAATGTTTAAAGGTTTTAGGCTGTCTTTGGAAAACTGTGAACCAGATAAATGTTAGCTGTTATGCCTTTTTAGGCTTATTATTATTACTACATAAATTATTTGCATCAGTTGTACATAAAACCTAAATAATAACCTAATAGTCTCAGGAAATGGAACAATCCAAAAAAAATGAAAATCTGTTTAAGGTCCTGACAACCTGCTTTGAAAAATATACGTATACTATAACATTAAACATTAATGACTACTACACTCCATGTGCATGTGGTTTCTTTATATTTGATTGACAGTGACCTAACAACCCACCAGCTGTCGTCAGATACTGATTTAAATGTTGTAAAACCTGAATGGTGTACAGTACGTGATACACATAGTGAGAACAGTGGGGGGATGTAAAACAGTAGTAATAATGGTAGTTGTACAGAAAAAAACTAAGAGTAAGAATCCATACAGATGGAAAGGGTGAGGAGGAGAGAGGAGCTCAGTGCATCATGGGAAATCCCCCGGCAGTCTAGGCCTATAGCAGCATAACTAAGGGATGGTTCAGGACTCACCTGAGCCAGCCCTAACTATAAGCTTTATCAAAGAGGAAAGTCTTAAGCCTACTCTTAAATGTGGAGATGGTGTCTGCCTCCTGAACCCAAACTGGAACCTGGTTCCACAGGAGAGGAGCTTGATAGCTGAACGCTCTGGCTCCTAGTCTACTTTTGGAGACTCTAGGAACCACAAGTAACCCTGCATTCTGGGAGCGCAGTGCTCTGGTGGGGTAGTAAGGTACTATGAGCTCTTTAAGATAAGATGGTGCCTGACCATTAAGAGCTTTGTAGGTAAGAAGAATGATTTTAAATTCTATTCTGGATTTTACAGGAAGCCAATGCAGAGAAGCTAAGACAGGAGAAATGTGATCTCTTTTCCTGGTTCCTGTCAGAACACGTGCTGCAGCATTACAACTCAATACACTGTGTGAAGGTAGCGTATGCTGTGTTTGTACAATGTCAGCAAAGTGGAGAAGAACAGGAAAACCTTAATTTCACAGACATTTTACATTCTTTTTTAAAGCTTAAACATTTTAAATTTAGCAGGGAACACAAGATACAGAACAAGAACCGCAGAGCTAGGCTGGAGTAAACAATTTACCCGACACAAACAGGCAGAGTTCTTTACATAGGAATGTATTCATACACACCTCTTATTGTTGAAAAAAGAGAAACAGACACCGTTTACTGCTGTTTTTACTATAATAATATAAATAATCTTTTCCATGGAGTGTAACAATATCAAAATGTTCAGGGGGTTCAGGGGTTAAATAACATTTTTACACAGACCTTTAGATATTTTTAGGCATATATCCAGAGGAAACATCAAACCCAGTATCCTTGACATAAAAATGTCAGAAAGTTACATTCTGGTCTGCGCTACACTGTTTAATATATTTTGTCTTTGTAGTGCAAGTAGACTTTCATAATGGGATGTACTGACTCCAGCAATAATACGTTATTGGACTAACATCCTATTTCCCCCTAATTACATGAAAACAGATCATATGAGTGAGGGAGTCACGAGTTACTACAGCAGGCTTTTGAACCTTCATACGGACATTAAAGGTCATAGTCATTACTGAGCACACAGACATAGCCTGGACATCGAAGGAGTCAACACATGACAGTCTTCTCATGTTAATGTCCTATGCCGATGGTTCTGAATGCTGAATTCAGGATAAAAATGTGATTTATACATTTTCACATGGCTTTGGATGTGAAAACTATGTGCCCACATCAAGATGCAGACTCTGTAACACACTCACACACACACAGAGTTTGGCATAGCACAATATCCCATTTCATGGTTTGGCTGGGAAAAGCCTAAAAACATGCAATGTGTGAAAACTCAGCCTTTTCCATCTCACAAGCGTATCTGCTTGTGCATGTGCTCTGAAATGTTTAACACCCCGTGCAACAATGTAAATTGGACACCCTTTGGAGGTGGCAGAGGCAGGGAGAGAATGTGGAGCAATGGATTTGAAGTGTGTGCATAAGACAGAGAGGGTGGGGTCAGGAACAGAGAACAGCAGGGTATTTAAATAACAAAGACAGCGATTGCAGATGCAGTAAACTGTTTCTATCCATCACCCTTCTTTTTTGCAGATGCCTCTCCTAATTGAGAGCCTTTTTTGGTAGGTTGAGGCCCTGCCATCCGGGAAGCCGCAACACAATGTGAGCTTTCCTCCGGGGGGGCCTCCAGCACCCTGAGGAACCCCTCTGACAAGCCTGTAAGCCTCTTCTCAGACCCTGGCTGTCTGGATCCACCAATTACAACTTTCATTGTCGGCCCTTCTCCCTTCTTTTTTTAATTTCCCTCCATTTATCCTCTTCATTCTATCCTCTCGCTTCTTTCTCCTTCGCTTCACCTCTATTTCTGCATATGCCACCTGCTTCCTGATTCCCTCTTTCCCTCCTGTTCCTATTTCATTTCATCTCCCTCCGTCTCCTCCCAATTTTCTTCCTCATTTTCTCTCATTGCCTCTGTTGTTTTCACGACAGAGCTATCCACCAGTTTTTGTGTGAGTGGTGGAGCTCCATCTGCACCCCATTAGGCTTGGAGACAAGGCTTTTTGTGGCAACGGTAGGTGGGAACCTGTACAGAAATGACCTCCGTCAGTAGGGATTAAGGGGACTGAGCATTGTAAACAGCTCCTGAAAAGAAAGGACTCCACTCACCTCACCTCAGCATCAGTGATTCAGCACTTAGAGTCAGACTGGTACATTGGCTTGCTGATACAGTATCAGACTTCAGGAAATCAGATATTGGTCAGTTAATGTTGTCCACCTCGGAAAGGATGGAGATTCATCTTGGAGCTTCTCCACCAGCCAGAAGAATCAATCTGGTGTAGTGTGAGGGCACACTGTAAAAGCTGCCATGAAACCAGCCTCAGACTGTCTTAAAGGACCACATTTACTTTGTGGGAGTTCTAAAAACTCAGCCAAAAATCCGAGGATAATGTAAAGAGGCCCTTACACATATTCCAATTTGTTTGCTGTGTTATTTCATGATTTCTCTTTTAAGCGAGACTTATCACACCACACACCAATATGCTGGGCATGCTGATTATTTTTTGGACTTGACAACTTAACATATTTATAAACTGTTTATAATTGTAACTGTGTAAGTACTTTTGCTTTGTCTGATGCAATAAGGAGGTCGTTAGTAATTTTCACCAGTGCTGTCTCTGTGCTATGATGAGCTCTAAATCCTGACTGAAAATCCTCAAATAAACTATTGCTCTGTAGAAAGTCACACAGCTGTTTAGCAACTGCTTTCTCCAGAACCTTAGAGAGAAATGGAAGGTTAGATATAGGTCTATAGTTGGCTAAAACATCCGGATCAAGTTTGGGCTTTTTCAGAAGAGGTTTAATTACAGCTACTTTAAAGTACTGTGGTACCTGTTGATAGAGATAGATTGATCATATCTAGTATAGAAGTGCTGACTAAGGGTAAAACATCTTTAAGTAACCTAGTCAGGATGGGGTCTAAGAGGCAGGTTGATGGTTTAGATGAAGAAATTATTGAAGTTAGTTGGTAAAGATTGAGGGAAGCAAAACAGTCTAAACATATATCTGGTTCTACAGCTGTTTCTAAGGTTCCTGAGTTAAGAGATAAGTCTGTGCCAGTTGAGGGCAGGTCTTGGTGAATTTTGTCTCTAATAGCTAGAATTTTATCATTAAAGAAGCTCATGAAATCGTAACTACTGAGAGCTATGGGAATACTTGGCTCAATAGAGCTGTGACTCTCTGTCAGCCTGGCTACAGTGCTGAAAAGAAACCTGGGGTTGTTCCTATTTTCCTCTATTAATGACGAGTAGTACGCTGCTCTGGCATTACGGAGGGCCTTCCTATAAGTTTTA